>NC_085845.1:166322832-166637207 GCF_035594765.1 Anolis carolinensis | reverse complement strand
AATCAAGTAAATTTGCAATAAAATCTAGGTCTCGCCACTCCTTCTGTGCCAAACATACAGCTCTATACGAGGGGGGGCTCTACTTATGAAGGAGATTATGAGCTTAGGGAAGCATCAGTGCTACAAATCCCTTTAGTAAGAATCTCTGTGAGTTGGTTTATGTGACTATTCTATCTGTATTTGGCACATTGGCAGCACTTAACTTCCAATGCTGTGCCAGTGAAAATATGGACAGTTTTGGAAGTGCCAGGCAGCAGAACATGATGTCTCAAGAGATTGAGCCTGGCAGATCAATAACCAAGGCAAACATAAGCCAAACTATAGATTTGGCACAACGAGGAAACTGGGACTTATAAAAATGCATGCAGAATAAAATATTTCAGATCAGACAAGTATGGGAACCCTATTATGCCTCATGGACACATAATATATATTATACGAGGGCTATCCAGAAAGTACATGACGTTTTGGAATTTAAAAAAAACAAAGTATAGGATAAACCACTTATGATATGCAGTTGAAAGCCACACTGAAATAGTACATTTCAACATAGTTCTCATTCAGATTTAGGCACTTATCACAGTGAGGAATGACTTTGGAAGTTTCATAGCCTCAACACTTTCCCGCCGCTGCGACCAGCGTTATTGCAACGCTGAAACTCAGCCAGGCTGAACAATGAATGCAAAGGGAAGCAAGGAAAAACTCAGCTCTTGCTTCTTTAGCAAAGGGATCTGAAGCATTTTCCTTTCGCTTCCCTTCCTGCCAGCTGATCCTGGTTGCTTGCAAAACCTGGCCAATCCTGCCTGCTTCTCCTTGGGAGCTGCTCTCCTCCTGTCCGCTTTCCGGAGCTTGCTTGCTTCCCTTTGCATTCATTGTTCAGCCTGGCTGAGTTTCAGCGTTGCAATAACGCTGGTCGCAGCGGCGGGAAAGTGTTGAGGCTATGAAACTTCCAAAGTCATTCCTCACTGTGATAAGTGCCTAAATCTGAATGAGAACTATGTTGAAATGTACTATTTCAGTGTGGCTTTATCGTAAGTGGTTTATCCTATACTTTGTTTTTTTTAAAATTCCAAAACGTCATGTACTTTCTGGATAGCCCTCGTATTATTAAGGAAACGAGATGATCATTTAGTGGATTTTCTGGAAGACATTTTAGAAGTGAGACTTTAAAAGAGTAACCCAAATCATTCAGACTATCAATATGAACTATGTGCAATAATTTCATGATAGATTCCCTCCAAAGTCCTCTACGAATGCGGAGCCACACATGAAGGACAGACGTCAGTGGGGGCACTGAGAGGAGAGATGGATATGTAGAGGATGTGGAACCATAGAGGCAGAAGGGAAGAGAAGTAGACAAAGGTCAATAGTGCTACACAAATGAAAGAAGAAAAGAGGAAAGAAGAAAAGATTTGGCTGATACAACTCCACATTCTCACATATAAGCACAATGTACGAGTATAATTATTTTTATCCTTTAAGCACATTCATTCATGAGGTTAAGATTTGTTATTTTTGTTATGTGGTTTCAATGTTTTTTTTTACTTATGGCAACCCTATGTCAAATCTTGCAGGATTTGTTAAGCGGGAGTTTGGCATTGCCTTCCTCTGGATATGAGAGAGTATGACTTGACCAGAATAATCTAGTGAGTTTCCATAGTCTAGCAGGTATTCTAACCTTGATCTCTCATGGCCCTTCTACGTACATGGGCCATATGAGTTGATTTGGAGATGAATGGATTCAGTGACGTCCACATGATGCACGGGGTCCATTCGCATTAATGCAGCCTAGTCCTGAATGTTAAAAAGTAGTGTGATGCTCCGGAGCTTCCCCAAAGCTCCAGAGTTCACCCATGTTTTGGTCCAGCGTAGATAGTTGGGTTGCTTCCTATTTGGACACAGTTGTTAATACAGCTATCCAACATTCCTGGTGCTCAGGCACCCTGGAGATGGGGTGGCATTTACCTTACAACTGCCAACCTGACCATAGCAGTGACCGCTGGACATAGAGATAGGAATGGTGGTCACATGGCACCAATATTGACAATAGCTGGAGTAATGAAGTACTTGGAGAAGTGAAAGGGGAAAGGAGGACGTGTTTCCTATTCCTGCACCCCCTCATGTCGAGCGATTACTCCAACTATTGTCACTATGGTTTCAAAACAACCACTACCATTTTCATGCCCGGTGGTCACCACTAAAACCAGATAGCCAGGGGCAAGATAATGATGGTGGTCCAGTGCCACCAAACTGGTTCCAGTGCAACTGGGATGTGCAGATCTTATTGAGATGTCAGGCTTTGTGCAGTACCATGCAGACAACCAGCCAGCCTTTCTACATGGACCATATGAATTGGTTTCAGGGTGAATGGACTCTGTGGCATCCTCACAATGCATGTGGTCCATTCACTGTAATGCACCTTGTCCTATATTAAATAGGTTAAGGATGCTCTGGATGTCTGTAAACTAGTACATGGTCCGTTGCCAAGATAAAGTCTTGAGCTTATAATGACCCTTGACAGATTTATTTTCCAGGATGTTTGGAGAAACATGTAAGTCTTTTATACTGAACTACATCCAGAATGAGACAATGACTGTTTCACACATGCTGTTCAGAAACCGGTGCTTCAGAAAGGGAGAGATAAGCTTGCACACAGGGTACAGTGCTAAAATAAATCTTTATGAACAAGCTTTCTACAATATATTGTATTGCAACCAGGGCCAAGGCAGAGGAAGGGAAAAGATGGAACTAGATGGAAAGAGAGACAGGAAAAAAGAAACTTGGGTAAGTAAAGGTGCTTGGGGAAAATAAGTAAGTACTGTACAAAGAAAGGTCAGAAGTTTGTTTGGTAAGGAAGACATCAGGTTTTAGAATGACTATGTTAATAGCAGTGTCTCTTCTTTCTACCAATTTACAGAACATTTCTTACTGTTTTGTGTGCCCCCCCAAAAATCTAGACATGACATGGCACAATGTATTACAGTAAACAAAACAAAAAAACAAAAAAAAGAGGATTCAAAATCAAATTCCATATATTGATACACTGACTTCGGCAAGAGCCAGAAGAAAAAATACACGGTGTTCTCATAAGTTAATGAAGAATCGGTCGATCGATACCAATGTTTTATTTTTACTTTACCTGACTTGGCAGTGGTTCAACGTGGCTACTCCATACAAAAAGACAAACAGTCCAATGAAGGCAGCTGGGAAGAGCATTCCTGTGTACCAGCCTAACCAGGCAAAGTACAAGCCAATTTTCTCACCAAAGTACCGCCTGTTAAAACACAATGTGAGGAAAGTTTTTTTTAAAATGGCATTTAGGCTTGGCTCATAACATAAAAGGGTTTTCTTTGACTATGTGGAAATAAAATAAGGTTGTTACATTTGCATTCTACAAATAAATACCCAATTTGTCTAATTATAAATACAAAAAAAGTTGGAATTCCATTGCTGTAATGAATGGCAGGGGACCTGATGCATACTGAACTATTAGTTCTTCATATACATAGAATCCTACATATTGTTCGTTTATTTCACTCAAGGTTCTAACAAATATATAGTAGCATAGTCTATATATCATGGCAGGGAATCCAACAATATTGAATACATAATTGAATACTACACACTTTTGTTCCATTTTAAATATCCCTTGCAGTATCATTGAGAAGTTCTCTGAACAGAAGATGAGTTCACATGACTAATATAAAGCCATTTGGTTGCTGATTTTGCTGTCAGAGAACCAGGAATTCCATAGATCTCGTCATGCTTAATATAAATAAAACATTTTCATATTGAAATTGCATGTGCAAAATGTACTGAAATGCATTGAAATACACATCATCTCTCTTTTTCTCCAAAATCCTTGAAGTATTCGGGCTGTCTCATCACATATAGTCTTCATCAGAAAGATAGCAATTTTGCTATTGTATAAATAAGGTCAACATTTAGCTTTGAATAGATAAGTAATTTATTGTTCTTTGGTCCAGTCAAGGCTATTTGTGGGCACTAATTTCACAGCATATGTGGCAAAGGTTAGCTCATTGTAATTGCCTTCCTTGCAGTTTGCCCCTGCTATGCTATGCCAAATGCCAAAAGCAGTCAAGTTGTTATTATTCTTTTGATACTGAAAAGGTTCCAGCAATCTTCTAAGTAAACAACTACAGTAGAGTCTCATTTATCCAACCTTCACTTATCCAGAATTCTGTATTATCCAACGCAGTCTGCCCTTTAGTAGTCAGTGTTTTTGTAGTCAATGTTTTCAATACATTGTGATGTTTTGGTGCCAAATTCGTAAATACAGTAATTACTATATAACGTTACCATGTATTGAACTGCTTTTTCTGTCAATTTGTTGTAAAACATGATGTTTTGGTATTTAATTTGTAAAATCATAACATATTTGATGTTTAATTGGCTTTTCCTTAATTCCTCCTTATTACCCAACATTTTCACCTATCCAATGCTCTGCCTTGCAGATAAGCAAGACTCTACTGTAGATATATAATGATAATGTGGCCTTTTGTAACAAGGACAGAAGACTTGGCAGTGTAAAGTCACACTGGCAATGATTATAGATCTTTGTGTTTTCTTTATGAAAAAACGTACTGTCCTAATTTGGCTAACACACTGAATAGCAATCTGTGTCTCATCCAATGAGAAGAAAATGTAAAGCCTGTGAGATTTACAGCAAGTATTTACATGGCCTACTTGAATCCAAGTCTATAATTTAACATGGAACGGCTAAGTAGAAGCTACACATCAAGGTTTCTTTATGTTACTGCCTCTTCTTCTATCACTGCCTAAATGCAGTTTCAACAAATGTGCTTTCTCTTCTCCTATTATCATTACCCAGATCTGAACCAGCAAAAAAGCAATGCCCATTCAATGATTCTAAGTCCCAAAATGTTGCCAGCCTTAAGTCCAAAAGTAGATGGATCAAATTACTCTTTATTTATAAAGTTTTTTTAGCAATAAATAATGTAATTTAACAGTGACCTTTAATATTAAACTTATTAATCTTTAAAAGAGCACCGCTGGCAGTTGTTTTATAGACTATGTAAGCATTGATGAATTAAATGGCACCATACATATCCCATTATCATTTACTTCTGAAATAGGTGTCACCGTTGACAGAGGAAGTTATTAAGACTTTGCTATGGACTGAATCATACACAATAAGATCAATAGTACAGTGTCTCCATTATTCTGTGCTGTCAGAAATGTTCCTTGGATATTACCGCTGAGTGATACAGAAGTGTTCTCCAGCCACTCAAAGCTTTAAGAATGATCAATAATGCCAGAATGAACTTTGTGTAATCATTGTCACTTCTTCTGAGGTCCTGCTTTGAGGGCTTCTCTGACAACTTTTCTGCCAGTGTGATCAGACAGGAGCCTGACACACACATAATTGTTCAGAACTGATTTGCATAATAACATTGATAATGTACGTCCATACATAATTGCCTTGAGAGTTACAGGAGAACGGTAAATTGCTGCCTAGTGCTGCCTTCCCACTTCCATCAGTGGATCCTGGAAGGAATCACAGCCCAACACACACACAATTCTTGGTGTCTTGGTTTTTAGGGCTGTTCCTGGGGTCATTTGGTATGCTGATTCAGAAAATTGCATCAGCTCTCAGTTCTTAGATATGGTTATCATGGTTTTGTGTGGGTGATCAAATTGCATGTGTTCTGTATCTCAAAAACTAGAGTGATTAGGGCAAAGCCGGTGCCATTTTTGGAATCAGCAGGTCACATATATCAAGAAATAAGTCTCATACTCGTGGTCGAGTATGATTGTCTTCCAAGGCTAGAGTCTTGGTGGAGGGTCCGTAAGTGATTTTTGAGACTTATTCTGGATGTGCGTGGTCTTTTGTAGTGAGGACATACATTTAGAAACAAGTCAAATCTTTGAGGCATCAAAATGTGTGTTGGCTAGTGCTAATTCTCAGTAGGAAGCATTGCTTCACTTAGTGCAAGACTCAAAATAGTCAGAACCTGGAAAAAAACTAGAGAATTTATTAATAAAGAATTGGCTAAACAAGATATTTGTTATGACCCTATCAGAAAAGTTAACCTATACATTACGATTAGCAAAAGGAGAAATAGAAGAAGATCTATTAGATAATACCGTCATATGGAAGCCATTTCTCAGCTTCATGTGTCAAAGTACCATGATGGTGAATTCAAACCACCAAATGACCAAGAAAGATTGTGGACAAATAATTAGTGAATATTTTATAGTAATTATATGCAAAGGATGAAATTAGAATAAGTAAAAGGAATAGAACTAACAGAGCTATATTTTTATAATGACTTATAAATGATGTTGGGGGAGCATGTATAAATAGATGTAACAAGACAATTGCAGTATGTACAATGTTTTGAAATAAATAAATAAAATTTAATAAAAATAATTTTAAATAAAAATATCATAACAAATACATAAAAAATCAAATAGGCAGACAAACAGTACTTAGACAAGGTCTTCATCATGCTTGTTATCCTAACAATGGTGACACAATATAACAGAACAACTATTGTATACCCTAGCATAGGTGTCCATGATACAGCATGTTTGCAAATTCAGAAACTGAAAATGTTATCACTTAATAACTATCACCTTGTCTGGTCAGCAGAATTCTTAACAACCTGATAATCTTTTCTGGTTTGATGTCAATAGGGACAAACTAAATCAAATACCAACAAGGGTTGCCTATCTTGCTTATATCTTAATTCCTAAATTGATTCTACTGCCAACCGGCAAGCAACTGTCCACAATACAGTAGAGTCTTGCTTATTCAACATAAACGGACTGGCAGAATGTTGGATAAGCGAAAACATTGGATAATAAAGAGGGATTAAGGAAAAGCCTATTAAAAGTCAAATTATGTTATGATTTTACAAATTAAGCACCAAAACATCATGTTTTACAACAAATCGACAGAAAAACTTATTCAATACACGGTAGCGTTATGTAGTAATTACTGTATTTATGAATTTAGCACCTAAACATCACAATGTATTGAAAACACTGACTACAAAAACATTGACTACTAAAAGACAAACTGCATCGGATAATACAGAACCTTGGATAAGCGAAGGTTGGATAAGCGAGACTCTACTGTAGTATGAATGACCTGATGGGCCTTTAGATTAAGAAATAATTGCTTGTAACAGCAAATAATAGCATGTACACATTAGGTAGCTTAAAATGTATTAAGTTAACCATCTGCAAGGTATGTTTGGTTTTCTAATTACACCTTTGAATGCTTTTTGAGTTGTGCTTACTGTAATGTGTAAACTAGACAGGCTGAGAAGAGATCAACCAGAACTTTTCACAAAACATATGCGATATCTGTTACTCCACCTCCCAGCTTCAGCACTTGAAGGGCATGTACATGAAAAACTGTGTGATTCCATTTATATACTTAGTTTCATTATTTTTTTCTGGCAAATTTAGTGGCTAGCTGGTGTAATTAAATTGAAATTAATTGCTGTTGACTGTGCCAAACTGATGACACTAGAGATTTAATACTCCAGTTTTATTGTTAGAGAAAACATAATTGAACAAGCTTTCTGAGTCCTTTAGAAACATGACTTTAGTGTGATCTGGTAAACTTCACTAGCAATGAGATGACAGGGCAGTTTAGCTGCCTTGGCACATTCATCCCTGATATCTCTGAAGAAAACCTATGATATCATGGGCTGACTAATGGGTATCACACATTATCTCTCCCTAGCAGCTAATGGAAGTCACAGATATATGAACTCTGAAGAACATTTGTGGTTTTTGTGTTCAATATAAGAGATGGAGCGCTGTAGAAGCTTAAATAATAATTAACATCACAGACCAATGTCTGTTCACAGGCATAAAAAGATTTTGAAAAAAAAATCCTAGAATTTCAGTCACCTACCCCTAAGTGTACTATGATGTATTTGGGAAATTGTAGGTATATACATCACCATTGTCCCATTACTGCATTCAACCTGATCCAGGAGAATCCTTGTTATATTTATAGAATATGTGTAAATGAACTTTTAGAATAAGACTAAATTTTATATGAAAATAAAGGAATTTTAAAGCTGATGTAGAAAGTAAGAACATGTCATGTTTCAATGTGTTTTCCATTTAGGACTAGCTCCAGGTTCGAGGAAGTCCTAACCAAAGGCCCCCTTCCTCCATCTGAAGTCCCTAACAATCTTCCTTGATAACAGCCCAAATAGTGCTCTGAACAGTCCAAGCTTTTGGATCTAGCTAGCTACCATTCAAATTCTCTGACTTGAAATTCCAGATACTATGGTGGTCCACACCTTGGTTACATTCAGATTGGATTATTGCAACGCGCTCTACGTGGGGCTGCCTTTGAAGACGGCCTGGAAATTCCAACTGGTACAAAGATTGGCAGCTAGGCTTCTAACTGGAGCTAATTATAGGGAACGTACAACGCCCCTATTAAAGCAGTTCCACTGGCTGCTGATAAGTTGCCAGGCCCAATTCAAGGTGGAGGTTATGACCTATAAAGCCCTAAACAGTTTGGGCCCCACCTATCTTCGCGATCCATCTTCCCCTATGAAATGACACAGACTCCTAGATCTACTGGGGAGGCCCTCCTCTTGCTCCCACCACCGTCCCAAGTGCAAATGGTGGGGACGAACCATTATCCCTAGAGAGATAAGACAAGCCTCGTCACTATCCTCCTTCCACAGGGACCTGAAAACCTGGTGGTTCCAGCAGGCCTTTGAAAATGATTAGCCCCAGGCCCTACCCTGGCCCTCGGTTAGGACCCTGCTCTGCACTTTACCCACTTCCCCAGCCCTGTGCTACCTCATTGTACTGGCCCTGGTCCAGCCCTCTTATATCTGTCAGCAGGCCTTGGAAATGAGTAGCCCCAGGCCCTACCCTGGCCATCAGTTAGGACCCTGCTCTGCACTTTGCTGGTCCTATGTTACTTCATTGCATTAGCCCAGGTCCAGTCCTCTCATAGTTGTCTAGGCCACTTTGAAATTCTGGTCATTGGTAGTTTTGAATTTTGCCCAATTACATAGTACTGGAACTGGCTTTTAAATTCTAAATGTGCTTGTTTCAATAGTATTATGTTTATGTTTTATAATGGTTATTCTGTATGATTTCATTGGTAATTGAATGCTTCATCTATGTTGGAAACCTCCCTGTGTCCCCTCGGGGAGATAGAGCGGTATACAAATAAAATGTTGTTGTTGTTGTTGTTGTTGTTGTTGTTGTTATTATTAAATTCCAGGGCTCTGTGAAAAATTACATTGATAGCTTGCTGTGTGCCTTCACTGATTTCCAATTGATGGTGACTCTAAGGCAGGGGTCCCCAAACTAAGGCCCGGGGGCCGGATGCGGCCCTCCAAGGTCATTTACCTGGCCCCCGCCCTCAGTTTTATAATATAATATTTTTATATCAGTTTTAATAATATAATATATTGTATATACATATAATATTGATAATAATCTTATGTTATACAATATAATACTAATAGTAATACCATATAATAATATTAATTATATGTTATATATTACATATTATATAATAGTATAGTGGTATAGTTCAATATAGTAATGTATAATGCTAATATTGTGTTATGCTAATAATATAATATATTGTATGTACATACAGCTGCTCTGAGTCCCCTTCTGGGTGAGAAGGGTGGGATATAAATGTAGTAAATAAATGCAGTAAATAAATAATTAATTTTAGACTTAGGCTCAGCCAAAGTCTGACATGATTTGAAGGCACACGACAACAACAACAATCCTAATTAACTTGACTATCTCATTGGCCAGTAGCAGGCCCACACTTTCCATTGAAATTCTAATAGGTTTATGTTGGTTAAAATTGTTTTTAAATATTATATTGTTCTTTCGTTGTTGTTGTTGCACTACAAATAAGACATGTGCAGTATGCATAGGAATTAGTTTGTATTTTTTTTTCAAATGATAATTCGGCCCCTCCACAGTCTGAAAGATTGTGGACCGGCCCTCTGCTTAAAAAGTTTGGGGACCCCTGCTCTAAGGCAACCCTATCATGCAATTTTCTTGGCATGATTTTTCCAGATAGGAATTGCTTTTGTCTTTCTCTTAGCCTGAGATTGTATGATTTATCCAAGGTCACTTCCATGGATGAACAGGGGTTTGAAATGCAATCTCTGGAATTGTAGTCCAACACTCAAACCATCACACCATGCTGAAAGCTACAGTTGTCTATATTGCTTGAAGTGCTAGACTAGAAATGCTTTAAAAGGAAAGACGATGGCAGGTTGTGGTAGAATACTCAGGCTGAGCCTGGGGATCTTACAGTGGATCAAGGGTTCCAGATAGAACATCAGCTTTCCTTCCAGATAAATACTGCAAAGTAATCAAACTTCTTTCACTGCTCCTTTTTTTTTAAAAAAAAGAAAAGCAATACAATACTTCATCTGCTTCAAAAAATAAAAACGGTCCAATGTTCCCTTGGGAACATTGGCAAATCTTTTTATTAAGAAAAAAAAACACAAATACACAAAAAACAGATCTCCTATCAGATTCTACATGAGATGGAAAATGCATGAATATTATATTGCATTGTTAGCAGACTTTTAAACCCCTTTTAACAGTATAGAAGTGTTTTCAACTACTGTCCACTCTAAACTCCTGGCGGTGGCTTATCTTCCGCAATGCAGATGTAATGTCACCTTTGGTGATGAAAGTCTGAAAAGGAGGTTGGCGTGCTTTGTTCTCAGCACTTCTATGCTGGCATATCAAACTTTAGGATTCGGATGAAAGCCACTATTTTTTTAACCTAAGGATATTATACTGAGACGTATGACTTCATACTGCAGTTGTTATGTAGGCAAGATGCCATCCAAGGGTGCCAATGAAAGATTTACCATTGCCAGAAATCTAATTAGCCATAACTATAGAAAAAATTTAACACTTAGCAGAAGAACATTGCTGGAGATACCATTATTTTTGATAGACCACCTGAGATAATTAATGACATAACAAACTCCAGGGTCACCTATATTTTGAAGTCTGAACTTTATAAGCACAGCTTGTCCTGTCATCTGAACACACACGCAAGAAAACATTAACGCCACAGAGATGCATGCACAGGGGGCTCTCTGAATTCATGGGACCCGGACCCACAGAATATTGCACCCCATGGTTGTGACACACTGAAGCATGCATGTTCACAACGCTGCTATTTACAAATATGAGTTGTGATCACGTTTTTTACTGTACCTTCAGTAGATCCAACCTCCCAAAAGTATGGCAGACCTACTGAAGTGTGTATATGTCACAAGTTTGCTGGGGAAAAACAACCATCACCTCCCCACAAAAGACCCAGACTACTCCTGTAGATATTATTTGGCATTCATATGTAACATTTTCTTGCTTCTTCTTGTACATAGTTTAAGTATTCACACATGCCAACCAGAATAAGTTTAAAACATTTTAAAAGGTTTTACCGTACAAGATCCAAAGGCTGGTACTTATACCACGCTCTCCATGAAGCCCAGCATGCATAAAGTAAATGCCTGTGGTTTTCTGCCCCATGGGTTCTTATGGAATTTTTACTTCTGTAACTACCCTAAAATACATGATGTAAAGGAGAAATTAGTGGAGAAATATCTATTACCTCAGTCAGTTTTCAATGGATACAATCCATGCAATTGCACAGGATTAGCATTCATGCCTATCTGTTTGCAGAAGAATTGCTTTATACATGCAATTACATACAGAACAATACACTAAGGCAGATTTAAGAAAGATTGACATATCTGATCTAACCTTATAGTTTGGTTTACTGAAACATGGGTATATGCAAAGTAATCTTGAAAATTTGAAGCTTTATCTAACACCGAGTACAGTTTTTTTAAATTTTCTTGTGGATACATGAAGAAATAAGCATATAATTGTGCAACTATGCCGAAATGTGTACTAATGTACTAGGCATGCCCTGCAAGGCACTGCTGTTGACTCGTATGATATGTGGAGTAGGGGAGCAGATATAAACCCCTTCCAAGATGATGGAAATAGGACATTTCATTCTATTCTTGGCTAATGTGGGAAAACATAGGAGAAAATCATGTGGGGTTGAGGTGGAACGCCAACCCAAATAGTAACTAGTGGGACACTTTTCCAGCCATAACCTTGGTTGTGTTGTTTTCATTCACCCTACACTGAAGGGAATGAGACGACATGTTGCATGCCAAGGGGGTGCAAGCGGATTCCCATTATTATTTCCAATTGCAAATCACAAACAATAGTGCAAATATCTCTTCAAGGATTTCCTTGTCATCTCCTTGAGATGGGCCTTGTAGTAAGGTTAGGATCTAGAGTGCAGATTATGTTTGCAGGGCATGTATCACCCTTTGCTGAGTATCACTTTCAAAGCATATTTGTATATCTGGGCAACATTATGAAATCCAGTAGTGTTCTCCTTGCAATTTTGTCAGGATTTGTTGTTCAATAAAATGATAATGTAAACATCTCTCTCTTGCACTTCCTTCCATCGCTCCCTGTCTAGCTTTTAATATCATAGCAAGGGACTGAGGAAGAAGAGAAAATAAATGTCCCTGGAAATGTTACTCTTTGAAAAATCAAGATTAATTCCATTGAGAACAATGGTGATTACAATGTTTTAGGGAATGAACTGCTAGGAAAAACAAAATGAAAAGATACCTCATGAAGAGGAAATGCAGCTTCATAGGAGCCATTTGTAAGCAATCGATTCAGACCTAGAAACAAAAACATTCAATATACCAAAGGCGGGACTAATATTTCCGCAATATGATAAGGTTGCATGTTGGAAGGGAAATGAGAAATTCTTTAAAATTTTTGTTAAATGATACAGGTACAAGGAAAGATAAAGATGAAGCAGCCACATACATTTTTCAAAGCTTTTTGCTATTAGTTGATATTTAAAGTGTAGTGTTGAGTTGAAAGCACAAGAGGACAGAGGACAGCTTATAAGAAAATGATATGGGTGTCATGGTCCCTGTTAAGAATATCAGCCTACATACTAGGAAAGCCTAATAGGAAGCAAAATCTGCCGATTTCCCACACTTACCAATCTTATTTTTTCCTTCTTCGTATTTCACTCTCTGTAAAATATGATGGACAATTCTACTTCTTGTAGCATTGTTGAAAAAAGTGTCTTTGTTGTGGATGATGAAGCTGTTTGTAAAAAATAGCACAAGCAAGGAAGACAGTTACTGTTCATGGCAATACAAAAAGAAATGTCATTGACATTTCTGACATAGCAGCTGTAGAAGACAAGAAAAGACAAATCAGCGAATCACAAAACATTTCTGCTCAGCAGGGTTACTTGGAAGACATTTCATATGAAAGCAATTTCCAAAGCTAACAAAAGTAGCAGGAATTTTACAACATCAGTAGAACGAAATTAGCCTTAGACAGTTTCCCTCAGATCATCTGCCCACAAAATGTATTTCTTTGATATAATGCAGTTGGAAACATTCCAGAAAGCAAATATCAACTTTGATTTCAACTTAATGTTACAAAATAAAAGTGTATACTGTAACGTTGATTTACTGGAAGTTCAATAGATACAGAGAAGTAGCATTTTGAGCATTATTGTTTTGCTTTCCTTTGACACTTATTCATTTCCTGTAACATTCATGAAGAACAGTAAGAGATAAGGCATCCTGATCTCACGCAGGGCAAAGGAATTAATAGGTCTAAGGGATGAAGTTCTTACTCAGATTCTTAAGGCCTAGGGTCATTTATATTTTTCATTACACAAGTGTAAAAGTTTGCCATACTTATTAAAAAATATATCTGCAAAACAATAAAAATATAGGGTTGCTGTGAGTTTTCTGGGCTGTGTGGCCATCTTCCAGAAGCATTCTCTCCTGATGTCTCACCCACATCTATGGCAAGCATCCTCAGAGGTTGTGAGGTCTGTTGGAAACTAGACAAATGGGGTTTATATATCTGTGGAAAGTCCAGGGTGGGAGAAAGAACTCTTGTCTACTTGAGTGTGAATGTTGCAATTAACCACTTTCATTGGCATTGAGGCCTTTCAGCTTCAAAACCTGGCTGCTTCCTGCCTGAGGGAATCCTTTGTTAGGAGGTGTTAGCTGGTTCTGATTGTTTCATGCCTGGACTTCCTCTGTTTTCTGAATTTACTGTCCTGATTTTAGAGTTTTTTAAATACTGGTAGCCAGATTTTGTTCATTTCCATGGTTTCCTCCTTTTTGTTGAAATTGCCCACATGCTTGTGGATTTTAATGGCTTCTCTGTGTAGTCTGACATGATAGTTATTAGAGTGGTCCAGCATTTCTATGTTCTCAAATAATATGCTGTGTCCAGGTTGGTTCATCAAATGCTCCGCTATGGCTGACATCTCTGGTTGAATTAGTCTGCAGTGTCTTTCACGTTTCTTGATTCATGTTTTGAATTGTGCTATACGTGTTCAAACATTCTATTCGTTGTATTGCTGATTTAATTATTGACATCCTGTTCTTCATTTGCCTTTTTATTGGTTAATATCTAATGCTTTCATGTTATTTTATAGTTATGCTTCTATAAAGATATGACTATGTGATTAAATTGAAATTAAATAAACAAAAGACAGTAAGTATCAATGTGCTTTTTTTCTTGTTAAGTATGTGCACTGTGAGAAACAGTCTGGTGAAGTGTTTTGAGTGTTCTGCTAGGATTCTGGGAGACACAGCCATTTAAATCCACTGGGTGATGTTGCACAAGTCATACTTTCTCAGCCTCAAAAGATGAAATGGCTAAACCCATCTGAATAAAATTTGCCAAGAAAACCCTACGACTGATTCAACTTTGAGTCACAGAAACTGGAAACAACCTGGAAGACATACAGAAACAACAAGACAGACTGAATTCAGGGAACACTATTTTTGTTCTAGTGAAGCCTCTCTTCATATCAAAATTAAAAATCTGAGCAGAATTTCAAACAGCGCAGTAAGGCTGCAACTATAGGTAAAGGTTTTCCCCTGATATTAAGTCTAGTAGAGTCCGACTCTGGGGGCTGGTGCTCATCTCCATTTCTAAGCCAAAGAGCCAGCGTTGTCTGTAGATACCTCCAAGGTCATGTGGCCGGCATGACTGCATGGAGTGCCGTTACCTTCCCCCCAGAGCCATACCTATTGATCTACTCACATTTGCATGATTTTGAACTGCTAGGTTGGCAGAAGCTGGGGCTAACAGTAGGAGCTCACCCACTCCCCGGATTCAAATTGCCGGCCTTTCGGTCAGCAAGTTCAGCAGCTCAGCGGTTTAATCTGCAGCCCCACCAGAGGCTCCCATAGTAGTAGGCTATATAACATCTTCTACATCCTCTGATATAAACTGAAAACAATTTATTTATCCCAATATAAGATCACTCACTGATGAATCCTTTGCTGACTGAATGGAGCCGTGTAGCAGTCGTTCTCCTCCAGGTCTGGCATCCTTTCCTTGTCCAGCCTCATTGGCTTTCTAGGTAACCATCCTCGAAACCTGCTTAATTGTTTCTCGATTCTGCAGCACATGAAAGGCAAGATAAAAAGGATAATTAAAGCCATCAATAATGATATCAGACTGAAACAGATATTTCCAACATAATAAGCATACAATAATGAACAAAACAGAGAGATGTTCCAGAAATAATGACAATACATGGATTTCCATTTTGCCAATGCCTTCCATAAAGTACAGCCAAATCAATTTGATCATGTGATTTCTAAACTGGAAATGCTTGGCATCAAGGGATCATCACCTTAAATTGCTACCGGTTGCAGAGAGAGTTCCTTTGGGTTTTCTTCTCAAGGCAGCACAGCTACTGGTGCTTTGCAAAACATTTTGAGAGGAGAAGACATGGGAATAATATATTCCTCTTGTATCCTGGGCTGGAAATTGAAAAGGCAGAAGCTTCTGTGTAGGATTTCTTTCACGGACATAGGTAACTGAGAGAAAGAAAACATTTCTTCCCAGTGTACAGTAACTTTCCCAAAGGTTTGAAGCTGACTTAATTGAAGGTATATTGATTTAAATGATTTGTGTATTACATCAAGAACAGTACTTAATGTACCTACCTAGGTGTTACTCTGACAAATAAAAACTGTCTACCATTCCAAAATAATTATGAAACCTTATGGGCAGATATTTAAAAAGACTTATTAAGATAAATAAATAAATATAAATAAACTTTATTTTTATATCCCGCCCCATCTCCCCGAAGGGACTCGGGGCGGCTCACAACAGGGACAAGCCCGAAAACAACAACACAAGACGGGATAAATTACAACTGTCACTTTTGGGCAGACTCTCTGTGATAAAAATGAATGTACTGCCAAGATTTTTGTTCCTTTTTCAAACAATACCTGTGATAGCAACAGATAAACCATTTAAGCAATGGCAAAAAGATATATCTAAATTTATATGGCAAGGAAAGGAGCCGACAATTAAATTTAAGTTGCTACGAGATGCAAAAGAAAGAGATGGATTAATCGCACCTAATTTGGAATTCTACTTCACTGCTTGATGTTTAGTCTGGATAAAAGACTGGGTTTTGTTGAATAATATCAGGATGTTAACACTGGAAGGACATGATCTGAGATATGGTTGGCAGGGATATATGTGGTATGAAAAAGTGAAAGTGAATGTGGATTTCAAAGACCATTATGTTAGACGCGCTTTACTACGAATATGGGAGATATAAATCAATTTTATGCCTGAAGATTCCAGGGTGAGTATCTACGCAAGAAGCATTTTATAGAAAAGTGACACAAGGTAAGAAGAAATGGTTAACATATCAAGATCTCGAAAATGTACATGGAGAATATAGAATCAAAATAAGAGAACAATTAATTACAGAAGGTTTTTAGCTTCCAGTGGTTTTCATATTTAAACTTAATGGAGAGATTCAGACAAAATAAGTAGTCAGTTGGTTTTGAAATACGCAAATTGGAATTTGAGATACAATTATGTGTGAAGGATGAACATTTCATTGCTAAAATGTATAAAATGTTATTGAAATGGGAAATGGCAGATGAGCAAGTTAAATAATGCATGATAAAATAGGCATAAAATGTTGGTCATAATATAATGTTGGAACAATGGGAGAAAATGTGGAATAAAGGGTTACAATTCATATGCTATAACTTGAAAGAGAATTTCTATAAAATGATGTATCAGTGGTATCTGACACCTGAAAAGCTCTCTAGGATACAGAAAAAGAGCTCCAAAATGTAAACCGCAAGTGGGGTCCTTCTATCATATGTGGTGGACATGTAAACATGCCCAGAAATACTTGATTCAAATACACACAGTGATCCAGAAAATTTTAAGGGGAAACATCCAGCTAAAAACTGAGACTTTCCTACTTGGTCTGACTGACAAAAATAACCAGGATAGCCTATGGCAATATATGACCACAGCAGCCAGACTGCCACATGTGCAGAACTGGAAGAATACAACAATACCAACAACGGAGGAAAGGATAATAAAAATGATGGACATGGTTGAAATGGACAAATTAACATGAAAACTTTTTTAAAAGACTGGAAATCTTTTATTCATTTTTTTGCATGAAGAAGAAAAGGGCTTGCCAATTCTGAGTTTTGAAGAATAAATTAAAAGTTTTTTTTTGTTGTAATATGAGAAAAGAACTAGCATAGAGAGGTCTAGAACAATGATTCTCAACCTGTGGGTTCCTAGGTTTTTTGGCCTACAACTCCCAGAAATCCCAGCCAGTTTACCAGCTGCTAGGATTTCTGGGAGTTGAAGGCCAAAACATTGGGGGACCCACAGATTGAGAACCACTGGTCGAGAGGGTGAAGCATATGATACTAGCTTTTTTGTGACTAGACTGGGATAGACCGGAGGTAATCTATTTTTCCCTTCCCCCCTTTTTTCTTTTTTTAAGAGATGGGTGTATAAAAAGAGAAAGTGCAGGGGAGAATCTTGTCCTTCCCAACAGGCACAGGTAAAAGAAAACTTCTGCAACTTCTCTCAGTTTGTGTGCTCTTCTTCCTTAATCACTTTTGACCTCACTCTGATATTGCTTGGTCACATGTGTCCCAGTTTTCAATTGTGAAATGTTGGAGAGTATGCAATCCTTGTATTGAATTTGTAACATTGCACCAGCTGCGTGTTTAATCCAATGCATTACCAAATGGATAATTGCACCACATCTCCAGCTCCACTTACGTGTTCTTGCACATGTTCTATTTATGGAAATAGTCATCTGCTTGAAGGACAGTCCTTGATTTTGTGATGTATGACCCTTACTTTCTTACAGTGTGCAAGTGACCACTCTACTACAAATCTCAGGACAACAAAAATACGCCCACAGAGATTTCATTTTCCTTGAGCTTTTAGCTAGTTTCACTTAAATTCTCATTGTAATTGACACACTACATAGTGGAGATTTAGATATGGCTATTTCAGATTCAAGGGGAAAAAAGCTCTGGAAGCAGAACTTTAAAAAATTTTAATCACTTTATGTCCATTTGCCTTCCACTTGTTTGTCACAAAAGGTGCAATTTCAAAAAGATGGCCTGTCAGTTTGGCTCCACTGCATTGTGTTGACATGCTGTAAAAGGCATGAATTCCCAAAGAAAAAAACCATACAGCTTGAGAGCTGAAAGCAATCACAGTGATAAGATTTATTAGTATCTATTCAATAGGTCAACACATTCATAGACAGGTGCACACGCACGTGCACAAACACACATATGGGAAAGCCTGCCAGCAAAGCAGAAAGGAAATTTCAAAGACACTTATCTACAAAGAGGTTTCTTGAGACTTGATAGAGCTCCAGATGTATTTTCAGGCCAAATACACAAGAGATAGGTGAAGAGTCTCCCATTTTTATTAAAAGAAATGTTTATTGGAGGCTATAAGACTGATCATTATGTTCACTATAAAAACTTGCTTTTCACCTTGTAGGGCTGTGGCGCAGGCGGGAGAGCAAGCCAGTGCAATTAATTGCAATGAATCACTCTGACCAGGAGGTCATGAGTTCGAGCCCCGCTCGGAGCCTATGTTTGTTTGTCTTTGTTCTATGTTAAAAGGCATTGAATGTTTGCCTGTATGTGTAATGTGATCCGCCCTGAGTCCCCTTCAGGGTGAGAAGGGCGGAATATAAATGCTGTAAATAATAAATAAATAAATAAATAAATAGGGCAAAAGATATGAGGCTAAAGAAACAATAGGAAAGCAAGAGGCTGTGCTTGGGGACTACTGTATTCTTATGGAGCTGTAATCTAAAACATTAATTTCCCCAACATCTGGGAGGATGTTATGCACAGTCCCACACCAGTAAGTGTTCATTCTCATTCACAGCTTCAGAGCCTACTTTTCAGTTAAAGCCAAACAACATTGAGAACGGTACTAGAACCCACCAACACATTACTTACGTGTTAGATGCTAAAAGATACTCAAAAAAGGTTTACTGAACCTCCTTCTGAGCAGTACAAATAAGTGCCAGTTATGGGGGCACAGCTGTTATCTCAGAGAGTTCTCTGCCAGTGCCACCCACCACTAGAGCTGCCAATGTTTGCTTGACATGAGCAAATATTTACAGAATAGACAGTCTGGAGCTTATGAGTGAAATGTCTGCAAAATGTCTTACTTCATTATGTCTTTGGAGACAATTCACTTTCACTAACTAAAAAGCCACCAGACATTAATCTTTACTTATTGTATTGCATGCTAGATTAGTAAAGTGTAGGAATCCCTTAGTACCATGGAAACAAGAAATATGTGGACATGTATTTCTTCTAATAGCAGATTTCATAATAGCAGAGTGTTTACTTTGGGCAAGAGATGTCCCCTGCTATGTAACTCCTCTGCTATACAGTATAACCTTCCAAAGATCTTTACTTTCAAAAATTATTTTCAGTGTGGCACCTGGTTTAATATTTGAAAAATGAAAAATAATGAAGGCAAAATTCTTCTTTAAAAGTAAATCTTTTAGTACATCTTGAGTTAACTCCTTATTCATAATTCCCTCTCACACAGTAAAATCCAGAGGAAGGCACAAAAAATAAATGCCCTCAGGTATACTTGCATCTTAGGGCTCCCTAATATTGAATGTCATTTTCTATAGATATTCTGTGACATCACTAGTTTCAAAAGTTCCTCCTGCTTTTATCTATCAGCCCAAATATTACCTTTTCCCAGGAGAGCAGGCCAGTTATATATTGAATGCAAATGTCACCAATGGGAGATAGTTTTCATATTTAATGTTTTAATTTTATAAATTGTTTAATCGCTTTTACATAACTTTTATATGTATTTTTTTAAGTTGAGCATAGCTTTATTTTTAAACATGTTGTTAGCTGTATTGATTCTCACTATTGAGAAAAAAATAGGATATAAGTGAATAAAACAAATAATGCTAAGGATGGTGTCACTTCTGCTTTGGTTCTGTTGGAAATAGCAACCTTCTTCAAACCTCTACTAATCTATTATTGAATTGCTTACAGTATTGTATTTGTGTGCATTGGTTTGCAGTTTTTCTTTAACTCTTTGTAGTGAGAGGGTCTGCAGACCATGTGATCAGGTCTGGGCTTCTTCAGGACTCAGACTCCATTGTAGAACAGTATGCTTTAGACTTCAGTAGGAACAGTATGCTTTTAGAAGTCTGTAGGAACAGAATGCTGTACAGAAGCCATTAGACTCCATTCGACTTTCAGACTAGACAGAAACTCTTATTATACTCTCAGAACAGACATGCTTTAGATTATGGACTGTTGATAATAAGAAAGATGCTCTGTGTTATCTGCACAAAGAAACTATTTCAATTTCTATCTGTAACTGGACTGATAAGCAAAGTACCTGTATGCTGAATACATGAAGTTTGTGAGTAAATCAACTATGTTACTTTTAAAGAGGTCTGCTTATTTTTGTCTCTTGAGAGCATGATTTAAAGGCAAATATATTTTAAGGGACAGTAGATGTTTTTGGGAAACTGGAAATAACACTTCTGAAACTATATATATGTATGTATGTTTTTTGTGCATATCTAGCTACATCAGTTTAACGTCTGAGAAACCTAATTGCCTTTCATGAATGCCATTTTCCCAAAAGGTTATGACTTGGGTTATGCCTTTATCAAGAGGTTACGGCATCATTTTTCAAAAGGTAATGACTTCTAACAAGGCCATGCCTTTCCAAAGATCATAAAATCCCCAGAAGATTATGGAGATTTCCATTTTTCAAAAGGTTACAAGGCAGCTTGATAAAGGAGAAACAATTCGAAGGTTTTTTTAGGGCAGAGGAATATAAATGTAATAATAAGCACCTACTTGAGAAGTACAAATAAAGGTAACAGTAGTTCACTGGACAGTGATCACTGAATTTACATAAACAACAGTTCATAGATGAATGCCTTACTTTTTGCATTAATATGGTAACACCAAAGGAAATCACTAACCTGTTCAGGAACTTGTATCGGCGGTGCAGGTAATAGATTTTTCTCCTGGAAGAACAGCAAAAATGAAGCCAGTCGAGAAGAAAACCCATCGTCAGTTACAGTATGAACTAGCAAGGAAGGAAAGGAGATTGAAGATAGAAGCCTGTAAGAGGTGGAGGAAGAAACTAAAGAGAGAGATTAACAGACAGAACTATCACAGAACCCATAACAGTCTTGGGTATCAGGGGAACTGTGAAAATATATTCATTCTTGTTACTCTTCTTTCTTCCACTTATATCATGCATGGAAAAGCGTGATCAAGAGCCATTTGTCTTTCAAATGGCCCTAGAAATGATGCCAACTATTTGGAATGCAAATGAAAATATAAATAAATTCAGTACTATGCTCGAAGCATCAATAACTGAAATATTGGATAAGTGGGATATGCTTACAAAAAAGGAGCATTAAAACACCCATACAGAGGTAGATAGCGCTTGCATTGGGTGACTGGCATAACTGCATGCAGCACATGTACAGCGGATACTGGTGTTATTGATGATGCTCAGAGGTGACATTCATGCAGCACATAAACAACATGTAAAGTCTTGATAGGTGCTTCCCCCCATTTATGTTAGACCAATGACGAGTTTTATCCCCTCTTTCTTGCCTCTATATTGTGACTGCAAATGTATATTGGCTGGAATGCCCATTTGATTTTAACTATCAAATCAAATTGATTGAACAAGATAGGCTCTTTTTCTACCTTCCCCTAACAAAACGGCAGATATAGCATATGCAACAGTTTAACAAATGCTGGTCCATGTCTTGTTTGTATTTGTACTGAAGTGGTCTAAGAAGGGCATGGAATTATAAAAATGTGAAAGGAGGGTCCCTTGATTGGTAGTAAAATGCTAAAAGTGGCTGGTTTGTACTTTCCATTAAGGGGAGTGATCCTTGTGATCCTCTTGATAACTTACAAAAAAGGGGAAATGAATTCATATATTCTGTCTCCTCTTCCATTGTTAACTTGAAAAAGTTATCAAATGTTTAATCTCTATGATAATCTTGATAAAGGACAGGGATTCAATCTATTATAAATTATGAAGGAGCACTTGGAGGCAGCTGTGGCTGGATCTACATTGCCCTATATCCCAGGATCTGATCCCAGATTATCTGATGGCACTGGATTATAAGAGTCTACACTTCCAGATAATCTGGGAATAAAGGACAGTATAGATCCAGTTTGTGAGTTGATGCTTTTGGGTTAACTGCTCATCTAATGTTATTGCCTGGTCTTAGTTTGTAGCAGTCTGTTAGCAAAGCAATAATTCCCATTACAAATTCCCATTTATTGATATAATGGTTGATAAGATTAGACCTAAATCATTTATGGATATATTAACAAAACTCGAATTTCCTGCTTCTGTGATTGATATTGTCTTCAGAATAGCAGTACAACTTCATCACATGGGCAAATTTGGGGATGGAGCCCATTGGATCCCATCAAATGACGCACAGCTACTTCCAGCAGGGCTCTGTCCCTGAACTGTGCTGAAAATGTTGTATGACAGAGCAATGAGAACACGAGAGGCTTCGTGTTCTCATTGCCAGCAACAGGTGAGTGCAGGGGAAAGCTGGGCAGCAATGCTTTCCCTCGTGGGATGGGGAAGACAGCTCTGTGGGTCACAGGGTGATGGGTTCCCCCACTGGTCAATCAAAACCATTTTAGGTATTGTTCAGTATCTCTATGTTGTGCTATACGTGTTCTTACACAGAATAGAGTGGTTGTCTCATGCAACAGAGTGATAGATATCAACATACTATTGTTGGATATGTGTGTGCCCCTTAAATGAGTGCCTGTTGTTCTTTGGTGCAGTGGAAGAGTGCCCCATCATCAATGCTGAACCCAATTACTAGTCAAGTCAGGTTCTTTATGTGCAATGGATGGCAGCAAAATTCAGGTAGAAAAATATCTAGGGCAAATCCTTCTTGCCCCCCAGGCCCTTTTGGTAAATTTCCCCAAAATACCTGAATGATCATTGTTGGAAACAGAATGCTGCTTTTGATGGACATTAATCTGATTTGGCAAGATAATTCTTATGCTTTTGTTCCATGTGTAAAATACAGTCATTGTTAAAATGTACAAGATACAGCCATTGTTAAATATCATACAGTGGCTAGTTAAAGAATCCTTGTTATAGATGCCATGAAATACTTATTGTCAGAAATGAATAACACCCTCTATGGGAGGTGTTTATGCTTGGTTCCCCATATCTGTGAATTTAAGATTTTGTTTTGTTTTGATCCATGAGTTAGATTGGCTGTTTAAATTCAAAAATATGGATAAAGTAAACCTCAAAAAGTGTGCCTGAATATGAAAACTCAACTTCTGTTGAAACAGTGATATGCAGGCGGTCCCTGAGTTACAAATATTTGATTTACAAACAATTCATAGTTAAGAATGGGGGCGAGACAAAAGGAAGTGAGAAAAATCTACCCCTTAGAAGGGAAATTCACTCATGAGGAAATTTTTCATGAGGAAAAGGTGTCTCCACTGAAGTTTTCTCACCAATCCTTGTTTCTACAACAAAAATTGGATTTTTAAAAAATCCAATTATCACAGGGACTGAAAGTGAGGCAAAATCTTTTGAACAGGGGCACAGACACAAAGCAAACACCACAGCTAACTCCAAAGCTAAAAAAATATATAGTTTTAGCTGGAGTTACAATTTAAAAATATATCTGTTTTGGCTTACAAACAAATTTAACTCAAGAACAAACCTACAGAATTGCCTGTAATTTTGATCTTTCCAACTTGATAGGCTTTGACAAGGGAATCGATAGCCTAAAGTAGGAGTGATCAAAATGCAGCCTCAGAGTTGTCAGATCTCAGTTCCAATTAGCCATGGCAAGCACAGCTGGTGGCAAGGAACACTAAAGTTGAGGTCGATCAACATCTGGATTGCTGCACTTTGCCCTGAGTAGATTTTTCGATAACCTCTTAAAGATACAACATGAGGCTTTTAGAATGTATAGAGCAGGGGTTCTCAAACTTTTTCAACTACAGAGCCCTTTTTTGAAGGAAAAGTTTCTCATGGAGCCCCAAATATAATATATTATATTATATTATATTATATTATATTATATTAATTATATTATATTATATTATATATAACGTATATATATCAGGTATGGGCAAACTTTTGTAGAACAATTTTAACCAACATAAACTTAACAGTATTTCAGTGGAAGACCCCAGGGGCCATCCAGTCCAACCCCTTTCAGCCATGCAGGAAAAGAACAATCAAAGCACCCCCAACAAATGACCACCCAGCCTTTGCAATAATAATAATAATAATAATAATAATAATAATAATAATAATAATAATAATAATAATAAGAGCAACCCCATGGGCCATTCAGTCCAACCCCCTTCTGTCATGCAGGAAAAGCATAATCAAAGCACCCTCTGAGTAGTGGGAGGGAAATGAGGTTTTGGAAGCAAGGAAGGCAAGAGGAAAAATCTTTTGGAGACGAGGGAGGCGGGGGAAAGGGGAGAAGCAGGAAAGAGGAGGGGATGCTTAGAGAGAGCAGAGAAAGGGGAGGAGGGAGCAGGAGGAGTGAACCCAGGAGCCCCTCAGGATGCTTCACAGAGCCCTAAGGGCTCCGCGGAGCACACTTTCCCAGAACTGCTGCTATAGAGGTTGGCTACAGCATATAACTGCTTATGACTGTCTTTTCTTCAAGAGTATCTGCTTTTCAAATTACACAGAATAATATTTCATTTAAAATATTTATGAATATACAGATATGCCTCAGTTATCAAAGCAGCCTTTTTTTTCTGTGTCAGGAGCGACTTGAGAAACTGCAAGTCACTTCTGGTGTGAGAGAATTGGCCGTTTGCAAGGAAGGTTGCCCAGGGGGCACCTGGATGTTTTGATGTTTTACCATCCTTGTGGGAGGCTTCTCTCATGTCCCAACAAAGCAGATGATAAAGAAGTTTACTTTAAGTTCATGTGTCCATACCTAACCTCCCTTTTCTTTTTAGCTAGACATTTTTCAGTGGCATTGGAACTGGAAGGAAGGAGAACTAGAGAAACACAGACTTTAGGAGCTGCATTTTAGCAGCATGTCTACTGTAAACAATTCAGCAAACTTTGAATTGAAAATGAATGGGATTCTGTTCTAGCTGCTCATTCTCCTGTTGAGGGTGTCTGCCTACAACAGGGAAGGTAAAAATGCCTGTTTCTAAGCGCCCTTGCTAAGCATCTGCAAGCAGCACAGCAGAGAGGAAATGGGAAGGCAGATTAGATTTTCTCTGTAGCTACCCCTAGCATGTTAAACATAAGCACGGATCTTTCAATTTAGACACCCAAATGAAAACCTTAAGAAAAGTGGAGGCTGATAGAAATAAAAATTATCCTGGCTACATTTTGGAAGACGCTTTTAGATGGTCTCTAAAAGTTTCAAAATGTTTTTTTTTTCTTTACTTAAACAAGTACCACCTAATCTGTTGTTTAATTTCATAAATGCTTATTGTTATTCGGAAACAAAAAAATTCAAACATGTCGAACTGCCTTTAGTTTTTTTGTCCTCACCCTGTTCTTTATGTCTGTCTGTTAAAGAATTAGTAGTCAAAAATGTATCTACAATGGGCCCTTTGTATCTGCTGGGGTTTGATTCTGGGAGCCCCCATGGATATCAAAATCTGTGGCTGCACAAGTCCCATTATATACATTGGAAAAGTAAAATGCTGTCCCTTATATAAAATGGCAAAATCAGACTTTGCTTTTTGATTTGGGGGGCGGGTGGGTATTTTCAAGCCATGGATAGTTGAATCCATGGGTGCAGAATCTGTAGGTACAGAGGGCCCACTCTACTTGGTTAATTGAGTTACAAGTGGAAGATGAATTAGGCTGATAGAATATATTAATATTGATTAGTTTAAGCCAAACAAAACTGATTCTCTAAATAATTAAGCATAAAGTAGGTTTTAGATCTCAATTTTAAAAATACATTCATATAAATCATATTTGATTTTTGACGTGTTTATATAGCCAAATTATCCACATTATCTTAATGATAATGGGAAATTAATTTGGTCATTGATGCAATATGAAATTTTATGATTTTTTTCTTAAAATACAAGTAACATATTTAACTTAGTAAATCTGAAAATATAATTTTTAGTAAATGCTTAAATAGTTAGGTGGCCTTTGCCTCCAGCGACAGAGTACGCATACTGGCAAGTTACGAGTGTTGAATATGCCAGATACGATCAACAGGCATGCACTTGGTGTGCTGCCGTACGTACCTGGATCTCCTGGACCTTCCACTGTTTTCAAAGAAATGTCCATTTAAAAAACAGCAGGGCACGAGTATGCAGGGGGCTCCAGCAGTGAAGGGGTTAAAGGGCCTAAGGACAGAATACCCCATGAAAATAGTGGCACTGCTTATATATCACCTTCAATTAAAATTGAAACTGAATTTTAAAAAAATGCAGACCACTAGTAACCAGAAACAGCCAACTTATGGTTTTCATTCTCATTTTACATTTGTTTTTTCAAAAACAGATAGCAAACCTCCAAATATAACTAAACCTACCTGAAAGGCATTCTTACATTCATAAGCTCTGCATGTTTGCCCAGCACTTCCCATGGAGCATGCAACTTCACAAAGATGATATCGCTGTTCGATAAAGATGACTGCAATAGAAAATAGGTTAAATGAAGATTTTTTCCCTCCAGCTGAATGCTCTATTATAGCAGTATCAAGAGTAAATACTTTCCATTAAAAGATGAAGGGTTTATCTGTGGGAAGTCAACAAACAACACATAAGTACAATTGCACCCTCATGATTGTGCTTCTAAGGCCCCTTCCACAGCTGAATAAAATCCCACATTTCTGCTTTGAATATATGGCAGTGTGGACTCAGATAACCCAGTTCAAAGCAGATATTGTGGGATTTTCTGCCTTGATATTCTGGGTGTGGAAGGGCCTTAAGCAATGGGTATTAAGAAGCACACTGTCTTTGCTGAACAAAGTAAAATACAGCCATTCTGACTATGAGCTATAGAGTAGATAATGTCTTCCTACAGATTTCTGCTTCTTCTCATTTTAAATTTGCCTGCGTTGGCAGCCATCATAACATCTTTGCATAACATAACTATGTGCTGAGTGAAGTAATGCTTCATTTGTGTGTCCCGATCTCCCACTGCTTTGTTTCATTGACTGACACTGGGTTTCAGAATTACAAGAAAGGGAGAAAAATATCCCCCTCTCAAATTTTCAGCCCCAAGTGTAGTAAGCTTTCTTCATATCAGAATTGCTCCAACTCCTTGCTCACTTTGTCACTCTTTTCTACACCCTTCCCAGATATACAATAAAGTTTCTGAAATGTAATGGCCAGACCTATGTACAGTGTTCTAGCTGTGCTCACTAATATGAAATCATTATGATACTGGTGGTATCATACCCTTTTACGGTTGTGAAATATGTCATTTGCATATTGAGATGACAGTTCATACAACCTATCTTTCACAATCCCAAGATCCCTTTTATTGCTCAGCCACATCAGATCCACCGCCACCTTATATATGTTTTTCATCTTAATGCCAATTTCTCCAGTTTGCACAAAGCCCTCTGAAGATATGCATAATCTCTTTTTGTTTTGGCTTGGTGTTGTTGTGTGCTTTCAGGTCAACTCTAACTTAGGGAGACCCTAAGACAAACCTATCACTCAGTTTTCTTGGAAATATGCCATTGCTTGAGAGATAATGACTGTTTAAGTTTAAGATGAGATTTTAACCCTGGCCTTCTTGAATCATAGTCCAACAGTCAAACCATTACATTATGCTTGTTGCCAGAAAATATATTGAACCTCCTCATTGGTGAATGCACTAGCTTGCTTTGTTTTCATCGTCCTAAAAAAATTACACCATCAATCGATATAGCAACTTTGCTGATTATCCAGATAACTTATGAAAAATCAGTTAAAAGACACCAGTTCATTACGGACTTTTGCAGGACCCCACCATTTGAACTTTTCTTTCAAGAATTTTTCATTACATCCTACTTTTTGTTTCTTGTTCTTTAGCATCCTCTTTACAAGAGATCTTATCGTCTTATTCTATGAGTGCTAAGTTTTCTCAGGAGTCTTTGGGAAGGGATTTTGCTGAAAGCTTTTTGAACGTATGAGTAAACAATTTCTACTGAATCATTCCAATTCATATGATGGTTGACACTCTTAAGCCGTACTCTAAAAGAACTCTAAGATATTAGAATCCTCACGATTAACAACACTATCATTGAGCTTTGTAGCCAAATGGGATAGCTTTCCATAGAAAGAAGGATCAAGGGATTTTAAAACTAACAAGTACCAACATCCTCAGCAAAAAGGAATCCAGAGAATATATATTAGACGCTTGCCTAAGTGCCTAATATCATTAATATTTTAAAAGGTAAGGAACTGGAAAGACTAAAGAAATTACAATCCATTTCAGCTTTCTTAAAAGCCAAATAAGCCCCCAGTGGCACAGCGGATTAAAGTGCTGAGTTGCTGAACTTGCTGGCCATAAGGTTGGCAGTTCAAATCCGGGGAGGGGGTGAGCTCCTGCTATTAGCCCCAGCTTCTGCCAACATAGTTCAAAAACATGCAAATGTGAGTAGATCAATAGGTACCGCTTCGGTGGGAAGGTACCGGCATTCCATGTAGTCATGTCTGTCACATGACCTTGGAGGAGTCTACAGACAACACCAGCTCTTTGGCTTAGAAATGGAGATGCGCACCAACCCTTAGAGTCGGACACGACTAGACTATATGTCAGGGGAAAACTTTTAACTTTACCTTTACTAAAAGCCAAATGCCCCTTAAAAGAGTTTTGGGTAAATGAATTATTATTAAGGAATGCTTTATGCTTCTTGCTTTTAAGTTACCATATTATGTTGTATACTTTATTTCAAAAAATATGCCTAGGATATGTCAAAATAACTCCAATTATTGTATATATGGGGGTTTTTTTTGCTTTTCTTCAGTCTAACAGATAGTACCATATTGCCAAGTTTGTATTGTTTAAGTAAAATCTTATTAAAGATGCACATACCACCAATAACAACTATAAGTGGAACTTGTAGCAGAATGCTGCAGTCTCCTATTTCAAGTACACCACAATCCCCAGCTCTATGTGGAGGTGCACATGGGATGTATTGGCTGTAAGTGACAAATATCTAAACTGCACGAAATAGAAAGAACCATTTCTACAATCTGAATGTTCAATTGTGAATCTAGAAACTTCTTCAATTGGACAGTTTGAATGATCTGCATGAAAGCTCCTTTAGGTCAAGACTTTTCAAGAATCACAGCTTCACTTCTATCTGTTGTGCAAACAATAAATCAAGAACCCTTAAGTCAAAGCAAACATTTGCATCTGATCACGGTGTTCACTTGTAACTGTTGGTCAAAGCAAAGTCCTTGAAATGTGATGGCTCCAAATGTATCAATTGTAATTTATTACTATTACGATTGCAGTTATTAACGTCATTCTGAAAAACTTAAAATATGCAATTAAAACAGGAAAGCAAAATTGGCAGCAAATGGCAACCCCCACTTTTCTAGTCATGTGGATTTTCATAACTACACTTTTCCAACTCTGCCAGGGTTTTCATATTGGTTTCAATTAAAATATTGTAATAGGGGCACAATTAGAGGATCATTTTAAACACGGAAGTAGTTGTTTTTTTTTAAAAAAAATCCTAGTTTTAATGATATGGCATGTGTTTGGGATTCTGAAATCTATATTCTCAAATCCAGATTTCAGACCAGAATTAAATTATAATAACAGAATGAAACTACACATAGAAGTCTTAGAATCATTAAGATATCGAACTGTTCTGTTCCTTCCCTAATTGTTATAGCTTAACATAACTGGAAATTGATCAAAGAAGTCTTGTTACACATGGCTACCAAGCAATGAAGCTGGAGCATAATGAAGTCAGTCAAGGAGTAGTGATTCAGTTGTGTAATGAGTGAGCAAACCAAAGTGGCTTTGTCTATTTTCAGTCATGTACGTAAGTCTGATCAACAAGATGCCACTTGCAACCTCATCAGACATGTTTTTAAATTCCTTTTAGCATGCTGCCAGGATGAAGCCAGGATGGAGTCTGCTGGAGCCCATCGTATGGTGCAGGGCTACTTGCAGCGGGGCTTCCTTGGGCTCTGTCCTGGCAGCATGCCAAAAGAAAGCCCTGAAGATAAGGGGAGTCACCCGTATCCTCATTGAAGAAGCTGGGGACAGCATGGAAGCCGGGGACAGTCTGGAAACGCTGTGGGATAGCAGCCCATGACCCACAATGGTAAGTGGACAAAGCTGGGTGCTGCCCCACAGTTTCCCTGACTGTCCCCCAGCTACTGGACCTCCATCTCATGAGGTCCTCAGATTTATTTATTTATTTATTTATTTATTTATTTATTTATTTGTGTCAAAAGCATTGCATAATAAATAAGTTTAAAAAGTGATAAAATAAAGGAATCACAAACAGCTAAACAGTTTTGGGCCAAAAGTGGCCAATAGCAATCGCATTGTCCGTAGCTTTAAACAACTCCTCCTCCATGCATGAGGCAGGGCATTGTGGGCAAGCATACATATGAGGAGTTGTTTGTTCAGCTCCACAGTCACACAAGGTGGAGGATTCCTCCAGGTAGTGCCATCTTGCCAGGTTGTCTTTTGATCTGCCCACCCCGCTTCTGAGTCTGTTTAGGGACTTTCAAGTTGCCTATTCTTGGTTTGCACCTGGAGGCAGACCCTCATTGGGGGGGGGGGGGCATCCAGTTGGAATTGCCTGGTTTAGCTGCCCAGAGGGATACTCTTGCTGTTCCTGGGGGAACATCAAGAGGAGTGGTGGTTCTCATGAAGCTTTTCCTTGATTTGAGTCTGGTGGGAGGGGGCTGATAGTCATGCAGTGGATGGCTTTCACAGTGTTCGACCTTATTTCTCTCAAAATTAGCAGCAACTTACCATCACACATCAGGGGGGCAATGCCAGCTAACTTATAGAGTTTATCAACAGGTCCTCAGATACATTGCACAGATGAACACAGTTTTTGATTGGCTGGGATCATGTACCAAGAAGCCTTGAAATGGGTGAAAGATAGCAACATGCCCAGGCTGTTAACTGATGCCAAAAACAGGAAAAGACCAATGCACCAGAGCATTTTAAGGGAGATTTTAAACTCCTCCAATGCCCACATTTCATGTCGACAGCACACAAAAATGTGGTTGTCTGCTAGCTAAGGCTACAGTGTTTGCAAAGAGATTTATGTATTTCATACAGACAAACTAATCTGTTCCTTATAAGACTAAAACAAAGTGTACCAAGAGAAAGATTTTATGAGAAGTCTGTTTCATCATCCTTCCATTTCAGTAGGACAAAACAAAAAAGTTTTGTCATATTCACATGAAACTCCCACTTAAAAAGCACTTAAATTATTCAGGAATATTCTTGGGTAGCTTTGCTACATTCAAAACATCATTCTGAAGAGAAAATCACTTGCTTTAAAGAAATACGACCAATTGCCCAAACATAATTTGTCAAATGTATCAAAAAGTTGCAGTTAAGTTGACTGCATATATATCACAAATCTAAAATTGTCATATTTCCATTTATGAGTTATGGAATAAAAAGTTAATGTTGCAATTATAAACAAAACTTCACCAGGATGAGGTTTCTTTGGACACAACTAAACACCTATGCATCAGACTGCACTGTTAGAAAAATGAATTAAATTTAGTAACTATATATGATCCTGTCTAGCAGTCTTCCTCTTTCTCAGCAAATTCTTCATCTATAGAATTATGGATAAATATATTTGCAATTTCTACCTAAATGTGTGTGTGCAATTTCTGCTAATATATATCAAAGTCTATATGAGGATTTAGAAATTAATGTTGTGAATGAGTCAATTTGCAAGTGATCCCAAGTTCTCTCTCTATCCATACTAGTTCTACTCATCAGTAATGATCTTTTTCCTCCACTCTTCAACCTCAAATTCGACCAAATGCTAGAAACCCCAGAGGGCCTTGTCTTTGAACATCACACAAAGAAGAATGAAAATGTTCTTATGCTCCTATTCCCTGAGATGAAGTTCAAAAAAGTAACTCAAAACTCTGGTCTTAATATAGAATGTAGACTTTTAAATGAGAGGATTCCCATGACTTTCTTTTAGACCAGTGGTTCTAAACCTGTGGCTCCCCAGATGTTTTGGCCTTCAACTCCTAGGAATCCTAACAGCTGATAAACTGACTGGGATTTCTGGGAGTTGTAGGCCAAAACACCTGGGGACCCACAGGTTGAGAACCACTGTTATAGACCAACCTTGAGCAACCTGAATTCCTTGAGATGTTTTAGGATGTTTTAGTCCATCAGCACCACCAAGCATGGCCAATGGCCAAAACATCAGGAAGTATATAAGATGAAGATGAACCTTCTTAGAAAGTGCAATGTGATACAAAGAAAGGGAGAGCTCTTTTCTACCCGAGAGTGATGCAATATCTCCTTCCATAGATACATCACTAGAGGACATGATCCTCAAGAAAAAAAAATAAACATTACTTCTGGTGTAAATGTTTCTCTTACCACTACCATCTCCAAACTGCACTGTGCTATACAGAAAGCCTATTCATTCCCTCATCAAAAATATTCTAAATTCTATACTAAAATTCAGGGATTAGAAAAGTTTACGAACTTTAACTTTCAAAATTTCCCAGCCAGCATAGATTCTGTCACGTGGCTTTGGTGGATTAGGGTGGGTGGAGGGTGGGAAGAAAACAGGAATTAAAATGTAAAAAATGTAATACGCCTATACCCTGAAGAAAATTGCAAACAAATTCAGCATGCAAAGATGCAAATGGTGGGAATGCGTTTGCATTCTTTGGGAGAACTGGATTCTTTGATTGCATATTTTAGGGTTTAAAATACAGAGCCTGGGTGGCCATCATATTATTATGCATCCAAATGTAAAGCCTTTCAGCTATTAGTTTTGTGAAATTAATATTTTCAAGGCTTTGAATATTGCTGGGACAGAATGTATTTAAAGATAGAGGGATCAAAACAGGCAACATTTATCCAGCGTTTCAAAGAATGTTTAGCTTAGAAGTCATGACATTAATCTTTTAGAACATACAAAGTACGTAACATATAAAGAGAAAAACTGAAAGCAATATCAAAGCATTAATAATTACACTTAGTGGGAAATGAAATTATACAACTTGTTTTAGAGTGAGTCCTTCTCAATGCTGCTGCCAAAAGGGGTTATATTATTCTAACCCTCCAAGATAAACATGCTGCTGCCTTTTTTAAACATATATAGTAGGCACACTTGTTTGGCCTTAGCTATCTATTTACCCATCTCCTAATACAGAAGTAGTGTTGCTACTTTGAACTACTGCAAGTACATCTATAGTTTGCTTAATTGCAAGAGGTTATTGGTTAAAATAAGTTTGCGACGTATTCTAGTATAATTACATTGGACATAGGGTGTCCTAGGAGAGCTTTATCACACAGTCACGCTACTGGCAACCATTGTTGTCACAGACTTCCGTGTAAGCAGAGTGTTGCAGTGCTCTACAGGCATGATGATATGAATGCTAGCTAAATACAGTGAGATCCTTGGCTAAATATGCTGATGGAGCTTTACAGTATTAAAGTATCTAATCTGCTAGCATTAAATAGGATCACATTGCCTGTAAGCTACTCTTATTAGTACTGCAATAGCAGAAAATGAATAAAAATATTATGCATTTCCTGTCTATAAGTCTAGAAGGTCAATTCTTTGAAGAATTTTGCAAGTTCATAATACTATGCAAGCTGTGGTTTCCTTGCATGAAAATGAAATTGTTTTATAGAATCATAGTCACAGAATTAATTACATTTTAATTTTTTGTGTATATAATTTTAAATGTAACTTATTAACTTTAAAAACAGCAAACCAATAGAAGAGATTCTGCAAAGCACATAAAATACTTGCTTTTGAACATTATATTGTTGTAGATGTGTACCTTGGGTCAAATTGTATAATAATCAGTTCTGTCCATCATCAACTAATCTACAAATTCAGAAATATGTAAAGAACCTAGTACAAACAGATGGATTTCCAGGATGTTCTCTAATTAATTTTAAAAAGCTAAGTAGTAATAAAAATGGAAAGGATGGCGAATATAGAAAGGTGACTGAAGTCCCAGATTATTAATGTGATGGTATTCAAGTCATGAGCCAAAAGTCTAATAACTAACCTAAATCATAGCTGTTAGACTAATAAATCTGCGTATGTATCACAACCATTTGTAAAGCAAAAAGCTTGGGCAAACCTGGGTGCAACCAGACAACAGACTGTTGTGTATGTGTGTGAGATATGGCAAACAGAATATAACCTAAGGCTTGTCTGTAAAATAGAGAGAAGACCGGTCAAAAACAGAGTTTAAGAAGACAGGAACTGATATGATCCAAAGAGGTTTTAGAAGTTGATACTAGAAAGAATTCAAGAAGTATTATTTTTGATTGAAACAGAGGCTGACTGTTTATTAGCTAATAGCTACAGAATAAAACATTATTATTTTTATTTTCTACATCTCTATTTGGACATTTTAGTTCAATTAACAGGGAAGGTAAAGCATGCTCAACCACTTATCTAATATAGAGATCCCCATGAAACCTGAGCATCAGATCCTGGGAGGGATTTTAAGAATAAAAGGGCAAGAGACACGAGCCCATGGATTGGATCTATACAGTCAATGTGGAAAAGGGCTTCATTTAGATCCCAGTTCATGGACACTTGCACAGAGAATGCATGAGAAATGTGCACACTATAATTCACCAAAGAGATGGTGGTAGGGTCAACTATGAAAGCTTTGGGCAGTGGTTACAAGGCAGAAAATCCCACAATATCTGCTTTGAACTGGATTATCTGCGTCAACACTACCATATACTCCAGTTCAAAGTGGATAATGTGAGAGTATTGGGCAGTGCATATGTTCAATGGTTTTAATGATAGTTATATGTTAGTGTTTAGTTATTATGATTTTTCTATTATATGAATGTAGGCATTGAATTTTTGCATTAATATGTTGTAAACTGCCTTGACTCCCCTAACCCAGGGATGAGAAAGGTAGTATATAAATATAGCAAATAAATAAATAAATAAAAGGTCATGAACCAAGAGGTAACACATCTCTCCTACACTCTTAATAGTGTCAGAGTTGGCTATGCAACAATCAGTTTATCTATTATACACATATGGATGGAATCCATCAGAAACTGACCAATAATTTATCTTAGGAGGTGACAGTGGAATATTTGTCTTCTTTGTGCTACAGGTCTCTTTGATTGTATATTGCTTTAACTAGATGGGAAGGTAGCTTTAATAATACGGTATATATCATTGCATAGTAGAACAGAATAATGTACCTAAAAGCAAAAATTACTTTAAAAAAATTCCATCAAGACAACCATAATAGGACGGGCTGCCTCGATCTTTCTTTTCAAAGACATTTTAATTAATAAACAATGTAATGTAGAAGCATTTGAAATACACAGGAATAAAATGGGTCTAATAGATTCATGCTTCTGAAGGTGATGTTAGATAGTTACTAGTGCTTCAGGGCGATAAGGATGCTGATCTAATTAGGTAAAGCACGGTCTCAGTGGGAGTGTTGAACTACAAAAGCTGTGGTTGGCATTCACATGGTTTACAGAGACAGAGAGCTTTTCATCCCACCAGGTACAGATAATGCATCCATTATGAAAGCATAGCATGACCACATACCCTTCAGCATTTCACAAATGAAAACTGGGCCATATGTGTCCAGCCAAAATCAGAGTGTGATCAAGATGACCAAAGCTATTAAAGAGGAAAAACAGACAAACTAGGAGATGATGCAATCGTTTCCTTTTTGTTGAGTCTATGGGAAAGAGTAAAATTGGATGAATTTAACTATACATGCATTTTAAATGTTATAATTAATGGTTTTATAGAGTCTAATTAGAGTTTTAATGGATGTGGTACTATTTTATTGTTTATTAATATGTCGTTTTATTGAATGTATTTTGGGCAATGTAACTTGCCGACTGTTGTAAGCCACCCTGAGTCTCTTCGGGTGAGAAGGGCGGGGTAAAAATAATGTAATGTAATAAATAAATAAATAAATAAATAAATAAATAAAATTCTGCCTTTCCTGTCCTCTGCGTTATCGAAGGCTTTCATGGCTGGAATCACTGGGTTGCTGAGTTTTCTGGGCTGTATGGCCATGTGCCAGAAGCATTTTTCCCAACGTTTTGCCCACATCTATGGCAGGCACTCTCAGAGGTTCTGAGTTCTGTGGGAAACTAAACAAGTTGGGTTTATATATATGTGGAATGCCCAGGGTGGGAGAAAGGACTCTTGTCTGTTTGAGGCAAGTGTGAATGTTGCAGTTGGCCAGCTTGATTGGCAAATAATGGCCTTGCAGCTTCAAAGCCTGGCTGCTCCCTGCCTAGGGGAATCCTTTGTTGGGAGGTGTTAAGGGGCCCTGATTGTTTCTTGTCTAGAATTTCCCTGTTTTTTGAGTGTCGTTCTTTATTTAATGTACTGATTTCAGAGTTTTTTAATACTGGTAGCCAGATTTTGTTCATTTTCCTCCTTTCCTGTCCTCCTTCATCCCACTGGGCTAATTGAGCACAAACTACTTTTTCAGTTCAAACTCAGTTTTTGCCAATAAAAGTAAATAGATCATCAAGAGGGAAAGTATGAGCAAGAGAGAAAAACTGGAACATTCTAAAAGCTGCTGAAAACCAGGAATGGCAAACACATACATGGGTCTTTCTCGGCTAGTTTGCGACAGTTACCTGCAGTTCCCATCACCAGCAGCAACTCCTTGCATTGCAAAGTTTCAAAAGCTACCCGTTAAGAGAAGTAGTTGTTAGCTGCCAGTGTAAGAAGGATCCAGAATATATCTGTATGAAGTCGTGTGACCCTTTGTTTTGTGTCACAGCTGCTGTAAAAACGAGTTAAGAAATTATAATCACCATCTCCATCATCATTATAATCAGTAACAGGATTGTTCCCCTTTCTGGCAGTGACTCCAGGGTTGTTTGTATGATACATAGTGAATTAGGCGTATTGAAAGCTGCTTAGATCTGATCTGGGTGAAGAGGATGTATCTTTGCTCCTCTGTGATTCATCTACTGGGCTCTTACATTCCTTTGCATTTGGCCACCCATGGCAAGTAGCCAAATTTTTATATTCCTGAATCTAAACAAAAAAAACAACAATGCATTTTACTCCAAGAACCCACAAGGTTAATGTTCCCATGCTGATCGTTCATTTTATTAGTGTTATTTTGCTCCTAGTGTCATTTTATGTTATTTGCATTAATTCTGATGGCAAATTTCTCTTTAAAAAGAGCTTTGGGTTTAGGCAAAAAATAGGACAAGCCATTAGGATGGGAGTGTCACGTACAATTAGAATGTCCTTTATAAATAGAAACAGCCATATTATTAATGCAGATTAAAGCCGCTGCTTAACTTCTGTAATAAGTACTATACTGCTAAAATCTTTATAGAGCAGACAAAATATTCAGAGCCATTTTGCCTACCATGCATTTAAAAGGATTTTTCAACCAACTTTTAAGCATTACCATTACAGGTGCTGACTGGAAAAACCTCTCCTCTAAAGCTAGGATTTGCTTTAAGAAAACATTCCCTGCAACATGGAGTTATTCTCCAGCCCCCAAGCAAAGACAAATCATGGAGCCGGACATCCTGCCAGCAAATACTAATGCCAGCAAATACTGTTCTTTAAGAAGCCATCATGCCTGCTGTCATCAATCTGCTTCCCTCAATTGCCATTCTTCATATATAAAGGGAACAACATGTGATGAGGCAGAACCATTGCTCAGTGGTAGAGTGCAAGTTCTTTAGGCAGAAAATCAAAGACAGAATTCCTTATATCTTTGAAAGACAAGGTTATAAATGCTGAAAAGGATTTCTAGTGGATAGCCTATAAAGCCACATCTGCTCATACTAGATGAAAATTAGGCTAGATGGATTTGTTACATAGCTACCTCCGTTCCCTGTACTGTGGCAATGATAGATGGTGGGCATTAAAGGATATTATCCAGGCAAATTTGCCTTTAAAGGGTACATCCTTGCTGGAGTCCGTGACATATGAGTGTGGGGAAGAGAAAACCCCAGACCACTTAGTTCAATGTGGTTTGAGCCCTGCCACATACACAATGGAGGACCTTCTCGCAGCGACACCAGAGCACTCCAAGTGGCCAGATTCTGGTCAAAGGACATTTAGTATAATGCCAAGTTTTTAACTTTGTTTGTGTTTCTAAATACATTACAACTGTACCCTGGGTTTCACTTCTGATACGATAAATAAATAAATAATGCTGGATGTTTGTTGCCAAAGAGTTTAAGTTAAAAAAGTATTACACAGTATACAATAAGGTCAAAAGGCTACATATTGAGCATGGCTGTGAGTGTTTCAATTCTATACACACACGCGTGCCTTTTGTGTTGGTTTTCTCAGTCTTTGTTTTTGCAACACAAAACAAATACGGTTTCATAATGCCTGGAAACTAAATTGCCGCCCTTAATGGCCATGTAACTGAAGACGCCTCTGCAATCTAGTCACAAAGCGATTGTGCGGTGGTATAGTCCATGAAAAGAGTATCTAGCAGTGAACTCTCTCCTTTTTGTGTGTGTATCATTATTGAAAGAAGGATTTCATTAATTCCCCAAAGGGAACGTTCATTTTTACTCAGTGAACTGATTTGCATTTCAGTCTAGAAGAAAACTTTACCTGAGGTGATTGATCTTTAGATGGCTCCCGAAGGCTTAAACCCTCGTGGATTACCGTATTTGTCCGTTGACAAGGATGGACTGCCAGAGATTTCAGTAATAGATTTTAAGAAGAAACATCTTGAAGTACTTTCACAAATTATTTTCAAATTTGTTTTCATAGTTTCACATTTGCCAGCTCCCTTTTATGTACCAGAGTTTTTGTTGGACGTATGGAGACATAGGTAGAGAGATAAGACTAGACATTTCGAATGCAAAAAGATAGTAATTTCTACTAACCGCATGAAGGTAAAAACATCACGCAAAAACAGATTTCTTGTGGATGATAACTTTTGAAATAGATGGATCCAACCCTATGATTCTATTATTCAAATTGCAAAGGGGAAAAATTCCACCCAACCATTAGAAAAAACTTCCTGACCATAAGAGTTGTTCATCAGTGGAACATGTTGCCTCGCAGGGTGATAAAAGGTCCTTCTCTGGAAGTTTTTAAGCACAGGCTGGATGGCCATCTGTCAGGGGTGCTTTGATATTTTCCTGTATAGCAGGGGGTTGGACCAGATAGCCCTTGTGGTAGAGAATGCTGGAAATTTGCAAGCTGCCTTCATGAGCACTAGTAAGGTCCCTTAGCATGTAGTAAACACTCACAAAAAAGGCTCTTAATTCCAAATATTTGTCTATTTATAAGTCACAGACCTTCCACAATCTGCTGCATAGGATGTCAGTGCGAGTCAGAGAGTTTGTTTGGTCTATTAATTTATTTGGTTAATGGCTAATTGGAATAAATTGCTATTCTTTAAAAATTAATACCTAAAGCTCTATTAGTGGAAGGGAAGTTATTTTGTAGACCAAGCTCCATGTTATTACACACAACAAAAATATTAAGACTTGGCACGTTTCTTGATTGCTCTATCACTTGTCTCAAATATGTGTTGTTAACTGCATCTACTGTGAACAAGAAACTAAAAGCTAGAACCGAAGTCAGTGATGTGTGGATTATATAAGAAAAGGCACACAAAAAATGCGAACAGTGGCATGGTGACTCAATGTGAATTCCTTCCCAGTGACCCATTTCAGATTTGCTGAGTCTACAATATATATTTTCTAACTGCCAGCTTTGCAAACACAACTTAGATTCTGAAAGTCACGGGTTTTTGTTTGTTTGCTGCAACACAAGATCTCAACACGGTAGGAAAATAATTACAGCTCAGAAAATTGTATATCTCTGATCAGTTGCAATAAAACAGAACTATTCCTCAGATCTTTGTTTTTGCAAGATTTACCGGTATTAAATAGTTAATACGTTTTTTTAGAAAACTAAGTAAGGATAGTTTAATTCCAACTCGTAGCAACAGAACAAGCCATTTTCTCAGAATGCAATCCTATTTAAGATCCAGTATTTTAGGTTTTTGTGCCAAGGCTTAACTGTTATTTATACACATTCCTCTCTCTCAGGTGGGCTGGCCACAGAAATCTGTGATGAATGACCAGGAGATGACAGTGTTCACCTCTCATTTGTAATTTCTTTCTTATTTATGTTATTCAGAAGAGGTAGGTGATGATGTTGATGTAAGTATATGAAACTATTCGATGTCACTGCAAATAGATGGATATAAACCCCTCAAGTCCTTCATAATAAACTGCAAGAATTAAAATGTCTGTATCATAAGCCACGAGTTGGAAAAAATAATTGGATATACAATGATTTATGCATAACAACTCAGTGTAAGAGAAAAATTAGGTAAGCTACTCACTATGAGATGGTTCATAATGCATCACAGACTACATTAAAAAGTCACAAGTGATTATAATAATTCATCCTAGAACTGAAAAGGGCAAGGGGAAAAAAGGGCAAGCAAGTGACTGTAGAACGATTATCAGAGTAACAAGAATGAATATCTAGAATCTAAGATCTTGTTCTATGTCTAAGAACCTTGTAAATGTGTTGAATTCGGGATAGGTTAGTTCCATTAGCATCCCAATAAAATTCATGAGAAAATCTATGTAACCTTTGTTCCAGCAGAGTAAATCAAAAGATAAGTGAATAGAAGATATTTTGATGATGGCACTGTTGTGCAAATTGGAACAGAAAAGTTAACTAGAAAACTTCCCAGAACAGAAACTCAGTTACCTGTTTCTGCTGGCTGATATTGTACTGTAATATTATTATATGGCCATATTTCAATTGCATTTCTCATACAATATATGCTAAGACAAGAAAAGCCCTTCTCTTTGCCAAAGAAGCTTTCTGCTTATGATGAAGCACTTCCAAATCCGGCCCATCAATTTCAGTGGAGATGAATGCAGTTTTAAAAATATCTGAATCAATGCCATTCAGGGTAGCGATCTTTCCTTATAGCAAGAGCTAGAATACTCTATGTTATGCACAGGGAGGAAAGAGAACTACTTTCTGCTAGGAAATGGAAAAAACATCCTGCCTGCATACTGTGCAGTTAAGTCTGAATGAATGTAATAGAGACGAACAAAAAAATGACATCATTTATATGTAAATAGATAATGATTTATTGACTAAAGTGTATAACCTTGCCTGGGTTGTTATTGGTGATTTCACTCATGATTTGAATGAAACTAGCACTTAATTGTTAGCATATACAATCCCCAAAATTTGTTCTATACCAAATTCCATGCAATATGGACCTTGAACAGCAATTTCACAAAAAAGACCAGAGTTTACATATCAATCTTGAATATGCACAAAAGGTTTTGGGATATCAGATTAAATCGAAATATTAAGTTTGATCAAAATTGGCTCATAAGTATATTTTCTTGGACTAAGAAATTCAAAAATACAAATTGTTTAAAATTTCACATATACACACACACACACACACACACACACACACACACACACAGTATGCACCCCACTTTATCTCTCCCGAAGGAGACTTGAAGCGGCTTAACATAAAAGCATTAGCATACAATTTAAAATATACAATTATGCAGACACTAAAACAGAATTAAACATAAGCAGTATTCAAACAATTTAGTTGAAAACCATTAAAACATATTCAAATATATATTCGTATTCAAATATATACACACGTACACTTATTGCAATAGCAAACAGCTACTTTGTCAAGACTATTGTGAAGTTTTGTGTCAAAAATGGTCATTTGGATTCTGTATTTAGATATAATTTGTCCTTCCAGTAACATAGATTACAATTTATTTTTCTTTACAGATGCCCCAGGAAAGGTCAAACAGCTTAATTTGGGCTGGATCTACACTGCCATACAAGCCAGTTTCAGAAAGCAGATCAACTGATTTGAATTGGATTATATGAGTCTACACTGCCATATAATCTAGTTCAATGCAGTTAATCTGCATTCAGAAACTGGATTATATGGCAGTGTAGATGGGGCCATTGTTAAAATTGTGGTACAGCAATTATTAATACTATGCACCACATCTAGGAAGATGCTGAATATGTTTTCCTTTAAAATGTCCATCGTACTAATATTTACAAAAGTAAGAAAGAGCTTTTGGCACTGAGTGGCTATTGCACTGTTCAATTCTTTTATGCTGCCAAGATATGCCATTTATTGTTTAAGGTCAGAATGCAAGAAGACAGTTAAAGGCTCACTGGTGACATTTTGATGCCTATAGTGACAACGTTTTCATTTTTATTTAGATGAAAGGTTTACAATGTTCATTCTTATGGGCAATGTGACCATTCATCTTATTCTAAGTTAGCACTGTTGAACTGAAAGGTCTGAAGGCTACAGCAGGAAGCAATGAGGAAGATAGCTTGGAAGATGCTGAGGCTGGAGCCGGGATGGAGGATCAGACAGATTGATTTCTCTCTCTTTTTGGAACCATACATTCTTGTTTTAAAGCACATGTGAGGATTGGATGGCCTTCAGATGCTGGACTGCAATTTTCATTTGCCCCCAGCCAGCATGGCCAGAGGTCAGGAATGCTTGTAGCTGCGGTGCAGCAACATTTGGAGAATTTCATGATTCCCACTTCTGCTCTACAGATGTTGTTTATTCATTCAGTCGCTTCCGACTCTTCGTGACCTCATGAACCAACCCACGCCAGAGCTCCCTGTCAGCCGTCGCCACTACCAGCTCCTTCAAGGTCAAGCCAGTCACGTCAAGGATACCATCCATCCATCCTGCCCTTGGTCAGCCCCTCTTCTTTTTTCCTTCTGTTTTCCTCAGCATCATTCTCTTCTCCAAGCTTTCCTGTCTTCTCATTATGTGGCCAAAGTACTTCATCTTTGCCTCTAATATCCTTCCCTCCAGTGAGCAGCAGGGCATTATTTCCTGGAGGATGGACTGGCTGGATCTTCTTGCAGTCCAAGGCACTCAGAATTTTCCTCCAACACCACAGTTCAAAAGCATCTATCTTTCTTCGCTCAGCCTTCTTAATGGTCCAGCTCTCACATACATAGGTTACTTTGGAGAATACCATTGCTTTAACTATGCGGACCTTCGTTGCCAGTGTGATGTCTCTACTCTTCACTATTTTATTGAGATTGGTCGATAAAATAAACATCTTCTGATTTCCTAGCTGCAGTCCATGTCTGCAGTAATCTTTGTGCCTAGAAATATAAAGTCTATCACTGCCTCCATGTTTCCCCCCCTATCTGACAGTTATCAATCACTCTGGTTGCCATAATCTTGCCCCCCCCCCGCCCCCCGTTTAGCTGCAACCCAGCTTTTGCACTTTCTTCTTTCACCCTTTCAGCCATCAGAGTGGTATCATCTGCATATCTAAGGTTGTTAATGTTTCTTCCAGGAATTTTAACTCCAGCCATGGATTCATCAAGCCCTGCACATCATATGATGTGTCCTGCATACAGTTGAATAGGTAGGGTGAGAGGATACAGCCCTGCCGTACTCCTTTCCAATCTTGAACCAGTCTGTTGTTCCGTGGTCTGTTCTGACTGTTGCTACTTGGTCGTTATACAGGTTCCTCAGAGACAGACAAGGTGACTTGGTATCCCCATATCATCAAGAATTTGCCACAATTTATTACGATCCACACAGTCTACAGATCTACAGATACCTCCACCCATTTAAGTAGAATCATAGAATCATAGAATTGTAGAGTTGGGAGAGACCTCATGCGCCATCCAGTCCAACCCCCTGCCAAGAAGCAGGAAATCGCATTCAAAGCACCCCCGACAGCATCCAGCCAAGTAGTTAGCATTTTGCTTTTGACTTATGCTTTGTTCATTATTGTCTGGCAATAGAGGCAAAGTGCTATTGCCTCTTATTAAATCACACAGGTACCATAATACAAAAGTCTATTTATTTGCTAGAGTCCTTTAAAACTGTTTTCAAGTTAGCAGTTGCCAAACTTATAGGGAGGATGTCATTCCTCTTACTCATGAAGTTATAATTAACTGGCAGGAATTAATAAGACAAATAATTATAATTTCTCCTTGTTTCTTCATTATTAGCAATACACACAGCAAGATATGATCTTATGTGCACCCTGTGCATGATTATCCACCTCATATTAGTGTCACCTTCTTTTGAATTGTGCTCTTCCCCCTAATTGGAGGAATTTGTCATCTAGCAAATAATGGTCTATATCTAGTGTCACACCACTAATGAGGGGGGCTTCCATTCATGAAAGGAGAGTTGCACTCAAGGGAAAACCCTATTCCCTGAAAGGAAATTCTGGATACAACCTCTTGCAGGGAGGAAAAATAAGTGGATCAAACTAAATGGCTGTGATTGTATCTGAACAAAGGCACAGTCTTGAAGCCTTAAGTGAGAGTGTATTTCAAAAAGATTTTGTTAACAGAAATTATCAATCTCAGATGTTTTAAAATCTCTTTGTTCAAAATAATGATGCACACATCCTTCATGCACAATTAATTCCTCTTTGTTCAACAACACACGCTTAAAAAAAAACCAAAAACCTCCTTTTTCTTTGGGTTGCTTTGAGTTTTCCAGGCTGTGTGACCATGTTCCAGAAGGATTCTCTCCTGATGTTTCACCCACATCTATGTCAGGCATCTTCAGAGGTTCTGAGGTCTGTTGGAAACTAGGCAAGTGGGATTTTTATATGTGTGGAATGTTCAGGGTGAGGGAAAGAACCCTTGTCTGTTGGAGGCAAGTGTGAATGTTGCAGTTGGCTATGTTCATTAGCACTGAATAGAATCATAGAATAATAGAATAGTAGAGTTGGAAGAGACCTCATGGGCCATCCAGTCCAACCCCCTGCCAAGAAGCAGGAAATCGCATTCAAAGCACCCCCGACAGATGGCCATCCAGCCTCTGCTTAAAAGCCTCCAAGGAAGGAGCCTCCACCACAGCCCGGGGGAGAGAGTTCCACTGTCAAACAGCCCTCACAGTGAGGAAGTTCTTCCTGATGTTCAGGTGGAATCTCCTTTCCTGTAGTTTGAAGCCATTGTTCCGTGTCCTAGTCTGCAGGGCAGCAGAAAACAAGCTTGCTCCCTCCTCCCTATGACTTCCCCTCACGTATTTGTACATGGCTATCATGTCTCCTCTCAGCCTTCTCTTCTGCAGGCTAAACATGCCAAGCTCTTTAAGCCGCTCCTCATAGGGCTTGTTCTCCAGACCCTTAATCATTTTAGTCGCCCTCCTCTGGACGCTTTCCAGCTTGTCAACATCTCCCTTCATCTGCGGTGCCCAAAATTGGACGCAGTATTCCAGGTGTGGTCTGACCAAGGCAGAATAGAGGGGGAGCATGACTTCCCTGGATCTAGATGCTATTCCCCTATTTATGCAGGCCAGAATCCCGTTGGCTTTTTTAGCTGCTGCATCACATTGTTGGCTCATGTTTAACTTGTTGTCCACAAGGACTCCAAGGTCTTTTTCGCACACACTGCTGTCAAGCCAGGCGTCCCCCATTCTGTATCTTTGATTTCCATTTTTTCTGCCGAAATGAAGTATCTTGCATTTGTCCCTGTTGAACTTCATTTTGTTAGTTTCGGCCCATCTCTCTAGTCTGTCAAGATCGTTTTGAATTCTGCTCCTGTCTTCTGGAGTGTTAGCTATCCCTCCCAGTTTGGTGTCATCTGCAAACTTGATGATCGTGCCTTCTAACCCTTCGTCTAAGTCGTTAATAAAGATGTTGAACAGAACTGGGCCCAGGACGGAGCCCTGCGGAACTCCACTTGTCACTTCTTTCCATGATGAAGACGACGCATTGGTGAGCACCCTTTGGGTTCGTTCGCTTAGCCAATTACAAATCCACCTAACCGTAGTTTTGTCTAGCCCACATTTTACTAGTTTATTTGCCAGAAGGTCGTGGGGGACTTTGTCGAAGGCCTTACTGAAATCCAGGTAGGCTACATCCACAGCATTCCCTGTATCGACCCAACTCGTAACTCTATCGAAAAAAGAGATCAGATTAGTCTGGCATGACTTGTTTTTTGTAAATCCGTGTTGACTATTAGCAATGACCGCATTTGTTTCTAAGTGTTCGCACACCACTTCCTTAATGATCTTTTCCAGAATCTTGACTGGTATCGATGTGAGGCTGACCGGACGGTAATTGTTTGGGTCGTTCTTTTTTCCCTTCTTGAAGATAGGGACCACATTCGCCCTCCTCCAATCTGCTGGGACTTCTCCCGTTCTCCAAGAACTCTCGAAGATAATTGCTAGTGGTTCTGAAATAACTTCCGCTAATTCCTTCAATACTCTTGGATGTAGCTGATCTGGCCCTGGGGACTTGAATTCGTTTAGAGAGTTCAGGTGTTCCTGGACAACTTGTTTCCCTATTTGGGGTTGGATTTCCCCCAATCTTTCGTCCATTCCATGTTGCTGAGGTTGAATATGGCTTTCTTTTTGTGAGAAGACCGAGGTAAAGAAGGCATTGAGCAGTTCTGCCTTTTCCCTGTCCCCTGTCGCCATCACCCCATCTTCTCCTTGCAGAGGCCCTATCGCCTCCTTTTTCTTCCTTTTTCTACCAACGTAAGCAAAAAAGCCTTTTTTGTTGTTTTTTATGTCCCTGGCAAGCCTGAGCTCATTTTGCGCTTTAGCCTTGCGAACCTTTTCCCTACAGGTGTTGGCTATACGTTTGAATTCTTCTTTGGTGATTTCTCCCCTTTTCCACTTCTTGTGCATGTCACTTTTGAGCTTTAGCTCAGTTAGAAGTTCTTTGGACATCCATTCTGGCTTCTTTGCACTTGTCTTATTTTTCTTCTTTGTTGGCACTGTTTGCATTTGCGCCTTGAGTATTTCACTTTTGAAAAACTCCCATCCATCCTTAACTCCCTTGTTTTTTAATATTGGTGTCCATGGAATGCCGCTCAGTAATTCCTTCATTTTTTGGAAGTCAGCTCTCTTAAAGTCGAGAATGCGTGTTTGAGTTGTCTTAGTTTCAGCATTCCTTTGTATTGCAAACTCCAGGAGCACATGGTCACTTGCCCCTAAGAATCCAACCACTTCAACTGTATTGATCAGGTCTTCCACATTTGTTAAGATTAGATCAAGAGTTGCTGATCCTCTTGTTGCCTCTTCTACCTTCTGGACCATAAAACTGTCTGCAAGGCAAGTGAGGAATTTGTTGGACTTTGTACTCTTGGCTGAGTTTGTTTTCCAGCAGATATCGGGATAATTGAAATCGCCCATGACTACTATATCTCTTCTTTGTGCCTGTTTGGTCAGCTGTTGACAGAAGGCTTCATCAAGTCCTTCATCCTGACTCGGAGGTCTGTAGTAGACACCCACGACAAGATCTTTTTGAGTCCCGGTTCCCTTGATTCTTATCCAGATGCTTTCAAGCTGGTTTCCCGGATTACAGTCTTGCATTTCTTCTGCAACGTAACTGCTTTTGACATATAAAGCTACTCCCCCTCCTCTCCCCTTTGTTCTATTTCTGTGAAAGAGGTTATAGCCCGCAATGGTTAAATTCCAGTGATGGGAGTCATCCCACCAGGTTTCAGTGATGCCTATGACATCGTATGTGTGGTGCTGTGCTAAGAGTTGGAGTTCGTCTTGCTTATTTCCCATGCTCTGAGCATTAGTGTAAAGACATGTAAGCCCCTGTGACCTCCCCTCGAGCTGTTTATTTGGGATTGTTGTGCTCTCTGTACTTGGTCCTTGCTGTGTTTCTGCAGCCCTCCGTTTAGCCTTTTGGCGGTTCCCTGTGGTCGTGGGTAATATAGTGTTCGCCAGGCTGTTGTTCCCCTCCCCCAGTGGATCTAGTTTAAAGTGCACCTGATGAGGTTTGTGAGTCTGTGTGCAGAAAGATGTTTTCCTACTTGTGTGAGATGCACCCCATCACTTGCCAGTAGTCCATCCTCTTGGAAGAGTAGACCATGGTCAAGGAATCCAAAATGCTCCTCTTGACACCATTTTCTGAGCCAGTTATTGACCTGTACTATTTTTCTGGCCCTTGTAGAGCCGTGTCCTACAACGGGGAGGAGGGATGAAAAGATCACATGTACATTATACAGTTTTAGCTTTGTTCCCAGAGCTCGAAAATCATTTGTGATCTTTTGAAAAGTATGCCTAGCGGTGTCATTGGCTCCTACATGAATCAACATAAGGTGGGGAGGGTGAAGGGGCTTTAGGAGCCTGCTGAGCCTCTGAGTGATATGGTGTATTTTTGCCCCCGGGAGGCAGCATGTTTCTCGAGCCATCCCATCCGGTCTGGAAATGATGGCTTCTGTTCCTCTAAGGAGGGAGTCACCTACTACCAAGACCTGTTTCCTTTGAGGATTGACAGGGTCCCTTTTGTGCAAGACAGTGTGTATGTCCCCTGAAGAGTGTTCCAGTTGAAGTGAATCGTGTGGGTGTAAAGTGTTGCCATCCTCCTCGACATCCCCAGAGCATTCATCAATGACAATCCATTGAGATGAGTCCAAGAGCCCATCACTCTCCCAAGGGTGTTCCTGCTGTGTCTGGTCCACGATTGGGGATGGAGCACTTGCATGGTTACATAAGTGTGAATGTGGTGATGCACTGTCCCCATCAGGGCTATCCCCTGCGCATTGATCAAGAGTGGCCCACTGAGTGGTATCTAAGTAACTGTGGTCCTCCACAAGATGTGTTTCCTGATTGTATGTTAGTGGTGTAAGAATTTGGAATCTGTTGTGTAATTCCAACTGAGCAGAGGAGTTCTGTGGAGGCTGCCTGGTCCTGTGTCTCTTTCTATGGGTGACCTCCTTCCAAGCCTGTGGGTTGTCTACCTTTGAGTTGATCTCCCCATAAAGTTCCTGATCATGGTGGTGTTGGTGTGATGCAGGTTGCAGATCTACAGCAGCGTGTTGTGCAGTGTCCAAGAACAGCTCAAGTGCCTGAATGTCCTTAAGGGTCTTAATGCGGGCCTCGAGTTGTTGGATCCTCTGCTCCATCAGAGTCATCTGTTTACACTTGGTGCAGGTGTAGTTGCGTAGCTGTTGTGCAAAGAAGGTGAACATGCCGCAACTTGTGCATGTGGTGGCAAGTATTTGCTGTTGATCCAGCTTTGAAGCCTTGCAGCTTCAAAGCCTGGCTGCTTCCTGCCTGGGGGAGGCAGCAGCCTGCTTCCTGCCTGCTTCCTTTCTCTTTATGTATATGTGTGTGTGTGTGTTTTTCAGTACAAATATTATCTGAATCCTTTACCAAAGCAAACAAACAATAGTTTTTCTAGGTCTTCCTAGCAGGTTTCACTGAAAAATAGTCGTGTTTTTCAGAGCAGTGCAAAATAAAAAACATGTGTTCTGAAGTAAGTGTCTAGTCTTCATTTCAGAAAGACAGACTAATGGAACAATACTTAGAAAGTAAAAAGAAGACTAGAAAGGTTATGTATATATTACAGCTTCTAACTTGGCTCACAAATACAGAAACAGCCAGATACAGGGAACTGTGAAAGGAACCCTTGATTTCTGTTGTGTCCTATTTATAGATCTGTGGAAGAGTTAAAATGATTGTTGAGTCACCAACCAATTTCTCTGTGCAGGTGCTCATGTGATTCCTTCTTAAAAGCAAGTCAGTTAAATGTATAATGTTGCATTTGAAAAGGTTTTAACATGCACTTAATTCTCTGGATTGTTCCCAGTTTATTTTAAATCATCCGCCATATTGATTTCTCCCCAGTCCCCTCCTTGCTACATTTTGCAAATTGCCTTTTCATTTATAAGCCAAAACATTATGAAAAAGGGATATAGATAAAACCACTTCCTTCTTTTTTGAATATATTAAAGCTGTATTCATAGCAAGGACTCCCAGAGAACTGCTTTGAACAACAGTATTATGGCTCTAAGCAGAGCTATTGCCAAGCCAGCTCTGAACAGCTCCCAGAGCACCTTTTCACACACACAATTCAGCACGTGCAGCTTTGCTATACACATCTAAACCAATGGTTTTCAACCTTCCTAATGCTGTGACCCCTTAATACTGTTCCTCATGTTGTGGTGTTTCCCCTCAACCATAAAATTATTTTCGTTGCTACTTCATAACCGTAATATTGCTACTGATTTGAATCGTAATGTAAATATCTGATATGCAGGATGTATTTTCATTCACTGGACAAAATTTGGCACAAATTCCCGATATGGCCAAATTTGAATACTGGTGGGGTTGGGGGGGGGGGGGTTGATTTTTTCATTTTGGAGTTGTAGTTGCTGGGATTTATAGTTCACGTACAATCAAAGAGCATTCTGAACTTAACCAACGATGGAACTGAACCAAACTTGGCACACAGAGCTCTCATGACCAACAGGAAATACTGGAAGAGTTTGGTGGGCATTGACCTTGAGTTCGAAAGTTGCAGTTCACCTACATCCAGAGAGCACTGTGGACTCAAACAATGATAGATCTGGACCAAACTTGGCACATATACCCAATATGCTCAAATCTAAACACTGGTGGAGTTTGGGGGAAATAGATCTTGACATTTAGGAGTTGTAGTTGCTGGGATAAATAGTTCACTTACAATCAAAGAATTCCTTGAACCCCACCAACGATAGAATTGGGCCAAATTTCCCACACAGAACCCCCATGACCAACAGAAAATACTGGTCTTTGGCGACCCCTCTGACACTCCCCTCATGACCCCTCCCCAGGGGTTCTGACCCCCAAGTTGAGAAACGCTGATCTAAACCACAGCATCATTATAGGCCTTATCACACTCAAAGTGGGAAATACCTTTCCTGCATGGCTTTTGAGGACTAGATACATACTGGAATGGATATGTATGAATCAGATCACACTTGCAGTTTTCTCCTTCCCGTATCTATTCAAATAACATGGTTTGTCCCCAGCACCACCTCTCTCGAGCATGCACCTATCTCCCTGCCTTCCCTCCTGTCCCTCAAGCCTCCTCTCTGGGGTGCATGCCAGTCTCTTTGCCTTCCCTTTAAAATCGTATATATAATGGGGTAGTGAGTCAAATAACCTTAAGTGGCTCTGCCCACCATCAATGTCTTCCTTTTAAAATTTGTTTTGGCAGACCTTGTGCAACTCAATCCCAAAAGGGAAACAGAAAAACATCTTAATGTTCTTACAAAGTTATACAGTTCCAACATTTACATACAAAAATAAATAAATAGGAAACTATAATGTAAAGTGGAAAACTTTACATTATTGTAAAGTTCTCTGAATGACAGTGTAAGTGTACTGCTGTTCAATTCAACAAAGGAGAATAACAGGTAAGAAAACACCATCACCAAAATACGCCCTGAGGGACACTTCACTGGTAAGCTGACAAGATGCATATGGGACTATGATTAAACAAACATCAAATATAATTTCATTTGTTGTGGAGCTTTAAAAATTGAGAAATGTCCAATTTTACACAGTGTACATGGCAATTCATGAAGCTAATGAGAATTAGACCTGGATATCAAGAAGACAATGAAACAAAACATTCTTAATAATGAAATGGCTCACTTAATATGCAAATCACACACAAAAAGAGGAACTGTAGGAAAAGGGAGGCACAGTTGCAAATAAAATGAATGCATTTCATATTAAAATATTAGAAAGATGCATTCATGCTACACTGCCTAATAAGTCAATATATTCCAAACACTCATTGTTTCTTTGTCAGTGAAAATCAAAAAGTGAATGATTCTACTTGATGATATCCATGGAAGAGCACATTTTACATTATGTTAAATAAGGTACTTTGAATGACCCCTTCATGTTTTAATCCAGCTACTACAAGATAAGAATAACCCAGTAGCTACGTGACATAATCTACTTTATTATTTAACACACAAGGGTGAACAAATTCAAGACCTCCTAAGCAAGCTGCACGACTCATTCTTGCTTGGGTTACTCTACTCATTTGATTAATATTTTAAATTTCTCTTAACCAATATTACATTTTGGAAACACAATATTCTCAGAAAGGCCCTGGACCAAACAGCTTACACATACAGTCATCACATACCATGGCGGAAATATACAAAGGAATAACACAGACAATACAGTCTGTTTTACTATCTGATTCTGAAAGCATATTATCTTCCCTCTATAATAAAATGCTTTTACCTCATTAACTCCTGTTGATCAACAAGTATATGTTTTCTGATACAGATCACACAGGGTTTCTTCAAAGTGTAGATGATGATGATTAATTCATTTCTATCCTGCTTTTCTCCCATGGGTGGGATTCAAAGTGGCATTCACATCTAATTTATTTTTGTACAGATTGTATGAGTCTAGTACCTAGATTAAACAATGGGCGGAAATGGAGCAGAACTAAGGGCCTCATCAGAAAGGCCCTGCGACCAAAGAGAGAGAAGGAAGGACAAATCTGTCACCCTGAGTGAAGCTCCCTCTCGGCGACGCTTTCCCCTTCACATGGGGAAAGTGTCCCCCCTCGCAGAGAGGCCCCCGTATTCTGGGGGAAGTGTCCAATGACACTTCTACCCTAGTTTGGGGTGGAGCCTCCGCTGGAAGTCACACAATGTTGTGTGATGTCTAGCATGGGGTTCTGTCCTGAAGGTGGTGTGGACACATTCTAGGACCCTGATTTAGGCAAGTATGATGAAGTCTTAGTACAATCCTACTACAACTCTGTATTATAACACTACACACACAGGACTGTTCTATACTGTTACAATTCTGTAATGTCAAATATTCATCATAGTGAGAATATCTTTCATCGCTGAAGACTTCTGATGCCAATATACATCTATAGTTTCCATGTGATAATCATATTATATGTTAGTGTGAATAAAGGAGAACTGACACATTTTTTATCATGTCAGGAGTGACTTGAGAACATGCTGAATGTCGCTTCTTGTGTGAGAGAATTGGCTGTCTACAGAGACGTTGCCCAGAGGATATTTATTTATTTACAGAATTTATATTCCGCCCTTCTCACCCCGAAGGGGACTCAGGGCGGATCACATTACACATATAGGCAGACATTCAATGCCTTTTAACATAGAACAAAGACAAGACAAACATAGGCTCCGAGCGGGCCTTGAACTCATGACCTCCAGGTCATAGTGATTCATTGCAGCTGGTTGCAGCTGGATACCCAATGTATTAGCTGGGAAGCATCTCTCATGTCCCCGCAAGCTAGAGCTGACTGACGGGAGCTCACCCTGTCTCGCAGATTTGAACCGGTAACCTTCAGGTCAGCAATCCAACCTTAAGGTCAGCAGCTCAGCCAGCACAAGGGCACAAGCTGCTTGGCAAGGATGGGCAGAGGACAGGGATTAACTATTCCTAGGGAACAACAAAGAGGCTTTGTATGAAACTTACCTATACTATTCCTGATGTAGGTAAAGGTTTCCCCTGACATTAAGTCCAGTCGTGTCTGACTCTGGAGGTTGGTGCTTATCTCCATTTCTAAGTCAAAGAGCCGGCGTTATATGTAGACACCTCCAAGGTCATGTTACCTTCCTGTTGCAGCGGTACTTATTGATCTACTCACATTTGCATGTTTTTGAACTAGGTTGCCAGAAGCTGGGGCTAACAGCGGGAGCTCACCCCACTCCCAGGATTCGAACCGCCAAACTTTGGTCAGCAAGTTCAGCAGCTCAGCGGTTTAATCTGCTGCACCACCAGGGGGGCATTCCTGATGTAGATTCACAAAATATGTTAGCAGTAAGGCTTTTGCAGCTTACCTTATGATTATAAATGGGCAAATGTAAATTGAAAAGTTTAGATTCTCACAGTTAGAACTAACATGCCCAACAGTTTCTTTACTGTAGAGGAATGCAAAGATCTCATGGATGAATTTTTTTTACATCTTATCATTTGGATACATTTCACTCTTTAAATCATTTGCATTAGATGCTAATTTAGTAGCAATCTGTTTGTAGAGCCAGTAAGAAGCTTTGAGTTTTGAAAATCTTTCATCAACGAAGAACTCCTACCTCTTTCTCCATTTGAAGTCCTTCTGCTCTGATATTTCGTTCAAACACTTCTCTTTTCTCAGTTTGTGGGTTGGATTTTCTGTACACCAAGATGTAATCAATTCGATATTTCCCATCCCTAAAATACAGCCCACTGCATTTATTTTTCTCTGGTATTACCTGTGAAAAGGGGAAAAATTATCAACGCATTCATTATATTCTGTACTAGGATGGAAATCTTATTGTCCATCAGATGTTTTTGGACAGTGACTTCCTTCAGTTCTCACACTGACAAGGACTTCTGGAGTTGCAACGTGATTTCTGCTCTTTTTATGCAGTACAGGCTTTACACTTTATTGTACGATAGTTTGTATTTTTTATCCTATTCTTATTGTTATCTGAAACAACAATTTTTAAAAAAATGTTGCTATTGTACTATCATGCTGAATCTTGCTGGCTAGGTGTTTTGGCAGTTTTATAGAAATCAAGGCAGAAAAATGTTACAGTATATAACATAATATCTAATGAGATAGAATAGCAAATGCTCTTACAACCAGTCATGGAGCAATCCTCTCTCAATACCAGCCAAATTATTTTGGTACGTTAATTAAAAAAGATGGCACAAACTGTGTCCTACTCTTGGACAGTGAAATACATTAATAATCAATGATAGTCCAAATCTAATTGTCAGTAGAGGTGATCGATTCAATCAATGGCAAATGGTATGTCAACACTTCCATAAATTCATTATTTTCAATGGGTCTATTTTAATTAGGACAAGCAATTGAGTTTAGTCCTAAATCACTAACAACTTCCACTTCTTTCAAGGCATTTATTGCCTGACATAACCATGCTGATCTAATTGTAGGGCCAGCTCTGTCTCTCACTGTGCTTAGTCCCCATAGACGGTTTTTAATAGTAGTAGTAGTAATAATAATAATAAAACTTTATTTCTAGACTGTACCTCTCTCCCAAAAAGGACTCAGGGCGGTTTACAATACAAAAACAGGCAAACATTCAATGCCTTACAAAGTAAAAAGCAACATCAGAAATAATAGAAAATAATAAATTAATAATAATTAACAGTGAAGTTATAATGAAAGAATTAAATGTTGAAATGGGGACTAGGTAGAAATAGACCAAATTAGACAATAAACGAGGACATGTGTAAACATTAAAAATATATATCATTAAAAACAGTTAAGCATTAATTGTATTTAAAATGGCTCACATAGGTGTTTATTAAAATGTATCATAGCCAACAAATAGTGCAAATGGATTCGCTAGCATTCCAGTGCAATAGTATCTTAATCTTCCTTCTCTCCATATGCTAAAGTGCATAAGTGTGTTTTCAGAAGTTTCTTAAAGGAGAGGAGGGTGGGGCCATTTTTATTTCTTTAGGGAGGGAGTTCCCGAGACGGGGAGAGATCATGGAGAAGACCCCGTGTCTTGTTCCCACCAGCCGAGATTGAGACAGATGTGGGACTGAGAGCAGGGCCTTCTCTGCTGACCGCAGTGCACAAGATAGGCTATATAGAGCAATGCAGCTGTACAAATAGCCTGGACCCAAACCATTTAGGGCTTTATAGGTGATGGCCAGCACTTTGTATTTATCCCGGACCTGCAACCAATGGAACTGTCACAGCATGGGAGTTATCCTCTTACGGTAGGGCAGTTAGCAATCTAGCCACCAAGCTCTATACTAATTTCAGCTTCCGAACTGTCTTCAAAGCCAGCCCCTCGTAGAGAGTGTTGCAGTAGTCCAAACGGGATGTGACTAAGGCATGGACTACCATGGCCAAGTCTGGTAGCTCAAGATATGGGCACAGCTGGTGCACAAGTTTAATGAAAATTGAAATGAAATGAAGAAAAAATATTTATATCTTGATGCTGGGCTCAATATTCCTAGGTGCAGGAATTATTTTTTGGTATTATTTTTGTCTCCTAGACTCATCTGAGCTAATGACTAATAATTACATGAACTAAAGAAGAAGTTTAAAATCAAAAACCTCATGTACTTCTTTTTTCTCAAGCTTTTGTCTCTTTCCCCATCTCAATGTGTTTTTTGATTGTATCTGCCCTGTTTGTTTGAGAGAGAATTAAAAAAGTGTTCCTGAGTAAAACTTTGGTGATACTTCCTTCCTATGGGACATTGAAATCAGTTTTATTTTGGCTTATGCTGCAACAGCAGAACTTCTGACTAAGTCCATCACTAGAACCATTATTGCTCACAACAGCACATATATCACAAAAAACATGATCCCAGGCTCAGCATGTATCAAATGTGAGTGATGAAGGGGGAAAAATTGCTGGCTGAGCAAAACATTCAAAGGATGCATTTTTGCCTTGCTTAAAGTTGTGCAGCTTACCTTATAAGACATTTCCTCAATATGACCAACTATCTGCTATCACTAAAATTATCTGTAACTCTGCAGAAATACATAATTCCTCCCTATTTTAACTCACTGTGCACTTGAAACAAAATGTTTTCCAAATTCATTTTGAAGTGATGATGAAACTAATCACTTTTTCGCAGAGAAAGAAGTCCCCCAACACTCAGATCCACCAGCACTTCAATATCTTCATCATTACCTTCTACCAGGTGAGACTGTTCAAAAGAGGACAAATTAGTCTTTGATCTCGGACATATTATTTTGACAAAGATTATCCTGGAAGGGACATGCTTGTCTAGTTCCAGCAGAACATATTCCATTGTGTTAGAGGTAGGGAGTGTGTTGTTGGATTTCATCTTTCATCACCTGCAGTCAGTAGTCAATGGAGAAGGATTAAGGCAACTGTAGTGCATCTGTGGCCTGATTTTCTGCACTGGGGTCAATTAAACTGCCTGAAATACCAGAAGTGGAAGGAAGCCCATTTCTGTCTTTTTAAAAAATGTGTCCTTTAATGATAATTGGGTATTACAATGTATTTCAAATGAATTGTATTGGGTATTACAATGTATTTCAAATGAATTGCCATTCCTAAAGGCTTCCAAGAGAGGCATTTAACCTTTTCTGGCACATGACATAACCCTGGCAATTGCAGTCCAACAGTATCTAGAAGTCTGCATGATCCTTCTTCCTGCATGATTCCTCTTCCTTGTTATTGTTTGCTTATTATCCATGAAGAGCAAGGAATCTAACTCTGATCTCCAAAGTCAAAGTCCAATGCAAAAACTATGCCACATGCTGGTACTGTAGGGATATGGTAAAGGTTTTCCCTGACATTAAGTTTATTCATGTCCTACTCTGAGGGTTGGTGCTTATCTCAATTTCTAAGCCGAAGAGTCAGCATTGTCCATAGACATCTCCTAGGTCATGTGACTGGCATGACTGCATGGAGCGCCTTTACTTTCCCGCTGGTGCGGTACCTATTGATCTACTCACATTTGCATGTTTTCAAACTGCTAGGTTGGCAGAAGCTGGGCCTAACAGCGGGAGCTCACCCCGCTCCCTGGATTCGAACCACCGACCTTTCGATCAGCAAATTCAGCAGCTTAGTGGTTTAACCCACTGCACCACCATAGGTCCAGAAAATTTAGAAGACGTCTCTATTTGCTTGCCATGAGTAAGTGAACACAAATGGCCAAATACCTGCATGCTCCTAATTATGTTAGATAAATAAAAGCTATTAGTGTGAACATATAAACTCCCTCCCATAAATCCAGGTAAAAATATTTTCTTAGAGATAATGATATTGGAGATAGCCACCATGGGGAAGATCACCATTTCTGCTGTGTGTGTGTCAGTGGGGGAACTCCATTATAGGTCTTTGACTTTGGGAAGGAGAAAGAAATTCTGTAAAATGTTGCAAGAAACAGGAATGTATAAAAGCTGTAAAATCTAGTTAATTAATCCAAAGTTTGACAACAGCCTGGAAAACGCTTTTTCTAAGATAACATTAGAGTGATTGTTTTCAGCAGTTGGTTGTCAACATATTTTATTTTCATTTATTTATTCAAGATTATTGTTTATCAGCTTTCAGCCCAACAGACTCCTAAAGTGATGACACAATTGCTAAAAGTGCTTTTAAAACATTAAAGAAGTAGAAACAATCATTTTTTAAATGTTCTAAAACCAAAGAAACCATCCAATTTTAAGAGATAAGAGACAATAGTCATGAGAAACAGCACAGACTTCATTGCTCTACAGATGCACGTAGTTATAAATAATTACACATAAAATATTTTAAATATTCTCTATTTTATAGTACAGAAAGTTCATGGTAGGAGAAGTGAATTGTTCCTCTCCTAGAAAGGCATATTTTAGAACATTTTTTTAAAAAGAGGATTTAAAATACAGTAGAATCTCACTTATCCAACATTCGCTTATCCAACGTTCTGGATTATCCAACTCATTTTTGTAGTCAATGTTTTCAATACATCGTGATATTTTGGTGCTAAATTTGTAAATACAGTAATTACTATGTAGCATTACTGCATATCGAACTACTTTTTCTGTCAAATTTGTTGTATAACATGATGTTTTGGTGCTTAATTTGTAAAATCATAACTTAATTTGATGTTTAATAGGCTTCTCCTTAATCTCTCCTTATTATTCAACATATTTGCTTATCCAACGTTCTGCTGGCCCGTTTGTGTTGGATAAGTGAGACTCTACTGTACCTGGCATGAGAAATCAAAAATCTGGGTTAAATCCCAGGGGTGTACTAATGGATATTTTCTAGCATGAAAGGACATTTTCCTTCTCTTTGCCCTTTCCTCTGTGATCCCAAGTGATTTTCCAGCCCAATGGGGCAGATATCGAGGACGTATGGGAGCTTCAGGAGGCAGGGAGGGGGAACCCCATCACCTCCACATCCCACTGATAGCCAATCCATTCTGGTCTTTTACTTATTGATCATATAATTCAGCATCTTGGATAGCATATTTAAAGTTCAAACTAAACTCCAGAGTATGCTTAGGAACTATCAACTGTCACTAGACCAAAAAAAAAAAAACCAGTGAAATATCACTAGACCATCACAATGACCTGATGAGTACAAGTCCATTTGAATAATAAATCTCATTTGACATGCCTTGCACTGTGTATGTTAGAAACAAGAGTTTGATCAATGTACTTGTTTTACTCTAGAGCAGCGGTTCTCAACCTGTGCGCCACAAAGTATAGTCAGCGGCTCTGCGGGGCACATGAGGCCTTCAGAGCCTGATCATGTGCACGGCCTGGCAAGCTTCCCTTGCGTGGTAGAATAGGTTAGGACTGGATAGGGTTGCTCATGTTGTTGTTGTTGTTACAAACTTTGGGTGGCCATCTGTTGGGAGTGCTTTGATTGTGGTTTTCCTGCATGGCAGAAGGGGGTAGGACAGGATGACCCCTGTGGTTGCTCTTGTGGTTGCTCTTGCTGTTGTTATTATTATTATCATTACTATTACAAGGCTGGATGGCCATCTGTTGGGGGTGCTTTCATTGTTCTTTTCCTGTTGTTATTATTATTATCATTATTATTATTATTACAAGGTTGGATGGCCATCAGTTGGGGGTGCTTTCATTGTTCTTTCCTGTTATTATTATTATCATTATTATTACAAGGTTGGATAGCCATCTGTTCGGGGGGGGGGGGGGTGCTTTCATTGTTCTTTTCCTGCACGGCAGAATAAAGGTGGTTGGACTGGATGGCCCCTTGGGCCTTCCACTGAAATACTGTTAAGTTTAAGTTGGTTAAAATTGATCTTCATTTTAAATATTGTATTATTCTTTCTTTCTTTCTTTTTTGCACTACAAACAAGATATGTGCAGTGTGCATAAGAATTTGTTTTGTTTTTTTCAGTTAGTTCACACAAACATTCTCTATCCATCCACCACTGGCCCGGCCCATCTGACAAATTCTAAAATGCAATAGTGTCCCTCCTGTGTCCCAAAGTTTATTGGGTCTCCATGAGAAACTTTTCCTTCAAAAGGGGCCCCACAGCTTTAAAAGCTCAAGAACCCCTGCTCTAGAGCATAAATCACAAGGCATATGACATTGAGAACTTCTCCACTATCTGTATTTAATTAAACAATAAGGGAGGCATTTTGCATTCATGAGCATTAGTTCTGCAATTGTGACTGCCAAGTCATTTTCAAGTACCGGTAACCAAAGAACATACTGTTGAAAAAAAACCTCAGAGATAATTTAAAATCTCAGTAATAATGTCCCATAAAAATATGTGAATGTGTATCTATATCTATATAGATATGGTTCTTACCTCTCCCACTGCTTCCAGTCTACTAGTATCATCTGACGTACTGGTCAAGTTACCATGGTGAAGCAAAGAATCATCATCTTTGGAAGGGCTGGTTATACCTTCTAATTCGTCAAAGAAAATATTGACATCCTTGGCTACTAAAATAAGCAAAAAGAAGAAGTTAAAATGTTGATGTTATCACAAATAATGTTGGCACTGCTCATAGAAACAAATCTATGCATTTAATAAACTTCAAAATAAATAACAATGATTTTAAAATGCCATACATGATGTCACATATATTCCAGTGTGTGGATCTGTGTGTGCCTGTATAAAACTGCCATTTCAAGGGAGTAGTGACTGATGTATTCATTCTCTTTCACTTTTTAACTGGCAACATTTCCAGTCCTTGAAACAAGGACAACTACTTAGTTTCTTAACCTCTAGCAGGAATTTGTCTCTGAGACTGTCATCTTTATAGCAATCCTATGTTATTCAGAATAGTTTGAGTTTTATGAACCAAAAGCCTATTTGAAACAACAACTGTGTTGAGGATCAGAAAGTATCTTCAGATTCGCTTATAAAGTAGATCTAACATTCAAACAGATCCTTCTTATTGACACTATATAAAGGATATAATAATCATATTTTCATTATTTAAAAAATCTTTTAAAATGATAACCTAATTAAACTTAGAATAGGCAGTCCCCAAGTTACAAACAAGATAGGTCCTGTAGGTTTGCTCTTAAGTTGAATTTGTAGATTTCGTTTCTTGTCCCGCCTACTTGCACAACAGTTGTGTGACTTGAAATTAATGGAGTATTTCCGCAGACATCCTTTTTGCCTACAACAAGCACCTCTTGTTTCTTTTGCCCTTTTCCTCACACCTTCTATATCTACCCTTCCATTATGTTTTGTTTTCTGAGTCGATTGCCTGCTCTCCCCGTTGTATTAATGATTACTCATGCTTCTGGGCTCCCTTGCTGCTTGGTTTCTGTATCTTAGGAGCACTTCTTGGACCTCAGCTGACATGTCTACCCCTGTTCAAAGTGCAGTGTGAGGCTTAAATCCCCTTCAAAGTGACTCCATTGAACTTCCTTTTCAATTAGTCTTCATCTTCTCAGTAGTAAGAATGCTCATAAACAAATCTAAGTTCCCTCACAAAAGCTAAGGTAATTAATATTAGATGTCTTCATCATCAGCAATACAGAGGACATTCTAATGTCTGGATCTGCCACAGATTTATTCACACTAAACAATTTATTGCCCTAAATTTTCAGCTATAGTATTACAATAATTACCTATACTTCAGTAACCAAGATGAACAACTTTATAGTTGCAAATTTAGTTGTACCATGACAAACAAATGTCTAGTTGCAGTCTGGACAGAGAGTAATATCCTCTGTGCTACCTTTTTCTTTAAACTCAAGGAAGCTCTGCTAGTTCTAAATTAGAGTCTGATTTCAGAAACAGTCCAGATAAAAGCAAACGAAATGAAGTTTAATCCACCCAAAACCACAGATATTTCCACAGCATGAGTGAAGAAGTGGTAAGTCTCAGTACTTCATCAAACTGCCAGTGAATATCGTTGTTGTAAAGAAATTAGCAACACACCGCTCTCCACATGTACCAATCTCAGAACACCTAATAACACCATTAACCTGCAGTACAAAAGTGGTTGCATCACAACATCCATCATTTGCAGTATTTACTCTAGTAAAAGTTTTAAATATATACACAAACAGTATCTGTCTTCTGCTATGTAGTAATACAACCAGAAAGATCTTTCTAAAAGACGTAGTTATGCTTTTCCCCTTTAAATAGTTTATCACTGGAGAATGGTTTGCTTTTACTTTTTGATGGAGTAATTGATGGATTACTGTAACAAGCTCTATGTGGGGCTGCCTCTGAAGAGTGCTTGGAAACTTCAGCTGGTCCAAAGAGCTGCAGCAAGGTTGCCAACGGGCTGGCTACAGGAAAACAATAACCCCCTTGTGCAGCAGCTCCACTGGCTGCCAGTCTGTTACTGGGCACAATTCAAAGTGCTGGCTATGACCTTTAAAACCACAGACGGTTCAGGTCCAGTCTATTTGGTCGACCGCATTCCCTTGTATAAACTTGTCCGGACCCTGAGATCTTCAGGAGAGGCTCTTCTCTCAGTCCCACCTCCATCTCAAGCTCAATTGGTGGGAACAAGAGAGCAGGCCTTCCTTCTCGGTGGCTGCCCCTCAACTCTGGAACTCCCTGCCCAGGGAAGTCAGAATAGCCCCCTCCCTGCTGTCCTTCCAGTGGCAGGCTAAAAACTTTTTATTCAGACAGACTTTTAAAGAAAAAAGTTTTTAAGATCCAGTCAGGGGGTGCTGTGCTTTTTAACTTTGAATATGTTTCAATAGTTTTTAATTGGGAGTGTCTAATACTGTTTATATTTAATCCTGTTTTAATGTTTGCATATTTGCATATTTTAAATCATATGTTGATGCTTTTATGTTAAGCCACTTTGAGTCTCTTGCAGAAGAGATAAAGTGGGGTATAAATATGATGATGATGATAATAATAATAATAATAATAATAATAATAATAATAATAATAATAATAATTTTAATGCTGTGTTGTTTAAGAGCCTTCTTTGTGGTGCTGATGGTAACTACTGCACTAAATCTATATATCAAACTTTTACCATTATTAATACTGAACTATAAGTAATTTATTAGGTGGGGAAGGAAATGAGAGGAAGAAGAAAAGTAATGAGCATACTCAAAGTTGTACTGAAGAAGGAATGTAACCGGAGCTGTCAGCTGTAGTGTGCTCCCTACAGAGGAGAGCATGGATGGGAAAGGTAGTGCACTCAGCCCTCTTGACAGAGAGTGAGAAATGAACTGCAATGAGTGTCTCCGAATATAATAAATAGATGCTATCACAGTATAGTTTTGGCAGAAGTGGAATAGTAACATCCTGGGGGAATTAAAGACAATAGCGTGGCTTTTGTTTAAAAGACTGTTCTTTGAGATTTGGGAATAGAGAAAAACAGTCAGTATGGAGTCATAGGTAAAGCATAAAAGGTAACTTTCTCCTTACTGTTTTTACTTAGGCATTTTCTAGCATATACGTTCTTGAATTAAATTGTATGTCACCTGGGGGTATTATTATTATTATTATTATTATTATTATTATTATTATTATTACGAAGGCTGGGTGGCCATCTGTTGGGGGTACTTTGATTGCACTTTTCCTGCATGACATAATCTATATATATAAAAGGGTAATGAAATTTCGGCCTAGGACAAAACAACAAAACTACACATCCCAGAAACACTAAACTTGACAGCACAACCCCTCATCCATGCCTCTACGTTCATACAACACAAAGAAGAGAAAAATAATGTCCTAATTAGAGGGAGAGGAATACAGTAGAGTCTCACTTATCCAACATTCTGGATTATCCAACGCGTTTCTGTAGTCAATGTTTTCAATGCATTGTGATATTTTGGTGCTAAATTCGTAAATACAGTAATTACTACATAGCATTAATGTGTAATGAACTACTTTTTTCTGTCAAATTTGTTGTACAACATGATGTTTTGGTGCTTAATTTGTAAAATCATAACCTATTTTGATGTTTAATAGGCTTTTTCTTAATCTCTTAAATGATTCTAATGCACTTTATCTATTTATGAATTTGTTACCCATAATGTGCACCGTACACTTTGCTTATCCACTATTGCAACCTCATTGTTTTTAACCTGATGTTTTAATTCTGCGTTGTGTTTTTTAACTTATTGTGTATATTTTTTATTGGTTTTGTTTTTGTCCTGATGTTTTATATTTTATCATTGTTTGTATTTTGATTTTGCTGTAAGCCACCCCGAGTCCCCTTCGGGGGAGATGGAGGCTGGATACAAATAAACTTATTATTATTATTATTATTATTATTATTATTATTATTATCTCTCATTTTCCAACATATTCGCTTATCCAACGTTCTGCTGGCCCGTTTATGTTGGATAAGTGAGACTCTACTGTAATTGTTTTTATCCAATTGCTGCCAGTTAGAAGGCTAAGCTCCACCCACTTGGTCTCCTAGCAACCCACTCAGCCCAGAGGACAGGCAGAGTTAGGCCTCACAAATGAGAGTAGATGAATAGATACTGCTCCGGCGGGAAGGTAACAGTGCTCCATGCAGTCATGCCGGCCACATGACCTTGGAGGTGTCTACGGACAACGCCGGCTCTTCAGCTTAGAAATGGAGATGAGCCCCAACCCCCAGAGTCGGACACGACTGGACTTAATGTCAGGGGAAAACGTTTACCCTTTACCTTAACTACCACCAATTCCTCAATACTTTATTTCCCATACCACCATACTTCGCCACAGCAACGCGTGGCCGGGCACAGCTAGTGTAATATATAAATATTTCTTGGGGCTCCACGAGAAACTTTTGCTTCAAAAGGTCTCAGTGGCTGAAAAGGTTTGAGAACCCCTGCTTTAGAATTTGGAGGGTATGAAATTCAATGGATGGCCATTCATTCTCTCTCCTATTAACCTGACGTATATAATGATTGTGAGGACAGAAGTGAGAAGAAATGCATATCTACTGAAAGCAAAACAATGTATCAATATAACTAATTACGTGTTGTATGATTATCTATTTTATGCATTTTGTTATGTTTAAAATGTTTTAAATTGCTGTATGTTTTAACTGACTGTATGTTTCCTGATATGCTGGAAATCGCTCTGAGTCCCCTGAGGAGATAGGGCAGTATATAAAGTATTATTATTATTCAATTAATCAAGAGAAAGAAGAAAACCAGGGAAACCTATCTAATTTTAACCAATAGTGTTGATAGCTTACACGCCAACATATATGAGAGGAAGATAGCCTATTCCATGCAGCCAAACATTCAGAAGACTGCTGCCAGGAAGCCAAGGGTGGAAATCAATGATTAACATTTAATTGTTTAAAAAATAAAGGCTGTAATTTTTTTTTGCTTTAAATGGTTCTCTGTTCTCCCCACACTCCCCAGCTACATGATAAGACCAGTCCCAAGCTCAATTGATTATACAGAAAAGTAGAAATGCTATTACAGATGCAGTAAGCAACCATTTCCCCTAATATAGCATCACTTTTTCCTTTCATGGTACCATAGGGACTACTGCATATCAATGTTCAGAATAGACAAATGGCTGTTGGTACTTGTTATATTTTGTGTTGACCTTGTTCTGTATGAGTGCATTTTAAGCACTTATGCAAGCCTTTCTTAAGTAGAAATATGAAATGTTCGGCCTTAATACAGAACATTGCAAAAACCTTTTCATTAAAATAGATAGACACATCACTACATAAGCTAGAGTTCACCAAGGTCCCATACTAATAGGAAAGGTTTGAAATTGCTTCTTGTATCTTTTGTAGCGTATAGCTTCACTTTGGTTGCATTGTGTGCAAGCTGACAACAGAAAGGTCAATAGAAAAAGATATATAAAAGTTTATATTTTTCACTAAGATAAAAAAAACCCAAATGCTGCGGCTAGAATTTTCAGTTTTTAACAAACTACAGTACAATGCTATAGCTATAATTGTGAGGTAAAGTTGCCTTTAGTAAGTATGCCAACTTGGGAAGAAAAATATACTTTTGCAGCAGGGAGTAATTAACCCTTACATTTCTTGGAAATTCAGAAATGATATAATTTCACATATTCCAAGGCTGCAAACACTCACTAGTTTTGATAAACCAAAGATTAGGCTCAAATCTAATAAGAAATATTATGAATCAGCTCTTGTGAACTGTAGTATGAGAAGTTAAAAACCAACAACAAAAAGAAAGCTTTCAGTTGTGAGACAGTATTATTAATACAACAAAGACTATACTTTGCCATATATCTGTCTGGAGAACTGGATTATTTGAATTTACATTTGAATCACAATCTGTAAGTTAACATCAAAAATACAGCATGCTTCAACATGGAGCACTCTTCAGAAATTCCCTGTTTTTAGCTTTTCTCTTATACAAATGATTGCTTTGTTGTTCAATATACTCAGACACTTGAGAACAGAAATAGAGGGCAAGAGAGACATTTGAAATTGGCTTACTAATAAAGTGAACAACTAAAATGCGAGGCAATGTTTTCAATTCCACTTGAACTATTCAATAGCTCATATAGCTTGGTAGTGCTTAGAAAACAAATGTTGGAGATATTCCTTTCACATAAATGTTTGGATGTCAGTTGACATGGTCAATTGTATATAGCAGGCATGGGCAAACTTTGGCCATCCCTCCAGGTGTTTTGGACTTCAACTCCCACAATTCCTAATAGCCTCAGGCCCCTTCCTTTTCCCCCTCAGCCATTTAAGCAGCTGAGGAGGGAAAGGAAGGGGCCTAAGGCTATTAGGAATGGTGGGAGTTGAAGTCCAAAATACCTGGAGGGATGGCTAAAGTTTGCCCATGTCTGCTATATAGCTCACAAAAACCTGTCTATATATAAATATGGTTTGGTACACGTGAATTTCATTTCAGTTTTGTTTTTGTCAGATTTTAACAAAAATGTCATAAGTTGAATGTTAAAAGCAGGAAAAATGGCAGATTTGTCCACCACTAACATTATGTTAAAGCCAACCAATGCCCCTCAGCATGCAGGAGAAAGAACTGATTGCATTAGAGATATATACGCTCATATAATTTCAGCTTTACAACAAAAGATATTGTAAACTCTACCTTTGTAAAGCAAATCACTTATTCCCAAGGTCCTTCTCTCAACAAACTATATAAAATTGATTTCAAGGGCAGCATTCAGCAAAATCAACACTTTCATTAAAATCTCAATACCCACAGCCAGAAGGAGGAATAATAATACAGTAGAGTCTCACTTATCCAAGCCTCGCTTATCCAAGCCTCTGGATTATCCAAGCCATTTTTGTGGTCAATATTTTCAATATATCGTGATATTTTGGTGCTAAATTCGTAAATACAGTAATTACAACATAACATTACTGTATATTGAACTACTTTTTCTGTCAAATTTGTTGTATAACATGATGTTTTGGTGCTTACTTTGTAAAATCATACCCTAATTTGATGTTTAATAGGCTTCTCCTTAGTCCCTCCTTATTATCCAAGATATTCGCTTATCCAAGCTTCTGCCGGCCCGTTTAGCTTGGATAAGTGAGACTCTACTGTAATAATAAAACTTTATTTATATACCGCCCTATCTCCCGGATGGGACTCAGGGTGGTTTACAGTCATAAAAGCAAACACAAACATTACATAACAACATAATACACATTATTAAACAAAATAAAATAATACAATTATAACAATAAATCACACTTACATGACCAGATCAAGGGGACGGGAACCATAAAACCAATATATTAAAATGTATCATTTTAGGCTAGGGAAATCTTGTGCAATATATTCAGGCCCAGAAATCGGCGGTAGTGCAATGTAATTACTCAAAAACCTGCCGACACCACCAGGTCTTCAGTTCCTTATGGAAATTGGATAATGTAGGGGATTGCCTGATCACTTTTGGCAGTGCATTCCAGAGCCGGGGGCCACTGCCGAGAAGGCTCGTTCCCTCGTCCCCACCAGCCGCACTTGAGACGGAGGTGGGAGCGCGAGAAGAGCCTCCCCGGAAGATCTCAAGGTCCGCACTGGCTCATAGGAGGAGCCAGGAAGCAAATAAGAAATGTACAGAGTAAGAACCCAAAGCAAAAGATAATGTACAAGAGTTTATCTCATGTACACCAAGGCAATACTTTTAACTCTTGCAATGTATTTATATGATAGTACAACCCCCATATCCACAGGGCATGCATTCAAAAAAGAAAGCCCAGTGGAGACCCAAAACCAGAGATAATAGTGAACCCTATATTTCAACTATATTTGGGTGGGAAGCATGATAAAGAATAGCACTGGAGAATCTAGAGAGGAACACACTTTTGGTGTAGAATATTGTTGGAGTGTGGGTAAGTGGAGCCATCTAAAATAATAATTTTGCACTCCATGTTTCCATGACAAAAAGAAAATAGTGAAAGTTAGCTGTCAAGGCTGTCAATATTGAGAAAATTCAATTGTTCTAGTTATTAATACAGACTCATTCATAAAAACTGTAGTCAATATTTTCTGACTAAATATTCCAAACAATCTTTCACATTTAAATTGCCTGTAGCTTCACCAAACAATAGATCAAACAATTATTTTCACTAAACTTATTTATCTGCACTATTTTTTTTCATTTTATTTTCTTGTTCTTCAATTTTATCAGGTATTGATTTGCCTCTTTTAGTACTGGTACAATATTGAACATTTGAGACCCACAGAGTAACTTACTTTCTTGTATTGCATTAAGAATTTCTGAAAAGTCCACATCTCTCTTCTGAGCATCAGGCCTTATTGGTATTTGTGTTTCCAGCTGATGACCTTGACAAAGCTCTCTTCCTTCTAAAGAAATTGAAGAGATTGGTGGAGTATGCAATTGTTTAGTAGCGACTCCAGCAAAGATGGGTGGGAAGGAAACAATGGTCGCAATGGCTAAGGCGGCCTAGAAATCATTTTTCTTCTGTGTGAAAATATATTCATTAAAGAACATATTCGTTAAAGTACAATAATCTATCAGTCTGCTTTTGAGTCATCCCCAAACTAAATCTTCACTTAGGTATGCTCATAATCAATTTTCTTCCATTGAAATGCAAATAGTAGCTTCAGAAAGGCCAGTTTTTCATGAAGAGAAAATGTTAAATTTTTCTTGTCACCATGGATCATGATTCCAATTCCAAATCTGCTATAGCTGCTATTTACAATAAAAAACTTTGTCTACTAATCGTCTTCACAAAATTAGGTTGAGATTGGACCTTAATGGCCACTGAAAAATACAATACAATAGAAAATGCATTTATTTTCTGTCTGCTCTAATTTTTGATATTGCTATATCCAAAATAACACTATGTAACAAAATTTGACAAATGTTCTGTTCCTGGTTTGAAAGTGTTATTTCCTGTTTAATAGTGCAGTACTTACTTTGAAAGTAGTTGTTATACTTCAAAAACTTTGCTTTTGTGTCTGCCACAATTTCAAACTAAGTTGAATTGGTTGATTCATTGAAAATCTACAGCAAAATGTGCTGCAGGATGTCCTGTTTTCCATGTTTGTATAACAGAACCAATTAGGAAATGACATTTATAACCCAGGAACAAAAATCGTGTTATACATAGTGAAATTAGGAGAATTATAAGGACTACAAGAACATGTGTATGTTTGCCGCTCATAGCTTAAAGAACTTTAAAATATCATGCCTTAAAAAAAATCAGGCAAAGACATGTATAGATGTACACATGAGGGCACGTGTTCTTTTTTTTCTCCTGACTCATTCTATTCTTTGGTGCTGTTTTCTCTCCATGCCCAACCCCAGAATGACTTCTTTTCATTTTCTTTAAAATATAAATAATGGTCTCTATGGAGGAAACCACAGTGGCACTCAGCACCTGCATTTTTCAAAAAAAAAAATCTAGGCAACCCTCTAGTCTCAGGAAATCAGTTAAGTTTCACCTATTATAACAGTTACCAGAAAGAAAGGGAGAAGAGGAAAAGAAGCTGCTGCATTTAAGCCTTTCAGACTGCACAATGGTAGTGCTATGATTCCCCTTTAACTGCCTTATCAACATCCTATGGAATCCTGCAATTTGAAGTCAAAAGGTTAGGGGAAATCTCTAGTGTCCCATCAAGCGTCAAGTCCCAGGATCCCACAGGATGTATCCATGGTAATCAAAGTGGCATCATGGTGATATCTTTTCAGTAAATCCCATATCCTCCAAGATTTCACAGATTAAAGTAGCCATGCCACATCAGTGTGGGTCAAAAGACTGTGGCTAGGCCACAAGGGAGTTACTAGAGTTAGAACACACAAACTATCTTAATCAGAAAAACTCTGAAATTCAACTACAAAATTTAGAAAAGGCAAGAGCCCTTCCCCTCCTTTTTCCTCCTTCCTGCTGAGTTAGTTGAGTGCTTTGGACCTCTGTACTTTGAACTCATTTTGCAGAAACTGAAGTAAGCTGAGGATGAAGGAGGAGAGTGGAAAGCGGGAGAGAAATTGAGATATTATAAATGTAACTGAAACTGGAGCAGCAGAGGTTCAACCAGAACTGTTGATGCCAAATTGAGAAAGATAGAGGGTATAAAATCCCACTATTAGATCTGGTGATTGCTCCCTCCCTCTTGAATTCCCTCTGCTTGCTAAAAAATATCCTCTGGTGGATGGGAAATTTATCTGGAGCAGTTTCTCAGCACCAAGGAGAGTCTCAATTCCCTTGGTGTCAAGACTACACCAATGGAGATAGGCCAAGCATGGGCAAACTGTGGCCCTCCAGGCACTTTGGACTTCAGCTCCCACAATTCCTAACAGTCGGTAGAAATTCCAAAACACCTGCAGGGCTGAAGTTTCCCCATGCCTGAGCTAAGCCAATGGCAACCCCAAACCCAATCCAACATGTAGAAGAAATTATATGCATACAAAGTCTCTACTTAATCTACAACAATTTTTGGAACGAAAAAAAGCAAACATGACAAATACATTGTGTGATGTGTATGAGGATGAAAGCAGGATGCCAAAGCACAATCACTTAACTCAGCTAATATTGTACAAGCTTCAGCATGCCATTTATGAAATGTCGCAGCATTATAAAATACACTGAAATAAGTGATCCAGGCACAAAGACTGATAAAGTTGCACTGCTTTTCAACACTTTACACAAGAGGATAAAGGCCAGAGAACCCATTGTGAAATGTGGTGAAAACCAATCCATTATTAATAAATTGATAAATTGTTTTTTGATATGTGATTGCTGAACTAGCCATGTTATATAAAAGCACTTATCATTTCATCACTTTTGTGATTCTTCATAAGAAGTGATCCATGCCTCAAGTGTGGCTGTGTGGAGACTCACAATGAGTCTTCACAATGGTGAAAGAAGTGCCATTTTCATTCACAGCACCTTTATGTTTAAGCTCTGACAGAGAGAATAAAAATACTCCTTAACAGATTGCTTTGAACACACAAGAGCAAATGTACTAATATAAAGAAAGGGAGACAGATAGAAACCCTGGAACCAGTTGGAAGCTTGGATGGGAATTACAGACATCACAGAGCACTGATGTGCATTAAGGGCTTTCTTTTGCACACTTTAGTGGAGTTTATTATCTGGCCATCACAGTCTGAACTGCATTAAATGATCAGTGTAGATGGGGCCTGAAAGAACAAGTCTCAAATCATCAGGGGAAGGAGTGTGGTAAAACAAGGAAATAAACAGTTACCATAATGTAAACAGTTAGTGAGTTAGCAGCTTGGCTGTACTAACTCACTAACACATTCCATCATCTTCTCTTCCTATCTGATTCCAACAGGAAGGGATAGAAGAAAAACTCTGTTCAGGCAACTGTCCTGATTTATTGAATAATGAATCAGGGAATTGCCTCAACCAACCCCTCTTTAATCACATGAAAAGCAATGTGTCTGAAGAGGAGAGGTTCCTATAACATGGATCCTCTTATATAATGGATCCTCCTTGTAAAGTCGAAGCCTGAAAAGTCAATAATCATTATAATGTGGAAAGCCTCCACAGCAACAGAAGTGCCTTCTCATCAGCATGTTGCTTTCCATATGAAGACAGAATGAAGCAGGGTTAGATGCTCCCTTGATCTTACACTAAATAAAACAGGATGGGCAATGCCTGAACAAGGCTGATGTAGAAAGAAGATTAGATTGATTCTATACAGAATAGATGAATTCATCATACATAGAATCTCATTAAGATTTTTTTTATCGTGTCAGAGGCAACTTGAGAAACTGCAAGTCGCTTCTGGTGTGAGAAAATTGGCTGTCTGCAGGGACATTGCCCAGGGGACGCCATGGATGTTTTACCATTCTGTGGGAGGCTTCTCTCATGTCCTCGCATGGGAACCTGGAGCTGACAGACGGGAGCTCACCCTATCTCGTGGGTGTGAATTTCTGACCTTCAGCTCAGTAATTCATCTGGCACAAGAGTTTAACCCCATTGCACCACCACAGCTCCCATCTCATAAAGATGATACACATGTTACTCTCCTGGGAGAATTTAACTATGTTAGGGAAGGTCAGAGAAGCCAAATCCAGACATCCTGTCTTCATGCTCAAAGAAGCCTACTTGCAGTAAGTAGTAAGAAAGTCCTCATCTAACTATATCAAAGAGAGTCTAATAAACTGAAGGGAAACACAAGGAAATGGCTGATACAAAGGTAGCAAACCACAATGAGTGTACTCTGGTACAGAATCTCTTGTCTGTTGAGCAGACAATAGGTGTGGGCTGGGTGAAAAAGCTTCCAGCTCTTAAGGAAAATTATTATCTGTTAATACTAAATTGAGTGTTTAACAAACAACCGAGAAGTGATTCCCAGGGATTCTTGAGAACAATTATTCTCCTGGAATGCCTGTTTCTTAGTTATTGTAAAGAACTTCTGTCATATTAAGGAAGCAGGAAATGGCTCAATTATTTGGTGATACATCTATATTTGCTATAATTTATTTGCTGTTTATTAAGCCAAGTTTATAGCTCCTCCCAGCAATGACCACACAAAACATGTAGATGCAAATAATTTTCTTGCTTTCAGAGCAAAAAGTTCTGGAAGAAATTTAATGAGGAAAGGTACATAATCCTTAAGGGGTATCACTTCTCTTCTTCCATGGCTTCATGATCCCCATGACTGCCATTTGAAAACAAATAAATAAAGTGGCACTCTACATCATATAAAGTGATTCTCAGCAAAAGATTTGAAAACGAAGGTAGACAATGTAAATCTAAATACCTTGTTCAATCCTAACAGTTCGTTCTCTAAAATAATATGTGAACACTCAAAAAACCTATAGATAAGGTAACAAAATAATAATAATAAAGATACTGGAGAATGTTCCCTATTGGAAAATAGAGGTAGAAACACTAAAGGAAGCATGGTGATTATACAATTTCCCCCAGTCTTATAATATTGGAGAAAGAGTCAGAACTCAAATTACCCAATGAAACATGATCAGCAGTAGGTTGAGAACAGACAAAAGGAAGTACAGTGTCACATAGTACATCATTAATTTATGGAATTCACCACAACAGGATGTGGTGATGACCATTAGCTTAGGTGCCTTTAAAGGTATAAAGGATAGGTCTGTCAATAGCTAATAGCCATAGTAGCTTTAAAAAAGCATATCACTATTATTTCCAGATACATGGAACAACAACTGTAAAGGTTACAACTATTACTTTTTACCATAGGATTTAATTACAGCAACTGAGTAGTTAGATTTTTCCAACCAACATCACTCAAGGAAATTTCTGACCATAAAATGTGTCACATTTCATGAAAACAGGGATGGAAAATAACAAATTAAAGTAGTCCATCTACATAAACAAGTAAGAAGGATAAATCAGAGCTCTGGCTGTATGTCTCCAATTCTACTCCAACTTATAGTGACTTTATGGTAGTGTTTTCTTGGCAAGATTTATTAAGAGAAAGTTTGGCATTGTTTCTATTGATGTTGAGAGAGTGTGACTTCTGCATGATCATCCAATGGGTTTTCATTGATTTTCTTGACCAAGAAGCCATTTGGTCTCCTGGATTATAGTCCTAGTCCAATACACAAACTACTGGGTCTACATATTACATTGATATTTCACATAATGCTGAAGTGGGAATCATATTCTGCTTTGGTTGGATCTCACCTGGAATACTGTCTCCAATTCTGGGCACCACAATTTAAAAAAGATATTGACAAGCTGGAAGGTGTTCAGAGGAGGGCAACTAAAATAATCAAAGGACTGGAGACCATGCCCTATGAGAAGCGGCTTACAGACCTGGGTATGTTTAGCCTGCAGAAGAGAAGGTTGAGCAGTGACATGATCACTATGTTTAAATATGTTAAAGGGTGTCATAGGAAGGAGTAGGCTTGTTTTCTGCTGCCCTGGAAACTATGACACTTTTGGGCACTTCCTCCTCACTGCCCGCCAGACACCATCACATAGCGTTGATTGACTTCTGGCGGGGGCCCATGGAGAAAGTGTCCTGAAAGCGGCACAGGAGGCTTCCCTCAGAACATGGGAGGCTTTCTGTGTCCTGTAGAAAACTATGGCAGTGATGCTTCCCCACATGGGATGGGGAAGCATCACCTGCAGGCAAGGCAGGACATGGGGATTGTCCTGCTGATTCACCATGGGTGGTGGTGAATCACCCTGCAGGACCTCATCTATGTGATGAGGTCCTGTGACTCAGAGCAATGGGTTCAAATTACAGGAAAGGAGATTTCACCTAAACATTAGGAGAATATTCTGAAGGCAAGAGCTGTTCAGCAGTGGAACTCTCTACCTCGGAGTGTGGTGGAAGCTCATTCCTTGGAATTTAAACAGAGGCTGGATGGCCATCTGTTGGGGGTACTTTGGTTGTGCTTTATCTGCATAGCAGGGGGTTGAACTAGATGGCCTATGTGGCCTCTTCCAACTCTATTATTCTATGATTCTGTATGTCCCTCTAGACATTTTGGGACTGCAACCCTCATATACCACATCATTGGCTATACTAGATGGGCTCCTGGGACTTGTACTCCATTATTTGGAGGTCTACATGATGTATATGTCTGCCCTAATGTGTAGCTGATTTGTTGAAAATAATGATTTTGCAGATGCTACATACAATAAATATCCCAGAGAGATAGAGAAGGAAAGAAATAATTTATCTGTACAACTTCTGCATTTTCATCAATTGTGGAATTTAATGGGGACAACATGGGCAGGAATCATGGAAAGAACTTCATTTCGAATGGCATGTGAGGCCACAAGGGAACTGTTTCTGTTAATCGTTTTGATAAACATGAGCTTTTTCTGTGAAACTATTTGCACTGAGAGGAAAGGAGGAAAGATTAATAGTGCAATGAATTCTCCAGCATGAGTTGTTTTAAGAACAGCAAGCACTATTTGTGGTGATTTTCTGGACAGAAATTTCAGAATGTGAAAAATTCCTAGTTTTTCTGAAATCACCAAGCTGTCTTTGCTCTTGCTGTAGATGGTTGTCAACCACTGCAGCTGTAAACAAGCATACGGAGAAAGGCTAAAATGAACATCAATCTATTGCTGTTGATCCATAGATTGATTTCCATGCAGCTTTGATTAAATGCTATGAGTATTTCTTAGCATGTATCAGTCATGTAAAGCAATCAGAAGATGATGGAGTGATATATGCTACCTGGTTGATGAGTAACTGGTTTCCCAACTGGAGATGGTAATACAATAGATCCAGAAGAAGAAGCTTCCATTTTTATTGTCTTTCTGACTTGTGGAAGTGAAGAAGGCCTAACCACAGATGAACGCTGTGGTAACCAATGGCTTGCTGTACTTCTCCGTTGGTAGATCTGAACAAACTTTTCAGCCCCATGAATAGATGAGTTTTCACCTACAAGAAAGAGGAAAAATCAAGAATAATAAATATGAGTCATAGATTCCAGTAATAAGTAAGTAAGTGAGTAACACTTCTGCATAAGTACTGTATATATTATAAACTTTGGCAAAACTTTAGAAAGGGCTGAAATTAATTATTTGAAAGCAGTCAACAAATGCTTAAATTCTATACTAATTTGGGTAATCATGATTACATTAGGTCTCCAAACTTCTCCGTTTACAAACTGACTAAAGGCACAGAGTAATAGACAATTGTAACTTAAGTTCAACCTTTAACTGAGAAATCCTAGTTGTTGTTAAGGAATCTTAATCAATGTTTCATATACACCTCATACACATAGCCTGAAGATAATTTCATACAGTACTTTTTAATACTTTTGTAAATGAAACAAAGTCTGCATACACTGAACCATCAGAAAGCAGAGGTGTCACTCTTGCATCCTCCTATGTGGATAATTTCAGATTTGGTGTAGTCCAGATTTTGGGTCTCTGGGTAAGGGATGCTCAACATATACTAACTATGTAATCTTAAATGCAGATATTCAAAAACCTGTGTCATTTCAGTAATACTTAACTAATGTAAATCATAGGTAATAAAGTAGATTATTTATATTTAAAATGGATTATCATTATTCAGTATATTCAACAATTACCGGTACTTATAGTTGTTCCCACCCTTTCAGACAATTATATCAAAGTAGTCCATATCCTCTTTTAAAGAGAAGGGAACAGCATATTATTTCGCTACTTTTCTCTAGCATGAAAATATCTTACATCTTGGAAAAGTTCCTTTCATATGCCTGCATTTCCCAGAATTCCCCAACTAACATGCCTATTTGGAGGTGTTATTCCTCATAAATGTTTTTCAAGTTTTGTTATATTTTTATATGCCTGAAGGCAAACCTCAAGTACTTTCAACTGATGGAATACAATACTTGTGAAGAAGAAATGTAGACAGCTGCAGTTTTTCCCACTGTTCTGCTCTCACAGCTCCTGAAATTCCCACTTCTTCAAAAATATTAAAAGTAAGGAACACTCTCTTTTTTATTGCTTGAATCTCACAGAGTTGAAGAGAGTCACCTTAGTTTTTATAATAGATCTATTCTGACTGGTTTCCAATAGTAGATTTTGACTATGATTTAGCTGTAATTGAGAGGGGGGCTCTTTGAGGTAGAAGAAAATGAGGATATCATGACAGTCCTCTGACACTCTGTTTTCCCTCGCACACTGTTTTCATTGCAGGAGTTCACTTTACTTGTTTTGTGTAGTTTTTCTGTACATTATAACTGTATTCTCAATTCGCTTCTGACACAATAAATAAATAAATAAATAAATAAATAAATAAATAAATAAATAAACATTACTTATTATTGGAGTTTATGACCCATATTTATAATACTTGGCCATTTATCATGATTTTACAATCCCACATGTGACTGAAATTACAAAGTTGTTTCCACTTCTCACTCACATTGGCTGTTTGCAGTGCTGCAACTCAAGCTTGCAATGAATTTTCAGTTGAAAGAGGGAACCCCCAAGAGTAGTCCTGAAGGAGTTCTTAGCTTTGCTTTAGCCTATGTTTTATTCACATTCAGTGCATGTTTTCTCAACTCATGTGAGTGATGTGATTTGAGAGAAGCAATTTAATGCTGTTTTATTGTTAATGCTTGAAATGTTGAACTGGGGCGATTTGTGATGACATATAGTGAGGAGCTTTGACATTTCTAAAAAAGGCAGGGATCTATAAATGTAAACAAAAATACAATATATGCCTTTTCTAACCTGCAATTATTACATATCAGTCCTCACACTCAATGAAAAACATTCAATCAAACCATCTCTTCAAATATTGAACCCTGACTTGAATGGTGCTTAAACAAATATAGAAGGAAATAGCAAAGAACATTTCTATTGCAATTCATTTTATTTTACAAAATTTGCAAACATGCATTTTACCTTCCTAACTTGTTTTGTCCATCATTCCTAGTTCTGTGTTTGAATAAGCATAAGAGGAAGATGGACTGAGTTTTGAGATGCAGCCAAATCACTTTAAAGTTTTTGCTCCATGTTAGAGTCAACCAAGTCACAATCAGCACTTACTGAACTCCCCTCCTCTAATCCACCATCTAAAATACAGGATTCCTCTTCGGTTTTTTGCTTTGGAAACCGACTGTATATTTTTAGTAATTGAAATGTTAGTATAAAATCTACCCGGCTTCTCCATGTTCTAAGAAGCAATGTGTTTCTTGTTTCCATGGGTAGAATATGAATACAATTTATTACCTGTTTGTTGTCCAATGATTTTCAGACTTTGTTCCTAAAATACTTTCGACTTCAGATTCCATCAGATTCCCTGGCCAATAGTCTGGGATTATGGAAGCTGAAGTTCAAAACATTTGGAGGACCAAAGTTTGAGAAACACCGATTCTGGATATTATCCCACATGGAGGACAGGGAGCATCATATTAGAAACCAAATTGTATAGTTTCTCAGATTCCATCACATTCCATTTCCTCTCTAAATCATCCATTTTCAGATTTATCTCGCAAACAAGTGTATTTCCTCCAGTTTTATAGAGATTTCTGAGCTCAGAAGATGATCTCTGGCCGTCCCCCGTCCCCCCAACCATTCCCTGACACTTAAGAAACACCTTTCTAACAAGGCATGATGGACACTGACAAGTGGTCCACCAGCATCATGGGAAGGTCTCCATCATACATCTTTTCTGTTTATACAATTTTTAGAAACGGGGATAGGGTATGTGGCTGCATGGGATAATGTCCTTTGGAGATATTAGCCTCAAAAGATTCCTGGTTTATTTTAAGAAGACCATCCTAAGACTATACTAGAAAACTATAACCTAAACATGAATAAGGCCAGCATTTTTACCCTGCTGTTTTCTCACTACTACCACATGCCTTTAAAACATATTTTTTGATGAATAGATATAGAGAATATGAAATCGTGTACATGTTTGTGAGTTTTGAGTTGACTGAATCAAACTACAACACTATACTGGACCGACCCCCCCCCCCCCAATTGAATGCTTTTTATATAGCCTCACTTAATTATGATAAAACTGAAAAAAATATTATTCCTCCCTTAGTACAACTATAGCCTACTAAGAAAAATGAGCTTGTCCAGAATTCTGACAGGGAGCACTTTCCTTGCCCTCAGGCATCACCATTCAAAACCGTTCTGGTGTTTTCCAAGGTTACAGAGGCACATCAGCCTATCATCTTTCACGTCCCTGCATTCATGAACTCTGTCATTTTTACATCGATTACATATTGTATCCTTGTTCTTGAGTGCCACAGGTACAAATGTCCCAAGTCACAAGGGGTATTTTAAACAGTTCATGGAACGCATGCCTAAGTAGGCTTTCCTAGTCACCTGAATGAAAGAAGTTGCACTATATTCAAATGGATTTGCCTTCATGAGCTGTTTATTTACACTGTAATAAACACATAAGCCTTTCTCAGTTGCCAGGTTTTTCATACTGCAAGTTCTCGAGTCAACAAATAACAGCAAGTTTGGTATCAGACATCCCATTCTTAGGAATGACACAATTAAATCCTATGTTTGTCTAGTCAGAAATAAGGATCATTGTATCGGATGAGGCTTTGTCACAAGAAAGTAGGTTTAGAACCAGAACCTAGTACAGTAGAGTCTCGCTTATCCAACGTAAATGGGCCGGCAGAACGTTGGATAAGCAAATATGTTGGATAATAAGGAGAGATTAAGGAAAAGCCTATTAAAAATCAAATTAGGTTATGATTTTACAAATTAAGCAACAAAACATCATGTTATACAACAAATTTGACAGAAAAAGTAGTTCAATACACAGTAATGCTATGTAGTAAGTACTGTATTTACGAATTTAGCACCAAACTATCACGATGTATTGAAAACATTGACTACAAAAATGCATTGGATAATCCAGAATGTTGGATAAGCGAGTGTTGGATAAGTGAGACTCTACTGTACTTTATAATTTTCCCAGACATGCAAGCATCATGACTCTAAGATAAATTGCATTATTCCACATATATTAAATATTTTACTGCCTATAACCAGCCGTCTGAATAGATGTAATTCAGGGCTTAATGTTCATCTAGTTCCTATAGTACCATCCTGATTAATTCTGTATATAGGTTCCGGGAGTAATAGATGTTTAACCAGCAATATAACTGATATCAAGGTTATTCACAATTACCTGTACCTACTATATTTTTAATGAAAATATTGTATTAAGCCCTTAGGTTTTAAATACAACTGCCTTCTCATGACAGTTATAAAATACACAGAGGGCATTTATTTTTCCCATTAATCTCAAAGCATTAAATATATCAATAGAAACTTCAGTTATCTAAGTGCCAGAACTTTTAAGTAGCCAAAATGGAAACCATCTATGCATAAGTGGGAGGTTTGGGAGCAATTTAAATTATGTAAAAGTAAAAAAAAAAGATGAAAAACATTAAAGGAAAAAAACCAATGAAAAATCAAAGCACTGGATGATGTAGGGATGGAATGGGAAACCACTGGGAATAAAAGATGAAGAAGAGAGTTGCATATGAAGGAAGCAGGGGTGACTGCAGCATAGAAGAAGTGCATTCTGTATAATGTAACATGTATAGTTTTTATTTTCAGGATGAAAAAAAATCTTAGAATGCTTTTTATCTTCTCAGCCTATGTGATAACAGAAAACAAACCTATACTGTTTGTGTAAGTTTGTTAATGCAACTTTACCCATCATTGTCAGAGTCCTGCCCAGCACGTCTCCCTAAATCAGCCAAGCACACAAACATAGTCCAGGGGCAGACTGAGTTCAACACATTAATCAATCAGCCAAGCAATAAAGAGGCAAGAGGGGGCTGAGATTTTGGTTTGGGGGGGGGGGGGCGGGGGCTGAGTCTGAGTGAGCGAGGATCTACCCTAGCACGCCTTTTGTATCATTATCCCAATATCCCCATGCATATGGGATATATTGAGCATAGTGATCAGATCATGATATGAATAAACATAACAGTTTAAATAATAAATGTAAGGCCTTCTCACAGATCACCCTGAGAATTTGGGGGGGGGGGGGCTGAAGCCCCTCAAGTCCCCCCCCCCCCCGGCTACATGCCTGGCAAGAGAGTAAGCCATAAGTCTGTTCCAATATTCCAAAGCCAGGATATCTCACCAATACAGTTTCCAAGAATAATTCACGATCCAACATCCAGGGTACAGTCTGTCTTTCAAGACACTTCAGGCTGCAGCTCAATACTGACATTGCTATCAGCAACTAGCTATTCCAAACTTCAGCTATTTATGTAGATCTCTCAAGTGATCCCACCTCTTCTCAGCCAAGCGACTGTCCTCAATTGTAGCCAGTCTGGAATACTTAACCCCTGGTCTTCCAACTCAAAGTCCTAATCCTGACCTTCCTCTGAGACCAGAGGAGTAGTAAGTCTTTCATTATCCACTTGGGATTGCTGTTGTTTCTGTTCTGAAGTGGTGGGCTCTTCACTGTCTGGCTCCATACTGTTGCTTTGTATTTGAGCCCAACTTGAATGCTAGGAGAAGTAATTCTTCCTCCTCCTCCTCCTCCTCCTCCTCATCATCATCATCAGGAAATTTCTATGTCACCTTTCTCTGAGGACTCAAGGCAGTTTACAACAACAGCTTAACATGCAATATAAAATTTAAGCCATTAAAATAATCTCATACGTTCCCGTCAAACATAAAATTGTCCTGGGAATTTTATATGGTTTTACTTCATATAAAATTTTATATGGAGTAAAACCATATAAAATTCCCAGGAAGATAAAATATGATTATAAAGTGCAGTTCCTAGGTTTCTGTCATCATTAATTAAAAGCTGTTCCACATAGGAAAGTTTTCAGATTTTTTTCTATAGGACAAGAGGGTGGGGGCTGCTCTGATCGTTTCTGGCAGAGTATTCCAGAGTTTTGGAGCCACATCTGAGAAGGTGCCATCTCTAGACAGTTGTAAGTGTAGACTGTCCCTGAGCTGAGTGGAGAGGAGCATTTCGCTCCTCAATCTTAGGAGTCTAACTAGCTTGTATGGAAGGACACGCTGTCTCAAGTATCCTGGACCAAAGCCATGTAGAGCTTTATGGGTTAAAACCATCAACTTAAATTGGGCACAGAAACTAATCGGGAGCCAGTGGAACTGCCCCAGCAGTGAAGTGGTGTGATCCCTGGAGTTAGCTTTAATAAGCAATCTGGCTGCCATATGCTGAACCAGTTGCAATTTCTGGACACTTTTTAAGGGCAGTCCCATGTAAAGCACTTGCAGTAGTCCAAATGGGATGTAACCAGTGCATGTACTACCATAGCCAAGTCAAATTACACCAGAAACAGGTGCAGCTGGTGCACAAGTTTTAATTGTGCAAAGGCAGCTCTGGTCACCACCGCCACCTGGGCTTCTGGATTTAAGGTGGAGTCCAGGATCACCCCCAAACTGCGAACCTGAGATTTCCAGGGGAGTGTAACCACATCCAGCTCAAGTTGTAACCCTATCTCCGGACTGATCATGCATGAAGCCTGCAGTACTTCCATTTTGTCTGGATCAAGCTTCAATTTGTTTGCCCTTATCCAGTCCATTACCACCCTCGGGCAGAGGTTCAGATGCAGAACTGCTTCCTTGGCATCAGATGGAAAGAAGTAGTAGAGTTGGGCATAATCTGCATACAGATGGTACTGAACTCCAAAAGTCCAGATGATCTCTCTCAGCGGTTTCATGTAGATGTTAAACATCATCAGGGATAATGATAAGCCCACAGCCAACAGACCATGAGTTCGAACAGTATTCCCCTAACAACATCTTCCAGGGACGTCCCAAGAGGAAGGACCAGAACCACTGCAGTACAGTGCCTCCCAGTCCCATCCCTGCCAGGCGCTCCAGAAGGATACCAGGGTCGATGGTATTGAATGCTGCTGAGAGATCTAAGACCAGCAGATCTAAAAGTATCTAACTGTACAATTTCATTGATAACAACTAGATTACCTGTCCTATTAAATTAGACCAATGATGCCACAAGCACTTGGTCAATTACTTCTTTCCAGGAAGGCAGTGCATTGTTTAGCAGAATTATTCTATAAATGCTTAATCTCGCTAACCTTTTCATTGTGTCATCTGAGAGAAAATAAAGCATTTAATTGCAAATTATTTCAAGGAATGAGTCCACATGTTATTTCATTGTTCTTGATGAGCATAACAAGCACTGAAGAGGTTTAAAGTTAAACCAGAAAATTAAACATCACTACAATAAATCACACAGAACCATAACCACAATTTGATTAACAGTTCTAAAATAATATAGATTTATGTTTTCAGGTTGACCTAATTTATAATCACACTACATCCACAGAAATGTTTTGTGTATAAGAAAAGCACAGGTTAGCAACAGAAAAAAATATTTAAGTATCCAAAATTTTAATGTCTAAAATTTGTTATGTAACCTCATGCATTTACTCAGAAATAAGATTCACAGAGTACAGCCAGCCTTACTTTGAGAAAACTGGGAATAGGACTGCAGCCTTAATTATGTTTCCTACTTTTTCGTATAACGAAACTATGTCACTTTTTCTCATATAGCTTTACGAAAATATTTCCAAGAACAATTCAAAAGGTTACATTTGATCTAGAATGCCCTGCACATTTTAGATTCAGATTATTGGGAGCAATGTATTCCCTCCCTCAAGTCTACGTTGCCCTGAGATCTTTGGTTGAGTTTCTTCTCTCTGATCCATTCCTCTTACAGACAAGTCAGGTGAGGATGCAGGGGAAGGTCTTCTCTGTATTTGGGAACTCCTTTCTAGGGAGTTCTTCTGGCTGGCAAATATTTATATTCTGCCTAAGTGTTTTTAAAAGGATTTTAATAGGGTGTCATTGTCAGACCCCTGGCAGCAGGGCACCAAGATCCATACACGGAGGCCAATCTCTATCTAATATCTTTATTAAGGAAATATATAAAAGCAATAAAAACAAGTGAAGAATATAGTTCAGAAGCAGACCTTTCAGATGAGGTCAAATATAGTCCAAAAATGTATTGTCCAATAAATGATATTAGAGTCCAAAGTTTTTTATCCAATACCGAAACACACACTATTGCCAAGCAATAGTGTGGGGAAATGTCTGAGTCTCAGGAGTCCTAGGTAGCTTGACAACAAGGCTGGAAACAAGGCTGGATACAAGGCTGGATACAAGGCTGGATACAAGGCTGGATACAAGGCTGGATACAAGGCAAACAGTGATTCTTAGAACAAGGTCCGTGGTTAAAGGCAAAGTGAGGCAAGACTTGAATACTTAATCCGGGAAGCAAGGAACTGGGGTTACGAAGTCCACACACGATCTTACTCCTAAAGCTGCTCTGTTGACTCCGCAAAGATTCTCCCGCATCAGGCACCTATATTGGGGTCTCATTTTCCCGCCAACAATCTCTTTCCCTAGAGAACGGGAAGTGAAACCCAACTTTGTCCAGATGCAAGACTCCTTAGAATTTCCCAAGGGAAGCAGGTCTAATCAGCCTGTTGTTTGGCAGCAATCCGTAAACTCCTGCGATTCTGTTCCCTGACTCCTCTGTCAGCACAGTAGTATTCTTTTCTAGGGAACGGAGGCGAGGAATGTCCAAGGTCTGTTTTACTGAATTCTTGGGGACAAACATCAACATCCGGCAGGTGAAAGGACTCCGGCTCTTGTTGAACCAGCGAAAACCCCATGTTTTCGTCTTCATCTGCCACGATGGCACTAGGAGCAGGACTACAAGGCCCATGAGGCATCACAGTCATAATGTTTCAATTTTTTGTGTTTAAGCATATATTTTAAATTGTTTTTAATGTTTTTACTGGTTTAATGACAAGCATAATGCTCTGTTTTAATTTGTATGCCACTTTGAATTAGGCTTCTAAAGGGAAATGGCAGGATATAACTGTTTGTCAGCAATATCATAGCAATAAGGATATTATATGTTAGATGGCTGTATGTTGCAAGCTGAACTTGTGCTTAAAGAAAAGTGCAAATTACCCAAGAGATGCTTTTTAATAGAGCCCAGATGGAGTGCATGGGGCATGCTCCTAAACAGTGCCAGAAAGCAAGCATGATGGTCCCCAGGGAGGCTAGAAAGTCTAAGTGCTGCTCTATAAGGCAAAATTTCCCTTCCTTGTAAACAGTAAATGCTCCTGGCTTTACTTAAAATTTTTCCAACCTACTTGACAATATACCTTTCTCCGTGCTCAGTTCTGCGTGATACACGGACCCCGACCCTCTCTATTCAGTAAATCAGCAGCACATGCTTTTCTGAAAGGAGATACACTTTACCTCATAAAATCATTATTTAATAGATGTAGGCAAGCAGAACATTTTCATAGAAATGTTGCTAGATAGATGTTCTGTATTCCTTACTAGCAGAAATCATGGGCTTAAATAACTCAGAGAGGTTGCAGTGGATAAGTAGGGAAGGATGAAGGTTATCTGTGGAATATTCGACATACTAATCCAGGATTTGACCTAAATTTCTGCAGTGATTGTTGGATTGACTCAAATACTTCAAATTAATCTTTTTTCTTTAAGTATTTTAATGCCATGATCAGAAGGGTTTGGGGTTTGCTTTGCATACTTTTCACACTTTTGTTACTCACTTAATGCTTTGGTTAGAAAGAAATTGCAGGATCCCATCAGGCTGCAAAGCAAAGAGAAAAAAGAGGCCATTCCATGGACTCTGCTCAGTGAACCTTTGACACTTCTTCAACTGCCACCTACCAGCAGTCATTTTCAATGGACAGAGAGAAGGTCCATGAGTAGTTTATATTCCAGGCACTTATAATAAGAATTCTATAATTTTAAGAGTTTACCTGCAGTGGTTTAAGCATTGGATTTAAGCCTGACTCTGGAGACCAGGGTTCAGATCCACACTAAACCATGGAAACACACTGGGTAACCTTGGACAAATCACATGCTCTCAGCTTCAGAGGAAGGCGAAGGCAAAGCCCCTCTGAACAAATCTGTGATAGGTCCTCCTTAGGATTGCAATAAATCTGTAACAACTTTAAGACACAATAACAATGACAGTTTCCTATTTCCACTTCCTCTGCATGTCAAGTGCAAGCATTAGATACATTTCATAGAAAGTACAAAACAGATGCCAAAGTATGGTGGTGGTGGTGTTCACACCAATGTCTCTATTATAGGGTTTTCTTGGCAAGATTTATTCGGAAGAGATTTGCTAATTCTATCCTCTAAGGCGGAGGGTATGATTTTCACAATGTCACTCAGTGGGTTACCTTAACTTGGCTGGGTTGAACCCACAGCCCTAGCCAACACTAAAATCACTACAGCATGCTGGCTCTCAATATGGCTTATGCAATAATATTTTAAAGTTGTGGCATCATGCCAAAGCATTGCAACAAATATGTGGAAGAGACTCCTGCTTAGTCCCACTGCCACACTTTATCTATGAATATAACAATTAAATCAGACAATTAATCTGCCAAGTTCAGTTATGTCTATTCTAGCCAGCAACATTTTTCCAAAGTCTCAGGTAGTGGATTTCCTAAAATGGAGATTTCAGAAATTGAAGCGGTCATATAATCTGTAGCAAGAAGTACAATAGCACCTCCATTTGTCATCTTCACATGAAAATTAGGTAAAAGGTTTTTTGTCCTATCAAGAAGTCAAGCCAAGAGAGCATTACCTTCCTCTCCATATAAGAGATGAGTCAGAGTTTTCTAATATAATACCCACACTGTTACTAAATTGCCCTTCCTTCAGTAGCTGCCCTGGAAAATTGAATTGACTAACTGTAGTCATCTGATGTGATAGTTCCACATGCACTAAAGAAGAACTATCTTGTCCAACCAGTTATTTGAGTGCATAATAAACTAATTCTGAATTATTTTGTATACCTGAAACTAGGTATAAAACAGCTTTGTTCGGATTTAGAAGAAGAAATGGCCTTGAGCCCTGCTGTAATAATTGATAACCCTGTTCTAAATGGTCTAAATTCACATAGGTACTTTACAGAATATATTTAAACATCTTCAAAAGTGGCATGAATGAAGAGAAAGGGAATAGCCATGCAGAAAAAAGCATGGAAATTAGGGAGAAGATGTCTCTTGCCTAAAATGTTCAATACCAGCTACTGTACTTCCAGGTTGCTCTATCTAGCCCACTGGTTCTCAGCCTGTGGGTCCACAGATGTTTTGGCCCTCAACTCCCAGAAATCCTAATAGCTGGTAAACTAGCTGGGATTTCAATGAGTTGTAGGCCAAAACACCTGGGGACCCACAGGTTTGTTTGTTTTTTCGTGTCAGGAGCAACCGGAGTTGCTTCTGGAGTGAGAGAATTGGCCGTCTGCAAGGACGTTGCCCAGGGGACGCCCGGATGTTTTGATGTTTTACCATCCTTGTGGTAGGCTTCTCTCATGTCCCCGCATGGAGCTGGAGCTGATAAAGGGAGCTCATCCGCACTCTCCCCGGGTGGGATTCGAACCTGGCAGCCTTCAGGTCAGCAACCCAACCTTCTAGTCATGAGGCTTTTATCCCCTAGGCCACCGGAGGTTGAAAGGCACTGATCTAGCCTCAAACCATAGCTCTGCATTTCTAGGAACTAGCTGTATGCATTCTTTCATATGTTAAAAACTCCCTATCCTGTTAAACAGATGGTTGGCAGTGGCTGCTTTGATAGCAGAGATCAGATCACCATCTGGAGAGAAGGGGATGCCCACAATTACTCCCTACCCAACCATCTGACTGGTGCTGTAAAAACAGACAACATTGGCCATCTGTTTGACCATATACACATAGCAAAGGATTTAAAAGGATTTCCTTGAATGCAATTGTCTTTGGCATCTTTAAGACGTCATATAGAAGAGTGCCTTTGCTGGACAGAACTGCACATGATGGGGGGAGAAGGCTGCAAATATATTCATTATTATAGATCACAAGCATTCTTCTGTGTTTTAATAACTTCAGTCACACAATCACAGAGGCAAATGTGCGATGGAAAATTTTCCAGGCTTAACTTGAAGTGTGTTCTGTCTGAGATGTTTGTACATGGGTTACCACATTGGTCAGCAATCATCACAACAAAAACATATTGAAATTAAATGATCTTATAGTATTAAGTGTCCTTACACACTACGATAACATGCATTAACCATATTCCTATGCTGTGTATTTCTGAGATAATTCACAACATAGTGATATCATAAAATGAAGATGGATTAGTGCACCTTATGAACCAAAAGTTGCCAGGACTGGAAATGGAAGGCTCTAGTTCTATATGTTGCTCATGCAGTAAACCATGAAGGATATAGACCGAACTATTTCCCCAGTGCAGAGTTGGAAACATGTGACCTTCCAGATGTTGGGTTGCAACATGCATCATCACGAAGGATCATGGGAGATGCAGTGGCAATTCAAACCTGGAGGATCATTACCTATACATGTTCTATGTAAGTAAAATATTTATAAGGATTGGAGTGACTGAACATGGAGCTAATTCCACCTCTAAGGAAACTATAAGCAAATACTAATTCCAGCTACACTTCACCATAATCCTAATAGTGCAACCTAGTGTATGTTCACAGGATTCAATGGTTCTTGCTGGATTCAATAGCAAGATGCTTAAGGTCAACTAAAATCGAACCAGCAACACATATCTCTGTGCTAAAAACTGACGTGAGTTTTCAAATGGTGGCATCCGTTAAATGTATACTAAAAGCTGTCCAAACCAAAATTATAAAAACATAAAGTAATGCCCCTATAAAACATACAGCATTTCAGTTGTTTAAGTGCCTTCCAAAGTAAATAGATTTTTAATCAAGTCCAGTCAATTAAATAAAACATACTTGGCCCTGTGAAATTATGATGATATGCAACAGAATAAGCTTTTTATTTTATTTTTTAAAGTTTTTATTCATAATAATGGAACAATTCCATTAGACACAGGCCTAAAACATATTTAGGAGTAGCTGTTACACATTTCTATCAATTTGCAATATAGAACACTGCTCTCAAAGTTTTATTTCAACCAAACCCAGCATCTTAGAATGAAATTCTCAAGTATGAAAATAAAGCAACTCGGATATTAATGTTTGTACCTAATTTCACAGACTTTGAAAAGTGACTTCCATCTGTTTAATAGCAGCCTTTTCTCAAAAGAGGCAAGTGTATAAAAGATGTAAGAAGCAATAAAGCAATCATCACTCTAGTCCTTTTGCCTACTGTGCTGAAATCCTTAAAGCTGGACTCGTCTTCTGGTTTTCAAATGTACATTGATGTGTTGGTGGATAAAGTACTGCAGCTATAAGGGATTTCACCTCTCTGCTGATTCAAGCCTTAAGGTCAATTTAGTGGACAGCAGGGAATTACTAATAAACCTGCTGGTCTGTTGAAGTGACTTTCATTCTTTTTAGATCAAGTACAATAAGCTTGCAAACCCCTTTGGAAAGACAAGAGTGATGTTAAAACAAAACTTAAAACAAAAAAGGACTGTACATCTAAACATTCACTGTCTCATAATTTGGGTAAAGTAGAAGATATTGTCACTTTTAGCAGCACTTCTTACAAACCAGATTTACTTATCTTGAAATTCTCATGCTGTTTGGTATTAATAATTGGGTTTTAATGTCCTGCTTTGTGAGTAATTATTAGACCAGGTTTGCATGGGAAATAGATGTCATTTGCAAGTGTCAGAATTTTATAAATTTTTATTCCTCTTCAGTTACTCTTCAGACCTGCTGAAGAGTAACATGGACCATCTACAGACATCACACTCAATTTCAGGAAAGATTCCGTCAGCGTTGCCTCCAAAAAATCCTGCAAATCTCCTGGGAAGACAGGCGGACAAATGTCAGCATGCTGGAAGATGCAAACATCACCAGTATTGAAGTGATGATTCTCTGTCATCAATTCCAGTGGACTGGCCATGTTGTCCCAATTCACAATCACCGTCTCCGAAAGCAGTTACTGTACTCTCAACTTAAGAATGGAAAATGAAATGTTGGTGGACAGGAAAAGAGATTTAAAGATTGGCTTAAAGCCAACCTTAAAAACTGTGGCACAGACACCAAGAACTGGGGAGCCCTGGCCTAGAGTATTCTAACTGGAGGTCAGCTGTTATCAGCAGTGCTGTGGAATTCAAAGAGGCACCAATGGAGGGTGAAAGGGAGAAACCTGTCAAGAGGAAAGTGCATCAAGCCAACCCTTGTCGGCAATGCCTTCCACTTGGAAATCAATGTCTTCACTGCAAAAGAACCTGCAAATCAACAATAGGTCTCTACAACCACCTTTAGACCCAACGCCAAGACCCTATACTTGGAAGGCAATTATACTCAGACACAAGGGATTGCCTATGACGACTCTTCAGAAGACTCCTGGCTTCAGACTTGAGCTTTCATTATATCTTTAGTTTAATTTTGTGTATGTTGGGGGCAAGAGCTATTTAATTGGTGGTCATGTCTTTCTCAAGCATTCAGCAAATGCATGATTGCTCTTGTTTGAAGAGGGCGCTGACACTGAATAACAGCTTCCCAATTTCAAGTCTAAATTACTCTCGTTGCTCCACAAGCCCTGTTACCACATCCAAGCTGGTAGCTATCTGATAGTGGAAGACTTCTGTATCCATCGGTGATGCTGCTACATTATTTCAGCAGCAAATGATGCACAATTCTTGAGCTCTGCATAGTTACTGAGGTAACATGCTTCTACCTGCCTGCCTCCTCAGCACAGATCCCAAGTGGTACTGTGAGATCTTGTATGCACAACTGGATACAAACTGGAACCCTCCGACACACATACATTTTTTAAAAAATCAGAAGAAATTCATAATTGATGACCCAGATATTGAAGCTCACATCCTAGGAAAATGTTTTAATTATAACTAAAGCGCTATAGTAACAGTGTAGGCATTTATCTCCAAAGCTTTTCAGAGTATTCGCATTCAATATTACCAAAGTAGCCTCAGAAGGGAAGCATTGTCATTTATTTACTTGTTGTCTACATTTAAGGAAGGCAGAGACTCTTGAATGGAATTGTACATGTTTTAAGGTGAATAAATCAGAACTCTGAAGAGAAGTACACCATGGACTCCTTTATGGGAGAAATTCTGCCAACAGAATAATGAGTTTACAGAAAACTTATTGAGAAGCATGAGTCCTTCAGACAGCTCTCCCATAAATCCTTGCCTGAATCTTTGCGCTATTGTCTGCTCTTCACCAAAAGGCAAAGATTGTAACTTTTATTGCCAGAGCCAAGCCATATATACAAAAGCCTAAATCCAATGGCTAGTTTCCCCCAGAGTCAGAACATTTTTAAGAAATTGGATTGTTATCAATGTTGACTTACTATTCATACATGTTTTTAATGGCCTACTCTAATCAGACTAACACCTGGATTTAGCCAATTTATGGCAGCATTCTAAAGAGAGCTGTCCATGGTGGCCGGGGGGGGAGGGGATTCTGTGACAAACTTGAAATTCCAAACAAAATTTAAAGCAGGCAGTAATTGACTAGAATTGTGAACAGAAATAGGAGTGACAGGGTGATCAATTAGTCCCCTGCCTGTTGAAAATTCTGAAACTTTTACGTCACTCTTAAATCTGAGGAGCAATGAATGTGAGTTTCTTGGTCAAACTAACATTAAGCAAAGGAAGAGGATACACAAGATCCAGTGAAGAACTGGCCTTTGGTTCTAAGATAACAGAAAATGAAACTGAAGACTAACAACAAAAAAATAGCCACTGTGATAATCTTAGTTCCAAGAAAAGTGTATGATGATTCTCAACTGTTGGCTATATGATTATAGGGAGATGTAATGCATTTGATCATGACTAAGATCGGAAAGGAGCCCCTAGTGGCGCAGTGGATTAAACCACTGAGCTGCTGAACTTGCTGACTAAAAAGTCAGTGGTTCAAATCCGGTGAGTGGGATGAGCTCCTGCTGTTAGCCCCAGCTTCTGCCAATCTAGCAGTTTGAAAACATGCAAATGTGAGTAGATCAATAGGTACCGCTCCTGCAGGAAGGTAACGGCACTCCATGCAGTCATGCTGGCCACATTACCTTGAAGATATCTAAGGACAATGCCGGCTCTTTGGCTTAGAAATGACGATGAGCACCAACCCCCCAGAGTCGGATACCACCAGGCTTCATGTCAAGGGAAAACCTTTACCTAAGACTGGAAAACAGGCATCCATTGGTTTTAACACTTATCAGAATATTGTGATGCAGATTTCAGTGTAAAAAAGAAATGCATTCTAAAATGGGCATTTTGAATGTAAAACACATGTATTTTGAGAGAACATGTGTTCCAAATATGGATTAAAATACCCCACCAAGAAACTAGCTCCATGTGGAAACAGCACAAATGTATGAGGTCTGATGCACTGGGCTATCTAATTAAAGATTCTCTTTAACTCCTGAAGGTGAGATTAAGTAACTAAAGTAGATTCATTGTTAAGTCAGTGTTTATCTGAGCCAGATTGATTCAATGTGACTGATACAAACAATGGGATTTAACTCTTTACCTTTGTCTTCAAATCCTAGCACAGTACAAATATTCAGAGTTGGTTAAGGGAGGGGAACTCCAATTTGTTCAGTGTTCAGGGTGGATCACTAGCTTAGACTTAAAACACTCCATTTCTGATCAATCAGACTGGGAGTGATTTCAATGTATTTTCTAAGCTAGAAGCACTCGCTATTGAAATAATGAACTATTATAGTCAACATAACAGTGACTTTCTTCAGTTACTATCCTTAGAAAAAATGTTTATATGTGTGTGTATGGTTTTTAACCTAGTTGCTTCCAGTCTGTTGTTCTTTGTTCATAGAATTAGTAAAGAGTCTGCTCACCTAACCTATTATAGATATATTATAGACTATTTGTGTATCTTTACCTTTACCTATTTGTGTATCTAGTTTCATATTGTTTACTTAGTAGCTCTTCTATATCTCAAATAAAGTTCTTCTTTCCTGTCACATATTTTATGCTAGTGCAATCGCATCTAACCTGGATAGATGTGGTTTAGTGTTACTAAGACAATTTCCACAAAAATGGTGTCTTTCTGAATGTTTTGTATGTCTTCTTCCATGATTCGTCAACACTGGCCACTGGCCAGCTTAGATGGGGTAGATGGGATTTGTAGCCCGAAACATCTGGAGGCCACCAGCTTGGAAAGACTGGTCTGAGATGGTAATTTCCATTTCTCAAGCAGGCATTATACTCTGTCTTTTCATACAAAGTCAAAGTGAAAGGAAGCTATTATTTTCCCCAGTGAAATGGTAATATCTACCAACATAAACATTTCAAATTAATATATTAGAAGTGCAGTCACTCTCATATATAGTTTGAACAATCTTGTCTTCCAGCACTCAAATTTCAGCAAACACTGTCACATAACTGTAATAATATTTACATCTTTATATGTACCCAAATGTTCCACTATGCGCAAACTACCATCCTAAACAATTTTTTAAAACAATTAAACATATCAACATTGTTTAAAAAGAAGTATGACCTAAATCCAGTCAGATGCTCCCAACAGGATTAGACCAACTAAATCCCACCCATTCAGCGTGTTGTTGTATATCTTGCCCATTAAAAAAATGTGATGATCTGGTTACTGCATTGCTATTTTGTGCCTTCAAGGACCTCATTGCACTAGAGCAGGCATGGGCAAACTTTGGTCCTCGGGGTGTTTTGGACTTCATGTCCCCAAAATCCCAGCCAGTTTACAGGCTGTTACCACTTTAGATCTGGTTGCTGCCTCATGCAGAGTTCTGGGGTTTGTAGTTTAGGGAGGGGCTTTTAAAAGCTTAGCCAGAGAGGTTTGCCATTGCTTTCTTCTGATGCTGAATGCAACTCAGTAAATTTCCATGGTCAAGTAGTGATTCAAACCCTGGTCTTCCAGAATTCTAATCTACCACTGAAACCAGACATGCAAATACAGAAATCTGAACTGTATTGTAATGATAATATACATTCCTATTCAAATATTTCCATCAGCCCAATTAAATTGTTTCCTGTGCTTCTAATTCTTTCTATATTTCAGAAAGTCTCACTGTGTTATTCTTTATACACTGGCATTATTTGTTGAAGTCTGAGAGCCCTTTTACACTGCCATATAATCCAGAATATCAAGACAGCTAATCCACATTTGGCAACCAATCTGCTGTGGGTTTCAGTCTAAATGTTTAAAGGAGCTATTGAAAATATTTTATTTCTTTGGGGAATAGGGTCAACATCTTGAATAACTGCTTTAAAACTGGAGATGAACTTTGGAGTAGATTCAATGCCCTTCCAATTAAACTGAAGCTAGCAGTCCCCATTGCCTTATATAGCCTTTTATTTTAAAAGAATACATTAATGGCTTTCGTACTCTTTCATACACCCATGAGCACCAATATTTCCGAACATGTTTTTTCAGTCATGCAAATTTTTGACATACTTTCCCCATGTCTACTTTGAAATAGGTCCTATTGAATGTAAGAGTGCTTATTCCTAAAGACTGCAAGTTATTTTAAGAAGAAGATATTTGGGTAGCATCAAATGCTGTTATTCCCACTATTCCACTATTTGGATCCTCTCCCACTTTCATCTATGTGAATCATAAGCAAGCTGTTCCACAAGCCATTCATCCCACAACACTTTACAAAAGTCATTGCACTATGTGTTCCTCGGTATTACAACTTTCTTGAGCTAAGTATGGCTCCAATTAGTTGTTCTACAAAAGGCTTCTCAACTCTTGTAATGATCTCATAAGGGTAACATTAGAAATGTAACCAATTTTGGACATGACCAAGTGAATTTCATTTTCTTGCAGAATCATCTCTGCAAAATAAAACAAAGCAGTTAGTTGCAGGTTTCTGGGAAAAATAGTCCAAGAAAACAACATTTCCATGGCCTGACTGGAAGGATTCTGGCATTCACACACACTGTTATTGAATCCTGCAGTACTTCTTCAGATATGATCACCAATTGGTTTCCACAGTGACCAATTCTGGTTGGAGGATATTTACAGGAGAGAGAACAATGTTTTTCCTGAAACCATGCCATATTGACCATTTTGCTAAATAACCAGCAAATGAAGTTCAGTAGCAAGGTCTAGAAACCATAAAGATGAGTTTAATTTCTGGAAGGGTTAACTCGCTAATTATGCTTTCTTAAACTGAACAAGCCCGAAGGCACTAAACACTATAGCAACGGAGGATGCAATCCTAAACAAATGTGTTTCTTGGAAATTTCATTAATCTTCTAAATATATAAGACTGGAAGAGGGTGTTTTTTCTTTTCAAAATGTCAAAGACATTATTGGGAAAAATCAGAGTATCCACTTTCTTATTCATAATACATTCAATAAACAAAGAGAAACACTAGAAATGAGCAGTGGCACAGGACAAACTGTACAAAATCTCTAGGTTTGCAGACAAAATCTGAGGGTGAGGAGCTCATAACACAGCTGAAGAGATGCAAGAAGTCATCATCACTTCTCAATCCACTCAGTTTTTGTGGACCTTGCAGCAGCCTATGAGACAGTGCAACATAGGAAAATGCTTCATAAAGCATACCATATCACCTGGGACTGATTTTACAAAAACTGTCCAGACCCTCCTAGAAAACTGCAGCTTCTATGTGGAGTTTAAGGCAGGAAACGTAGATGGAGGAGGCAAAATAATGGTTTACCCCAAGGCAGCATTCTTGCTCCGACCTTGTTTAATATTTTTACTAACAATCAGTCACAACTGCCACTTACAAAGGGTTTTATATATGCTGATGACCTTGCTCTAACAACACAAGCAAAACACAAGTCAAAATCCAATTCACTAATGCCTTGAAAGATCTTTCCAGCTATTACAAAGATAACCACCTGAAGCCTAACCCTGCCAAGACACAAGTGTGTGCTTTCCACCTATGGAACCATGAAGCCAATAGGAAATTGAAGGTTACCTGGGAAGGCCAAGAGCTTGAATATTGTTTCTATCCTAAACATTTTGGTGTCACCTTAGATCGAACACTGACATATAGGAAACACTGTATGAACACCAAGCACAAAGTAGCTGCACACATTAACATCCTTCAGAAAATTACTGGCAGCACATAGGGTGCAGACTCAAAATTAATAAGAACATCAGCCCTGGCCTTGTCTTACTCAACTGCCAAGTTTGCCTGCCCTGTTTGGCACAAGTCTGCCCATGTGAAAAATATGAACATAGCATTGAATGATACATCTAGAATAATCACAGGATGCCTTAAACCTACACCTGTTGATAAACTCTATAAGCTAGCTGGCATTGCCCCCCCCCCCCAATGTGCGACGGGACGCTGCATGACTATCAGCCTCCTCCCAGTAGACTCAAATCAAGGAAAAGCTTCATGAGAACCATCATTCCTCTTAATGTTCCCCCATAAACAGCAAGAGTATCTCTCTGGGCAGCTAAACCAGGTAATCCCAAATGGTTACCCCCCCCCCCCCCAAAGTTCTTCCTCCCGGGGCAAACCAAGAATGGGCAACTTGGAAGTCCCTGAATAGACTCAGAAGTGGAGTGGGCAGATCAAAATACAACCTGGCAAAATGGCACTACCTAAAAGAATCCTCCACCCTGTGTGACTGTGGAGCAGATCAGACAACTCTGCATCTGTATGCTTTTCCGCAGTGTCCTGCCTCATGTACAGAGGAAGAATTGTTTGAAGCTACAGATAATGCGATAGCTGTTGTCCATTTTTGGTCAAAAGATATTTAACTGCTTGGGATCCTATTTTTTTCTCAGTTTTATACTAATTTATATAATGCTTTTGATACAAAATAAATAAATAAATCCACTCAGTCATCTCTGAGGAAAAAACTGGTTTAAAATGTGCAGAAACAAAGTCATGTTTAAAGAGAAGAATAGGTTGCTATTATGGAATAAATTGCCACTGGACCTGCTACTGATACTCAGAGGCTAGCCAATGATTTGAGAGAGGTAAACCCTTCAGCAGAATCCTCATCCTATTTGTTTTTCTTTCCATTTAGTATCTCCTTTGGAAGGACTTGTCAACTTTAACTTAGAAGAAAAAGTTTTTGATTGAGAAGACAAAAAGCAGAAAAAAGCCTTGTTACTATTAAGGCAGAGATACAACTTATTCAGAACTTGGACCATAGCTGCATGACTGATGAACAAAACAGTCCTGCTACGTCATCAGAAGATATGGTTTGTCCAACATGTTGGCTTCACTATAGACAAGCAGTTAGTGATAGGATGCCTGCCAAAACATGGGGGCAATAGCAGGCTTAGGACTTTATCCCGCACACACACACACACACACACATTGAGGGAATGAAAAGTGATGGAGCCCATCACTTCCTGTCAGTGCCCATCATGATTTGTAAGGAAAATGTCTGAAACAGTACAAAAAAAAGGGGAGCAGAGAGAAGACAGTTTGAGATTGTCACAGGAACTTAGGTACTGGGATAGTCCAGTAGAAAAAACAAGAGGGATGGGAGCTGTTAGAATCACCCTCATTGAATAGAATCGATGAAATGGGCAAATGGGCTGTCCTGTGGGTGGTCTCCTACCAGTGCCATAATGCAGCTGCCCAATCCTTGCACGGTGATTATTTCCAAAAAATTTAAAAGTAAGAAATATCACTACTTTAGGAGATCATTACTTTTCTTTGCCTTTAAAGTTAATCTCGAGATGCCATAAGAGTTTGATCCTTCATGATGTTGAAGTAAGACACATTTTAAAAATAATACAGGAAAGAGGGCAGGGAATCTATTCACTCATGGCATAAAGATGAACATGTATAATAACAGGTACACCAGCAAATTCAGATGGCATGTGAGAATGAATAGCAGAACGCTATAGGACGAAACACCACGGTTAGATGGCACTATTCCCCCCCCCCCCCCACATGGGATAAGGTCCTTAGACTTGTGCTCCTCAGCAAAAGGCATTCTTCCAATACTGGTGGCCATATATTACATCCATCACCAACAGACATTGATAACATCATCCTGCATAAAGCCACCCAATTTCTTCTACAAGAAACAATTCAAACTGACATCAATTGCTGCATGCTGTGGTAAGGAATCCCATAGTTTAACTATGTGTCATGGTGACTGATGTTTTCCATGTGTGTGATGTTTGCTGAATCTAAATTTCAGTCTGAACTTTAAAAGAAGTATTCAAAGTGCTTCAAAATACATCCAATGCCTTGAACAACTTCTTTAAAGTTCAGATTCATCACTGTACTGACACAGAAGACACAACTGCTAGGTAAAGGTTTCCCCTTGACATTAAATCTAGTTGTGTCTGACTCTGGGGAGGGGTGGTAGTGCTCATCTCCATTTCTAAGTCGATGAGCCAACATTGTCCATAGACGCCTCTTAGGTCATGTAGTCGGCATGACTGCATGGAGCACCATTACCTTCCCGCTGAAGCGGTACCTATTGATCTACTCACATTTGCATGTTTTCGAACTACTAGGTTGGCAGAAGCTGGGGCTAATAGCGGGAGCTCACCCCGCTCCCCGGATTTGAACTGCTGACCTTTGGTCAACAAGTTCAGCAGCTCAATAGTTTAACCCTCTGTGCCACCGAGGGCTCAGCACAACTGCTACTGACTATGATTTTATAAAGATGCATTTTCTTGTTTGATCCTTAACAACCACTATATTCAAACAGTTCATAACTATTTACCTCTAACAGTTGTCAGTCTTGGAATTACGAAGTTGGCAAAGTAGAAATCTGTATACTTATAGTGCTGCCTGCATCCAAAAACAGTTTAGTTTGGAAATGCATCCAGAATGCTGTCACATTTAAAGTGCAAAAATTATTATCTATGAAAGGTGATTTCTCTACTTGGAGCTATCCAAAAGAGGGCCATGCCTGCTGGGAACTGCAAGTAAGCAACTTTTAGGTACTCAGCCTGCCAACAACTCTTAAGTGGACTCAGCTCATTATCTTTTGTACAATTTAAAGGTGACTCGTATAATACATCTCAATATATGAAGAAGTTGTCACGTTATCAGAAAAAGAAATAGCTCAATTAGGGTGGCACTAACAGTATAATTAAGAGGGAGGGAGATAATAGGAAGCATATTTTTAATTACGAGGGAAAATTTAGTGGGAGGTGTTGTTTTGATGAATAGCCTTCTATTCTACCACACACTTGAGTTCACATATTGTGAATATAACTACATGCACCTGTGATGTCATGGAAACACATTTTATGGGCAATAATGTCCTGTTATGGTAATATAGCAAGGAGAGAGTAAGAATGTAGGAAGTGAGGTGGTGGAATGTCTGAGAAGATTTGAAAGAGTCTGTGAATGACAGTAGGTATAGTGAAATACTAGAGTTGTGGTGAGGTGAAATGAATGAACGGGTGAGGATTAGGCTGAGTGAGTCAACCGGATAAAGGTATTATGGAGTGATGTCTAAGAGTCCGAATTAGATAAGAGAAGAATGTGAGTGAAAGTGGACTATTTATTTTGAATGCATGAAATTGTTAATCCGTTTCATTATGTCCAATGTTTGTTAATAAAGTATTGGCATTGTATCATGTGCTTTTGACCTCTACAGAGGACATGTTCCATGACCTTCTATGGATACATGAAACCATAGATAATAGTGAAAGCTATACATTGACAATACTTAGGCTGGAAGAATATCATAGAATAGCACTGGAGAACCTAGAGAGGTCCACAAACGTTTCAATTTATGGCTCACTCTAGACCTCCCAGTGCTATTCTATAGTATATTTGGGCTGGAAAAATGCCATAGTGTCACACTGGAGGACCTAGAAAGGCCCACAAACACCTCCAAGTGGAATATTTTTTGGAGCAAGAGTGGGTGAAATGTCGGGATCAAGTTCATAGGGAATGGGGTCGTACAGGGAAAATATATGGTTTCTGTGGCGGGAGAAAAAAAGTGAAAGTTATGACATAGTAAAGGTAAAGGTTTTCCCCTAACATTAAATCTAGTCAGGTCCAACTCTGCGGGTTGGTACTCATCTCAATTTCTAAGCTGAAAAGCCAGCGTTGTCTGTAGACACCTCCAAAGTTATGTGGCTGGCATGACTGCATGGAGTGCCGTTATCTTCCCACCAGAGTGGTACCTAATGAGCTACTCACATTTGCATGTTTTCGAACTGCTAAGTTGGCAGAAGCTGGGGCTAACACCAGGAGCTCATCCCACTCCCTGGATTCGAACATTTCAGTCAGCAAGTTCAGCAGCTCAGAGACTGGATAGAATTCCATCATCTCGGGCTGCTTATATTGATGACAGATGTAAAGATAAGTTCAAATGGCTGCTGTATGTGAGCTGCTCTGAGTCCCTCAACGAGGGAGGGATATAAAACAAAGGAAATAAATAAATGATGAGTGAAAGTCTTTGTTCTTTGTGGCAGCAGTGAGATTTGTTGAAGTTTTTACATATGGTGGAAGTGGACATTGAGGCAGAACTGCCTCAGAACTGAGGAAAGTGGTGAGACAAAAAGTAAAAGCCTCATGGTACCTTAAGCAGATCTTCCAGTAGGACTATTGAATTTACTTAACTCCAAATATCAAAGTCACTAACTGGGGAACGTCTATGAGATTCTGGCCTAAGGCTGAAGCATTGGATCTCCTGACCCTAGCAGAACAAGGGGAGAGCCAACTCCTGGTGATAGACTTTCATGCAATCCTTCCTCCAGTGTAGATAACGCAGCTAGTGCTGCCCTGCATTGCACATTTCTGCTATTCAAGATAAATTCTGGCAACCTAAAAATTGAGTAGGAAGAACAGAGTTTGGGGAAGTTACATTTTAAAGCCTCCTCCCCAACTGACAGATTCTGGGATTATCAACCCAGAAAGCAAACATCTCATAATTCATTCTGGGCTTTTCAATAAGAGGTGCTCAAGAGAAGAATGGTTCTGCTGTAATGGGATATGTGATCTTTCAATTATGGTAAAGGTATTTGTTGGAAGAGAAGACACACCACTAAACATCTCGTGGATATGCAGGGTAGCCATTTGGCAACCCAAACTTCCTATACTTGTTTTCTCTCTGTCATTTCATTACAAAAATTCCTAAACATCTGGCAAATAAGTTTACAGATATTGATTTAATATATGCCTGTGTTTCTCTGCTGGCAAAGTCAGAGGATGTTTTAAAATATACAGGTTGAATTAACTTCATTTGAAATCCTCCTGTCTCACAAGAATCAGAAATCACCACAGACTCCTCGGCATTAGCATTCCTAGCATTGGCAGCTATGGGCTTCCATGTCTATGGGGTGCTGAATCTGCCCTTTTATGAATTTTAAATGCTATCCACGATGCTGAATTCAGCCTCAGTACCAAGGAGAGCTCTTTAAATATGACATTAAACCCTAGAACAGTACCACTTCACAATAGACATGGAAGCCACTAGTCAATGGTTTGCTGAGTGGTGCATGCTTTATTCTTGGCAGTTACAACATTGTAATAGACATATCTGGAGTGAAATCCTAAGTATGCTTAACTAAAAAGCCCTTTCTTTTATTTAAATTTTTTTTATTGGGATCGGTGGAGTGTACTTCCTTTGATGACCAGACAAAGACAGTTTGCTGTTTGAAGCAGAGCAAAACCAACCAAAACAATGCACATTTTATTTAAAGTCGGCCATTTATTTTGGCACATGAGCTAGAAAATTCTACAGATGCCTTCCTCCCCTCCATCAACAGAACAAATTAAATAAATACGTAACACTTCACTTTCATGACACCAAATCTTCTTTCCTAAGGTGGCCACCTCACTTTGCTTAATGATAAGGCTGACTGTATTGAAAGGTCTGTCTTAATCTTTAAAAAAAATGGGACTGTGGTATGATATTGCATTTTCAACTGTTTCACATTGCAGAAATTGCACTGCGATTTTACTGCAATTGCCATGGTTCCATCCTAAGGAATCCTGGGGTTTGCAATGTAGAGAAATATATTTGGAATCCTAGCTAGAGGGCTCTGGCGCCTTCCCAAATTATAAATCTCGGGATTTCATTGGATGTAGCTGTGGCAGTTAAAGTGGAATCATAGTGCTATATTTGTGTGGTACAAAAAAGTCTCTTCTGTTAATAAGACAACAATGCAGTAGAGCCAGGTCTCTTGGGGTCAAAATCCCAAGATTTTTTCCTGAGCAGGGACTATGACCTCTTTCTGACACCCCCTCCGTTTTTAATCCGGAGATACATTCACTTCCCTATTCTTTCTCAGTTTAACTGCTCTTTCCAAATGACTGGAGGGAAAAAAGGTTTCTCAAGCCATTATATACTGTTATGAGCAATTCCTGCTGCAATCCAAAATATTTGGAGCTTGTTTTTGCAAAAAAACAAAAAAATCCCAAACCAAACCAAAACAAAAAACAAAACAGTTCCTCATAGAAATAAAACTGTTTGAGATTGTTTTAGATCAGTATAGCCACCCACTCTTTTCAACTCTCTGTGGGAATGTTGATATCAAGAACAAGCTGGTGAGAGTCTGTGCTTTAAATTTTACCCAAACACTACTGGACAGGACCAAAAAACTAAAAAGATAATAGTAATTCTTATTAACAAAATTCTAGTTAAGTTGAGAGGATTTTTTAGAGGAAGAGCTTCTCCCTCTCCCTTCCCTTTCCCCTCTTTTGCAGTGACTTCATCAGACCAAGGGATTGTTTTTGTCTCCCTGATTGGAGAATGCTTTCCTCCCTTGTCTTTCTGCAGTTGCTTTCTATGCAGTCTTCAAATAACCTGCAAAGGAATTAACACGACACCATGCCGTGAGACAAAGAAATACCCTACATGCTACCAGAGCTCAAAATCTACAGTGCTCTTTCTGAAGTTATCAGTCAATTAAAAGCACATATATTCATGAATATTTAAACGATGCTATTAAAGTAACACCCATTGGTTTCTGCTTTTGCTTTCATATTTAATGCAGAGTGATCTCTCAATGAGATCTGCTAGGAGCCTGGCATCAGCAGTTGGCACTGCTAGACACTTACTGACCCAATGCACAGTTCTAGTTGCCAGTATCAAAAAATAATCCATCATTGTAATTTGGCTTAAATCACTGCCATTTGGTTTAAACCATAACTGGATTTATTTTATAAGGCAAGTTCTGTCCCCTTGTACCTTGTTTACACATCCGCTTCTTCTGGGCCGAGTTTGGCAAAGTTACTTTTTTGACTAACAATTCCAGAACCCCCCATCCAATCATCACAAAGTAGTAGCAGAAAATGAGCAATCACAGCATCAGCAGCCATTTAGCTCAGTGGTTCTCAACCTGGGGTCCCCAGACGTTTTTGGTCTACAACTCCCAGAAAACCCAGCCAGTTTAGCAGCTGTTAGGCTTTCTGGGAGTTGAAGGCCAAAAACATCTGGGGACCCCAGGTTGAAAACCACTGAGCTCGCTGGAGGACCCAGCTCTCTGATAATATTACATGCTCAGTTATCTGATCAGAGCTTTACTCATTGATCAAGTTCTTTTCTCCAAAAACCCAATCAGTGTTCTTACCTGCAGCAATCCAAAACTAACTTAATTATTGATTATTTCAACAGAAATTCTACATATTATCTGATTAGTCTGATGGACCATATCTTTCTATACACAACTCTGTGGAACCTCTAGGAACTTTGGAAAAGGCCCTTCTTTTACTCCCACCACCTCTTTAGACATATTTGGTGCGAACAAGGGAAAGGGCCTTCCTGGTGCTTAATCCTAGGCTCTGGACCACACTTTCCATGCCCTTTCCTTGCTGTGCTTCCTCTGGCAAGTGAAAGCCTTTCTGTTTGTACAGGCTTTTATAAATTGATGATCAGGGCCTTTGATAGTATGCTATCTTGTTGATTTTTATTTGCAGAATCCTCGGTTTTTTAATTTGGTGAGACTCATTGAATTCTCTGCTAGAGAACTCTAGTGCAATTGGTTGCATTTCTAAATAAAGGCTTGTGTATCCAGTCCCTGGGAGGAGGGGGCAAAGCTTGCTTCCTTTACCATGTTGACAAGATCAACTCATCTTCCTTGTTCCACAGAAGCAAAATGGCCATTCCTGTTTCCGTCTACATTGACACTCCTGTTCTTTTGGATGATTTCTTCTAATTATGCTGGAAGGTGGAAGAGGTAACCCAGGTACAGGCTTGAAACAACACAAACTATCTATTCCTTGCTGTTGCTGGTATTACATTTGCATCTCTTCTGATGTAGCAAAAGAAGCACTTGCTGAAGTAACTCTTATTGGCTGTCTCACATCAAGGGATTAAACAGTAAATCACTTTTTATTGCATGTGCTTGGATGATAAGCTGTCCTGTCCTTTCCTCATAACCTTGCACAAGCAGTGCCCCTGTTCATAATAACTCTTTAAGCAAGACCACTCTCTAGTACAGTGATTCTACTTATGGAATACTTTCTGTCCCCAAAATTCAAAACCCTCTGGAGTTTATGGTTTAAGGGAGATGTGAAAAAAAATAATGTTTCAGCTGCCAGTATGAAAATGGCTTTAGGCAAATGGCTGTGGATATATATATATATATATATATATATATATATATATATATATAAGCTGCCAGCAAATTTGATTCAGCAGGTGCAGCATCTGAACAGAAGGGTGAATTAAGACTCAGCGCTGCAAGGACTTCAGAGATGATCCTTATCACCTGCTAGCATTTGGAAATGTCATTTGGATGGAATGTACTGAGATTCCTCTGGGATTTAGTAATACAATATAAAGTTAAATCATATGTCACGGTTGCATCAGTACTACAGTACAAATTGTAAGCCAGTATTAATCATAAATCAGATATTTTTACTTCACCTAATTAGGAAACAAAATCTCAAGCATTTTTAAAGCATCATTTTTGAAGCAGTACCCAAACAGTTCCATGGTGGTCCTAAAGGACACTTTTACTACATGTCACAGAAAGTGTTTCCACACTATGCCTAGAAAATAAACGTGCCAAGTCAGAATATAAAGGATACTCCTACCTAAGCCTTCTGCAGCAAACTCCAAAGGTCCTGATATCTGCAATCTAGTGATGATGTACTTAGATCGCTACATCTTAGAACATAGATCTCAGCAGTTTTTCCCGAGGCATGCAAACTGGCTCACTTGCTCAGTCATTTGGAACAATTTGCTCTGCAATACTTTTTCTGCAGTGCATCTGCTCTTTGTGTACATTCATGTGTATTCTTCAAGGAACAGTGGGACTGATGCCTCTCTGAGTTCTGCAATAGTGGTAAAGGTAAAGGTTTTTCCCCTGACATTAAGTCTAGTCGTGTCGGACTCTGGGGGTTGGTGCTCAACTCCATTTCTAAGCCGAAGAGCCAGCATTGTCCTTAGACACCTCCAAGGTCATGTTTCCACTGGCATGACTGCATGGAGCGCCGTTACCTTCCCGCCGGAGCAGTACCTATTGATCTACTCACATTTACATGTTTTCGAACTGCTAGGTTGGCAGAAGCTGGAACTAATAGCGGGAGCTCACTCCACTCCCTGGATTTGAACCGCCAATCTTTTAGTCAGCAAGCTCAGCAGTCTAACCCACTGTGCCACTGGGGCTCTAGTGGAATACAGGTATTTGCAATGGTATTCACACTGAAATACCCAGAAACAGAAGGGGAAGAAAATCTTAATTAGCCAGTATAGTCAGGATTGAGAATGTGAGGTAGTAGGCTTACCAGATACTATTGGACTTCGTTCCCATTATCCTTAGATAACACAGCTGATTTCAAGGGGTTAGGAGAGCTGTACTGCAAGAAATCCGTAGTGCCACATAGTCTCTTAGAAGAAGTTAGTTTTTTGACCAAAAGTCCCAAAATCCGCAACCATCACATTTTGATGACCTGATCTCACTTTCTCCATAGCCAAATGGTTACTATTACCATTGAAGCTCAAGATGTTTTATCATTTATTTGTTCAAAAGGACATTGCTCCCATTATGCATTTGTAATCAGATCTGACAGTTCATGCAATTCAAAAATACTTTACCATCTATTAATTCGTTTATTAAAAAAAGAGAACATTGGTGATGTTGGGTATAGGATTTATAGCCTTCCTAATAAGTGTCTGTAATTCTCAGGAAGGCAATGTTATTCTATAAACCAATCATGGGCAAATTTGGGCCCTCCGGGTGTTTTGGACTTCAACTCCCACCATTCCTAACAGCCTCAGGCCCTTTCCTTTTCCCCCTCAGCCGCTTAAGCAATGGCCCAAGTTTGCCCATGACTGCTATAAACTGTATCACCCACACCGCAGGCTGAATAATTCAATATTTTAATAGTATAATCTTCATACTAGTGAGTTCTGAAAGTTCTTTTTTTTTGTCCATTGACATCCAAGGGTTTAACAGTTCAACCCGAGGCATGTCTACTCAAAAGCCATTCTCATTAAATCCATTTAATCCTAATCCCAGGCATATGCATATAGGATTGTAGACTAATTTTCTTGAGGTTTGAGGGGCAGCTCCACCCCTATAACCTCTCTCTACTGTATAGTTTATGCTTATGGTATTTAACCCCACAGTTCAAATGCTATGTCTTCTGCTAGTAGGTGAAAGGAAGAGGTGAAAGAAACTTGCCAGCCAGGATAGGTCAGAGTGCCTCAAGAAAGAGCAGAAGGTTATACACCTGCTGTTGGGTTTGTTGACACTTCTTCTTCCTAAGATGTGATCAGTGTTGTCAGAAGTTGGCAGCCGCGATCATTTCTCAAGCCGTTTATGACACAACATGACCCTGGATTGCTCCTCCCAGGCATCTATTTATGCTGATGGTAATGCTGCAAACTATGCCTCTATCAATTTAAAAAGCAAGCACCTTTATGCTGGAATCACATGGCATCCTGTCTCATGTTCAGGATGCCACATTTGTGCGTCTCAAACTTGCAGAATATTCGAAATAAACCCCTGGATCTTATTTTGCAAACTGGTCAATGTTTATAACATAATGGAAATCTTCTAAATAATGGGTTGCTGTGAGCTTTTCGGGCTGTATGGCTATGTTCCAGAAGCATTTTCTTCTGACGTTTCGCCCTCAGAGGTTGTGAGATATATTGGAAACTAGGCAAGTGAAGTTTATATATCTATGGAAGGTCCAGGGTGGGAGAAAGAACGCTTGTCTGTTGGAGGCAAGTGTAAAAGTTGCAAATAATCACCTTGATTAGCATTGAAAAGCCTTGCAACTTCAAAGCCTAGCTGATTCCTGCCTTTGTTGGGAGGAATTCAGGGGAATTCCAGACATGAAACAATCAGGGCCAGCTAACACCTCACTTATCTAGTTTCCAGTATACCTCACAAACTCTGAGGATGCCTGCCATAGATGTGGGTGAAACGTCAGGAGAGAATGCTTCTGGAACATGGCCATACAGCCCAGAAAACTCACAGCAACCCAGTGATTCTGGCCATGAACGTCTTCGACAACACTTCTAAATAATGTTAATATACTGAAAAGCATATTACTCGGTATGAGGTCATGCCACTTAAGCTGCAGTATACATTATATCATTATAATTTTCTTTGATAGTGCAAACAGGAGGGAACTGTAAGGATTTCAGAACTAGGAAGCTGCAATATTCTGCTGTATTGTTGATTACCTTATTGATCAAACAGCAGTATGAACACTCAAAATAAAGTTTTATTGAGTCTTGCCAGACAAGATAAGACAAAGTTTCCTAAAATGTCACTCTCCAGAGTTGGAAATTGCACTTTTTCCCACCTTCCTGGAGTTAAAAAATACCAAAGTTTTGGGAATTTTGACAATGATCAGATGCAGACGAGCTTGTGTGGACCCTGTTCTTCTTTTTAAGCAGCACAGTTTGACTCCATCAGCACCAGAGAAAGTCCCCTTAAATACTGTTTTAATTGTCCCCATTTAAAATGCTAACGTCTGAAGGAACCACAATGGGAAAATGCTGGTGGAAACACTTTGTGTCCTCTCTTCTCCAAGCCCAGGGATTACACAGGTGGCTTCCTCCCCCCGGCTGCCCAATTCTTCTTTAAAGGACAGGGCAAAACTAGTATGTGCATGTGATGGAGATCTTGACCAAGCTATAGAGGCAACGTCTTCGCCAAATATGCGTTTCCTCGCTTACTACATGCTTCCTATACGTCGCTGTGCGCCTGGCACACAACCATCACAGCTAGATTTCTCCTTTCAAGGACAAAAGGGATTTTACGCAAGGGCTCTGGAGGGGGTTTCAAGCCAAACAAAAGGCAAACTTGCATCTCAGGTCATTAAGTGCCTGTCGCTCCTTGAGAGGGGGAAGGAGGCTGGGAATGAAGGTCACGTTAAGGCTTTGCCATGAAAGGGGAAAGGAGGGGGGGCACTGCAGCAAATATGCTCCGTCCATGCGTGCACACGCCGGCACTTACCGTGGGGACAGAAAGATCGGAGGGAATGAATGCTGCCCAGGGGTCCCTTTGCAAAGCTCTTTTCTCCTTCAGTTGCACGGAGATCCACACCAGCAGCCCTGGGAAGGCGAAGGAAGCGATGCTCCAGCACCCCAGGCACGGCAACACAACAGGCAGCCTTTACGCAAAGCCGAACCTGTGAGCAGTTTGACTGCGGGCGAACACCCGGGACACGAAGACCTCGGGCTCTTTCCTCTGTTGCACTGCAGCTATCAAAACAGAGGGCTCTTTCCCCACTCGTCTTGCCCCCACATGCACGCAATGGAGCTCCGCGGGGTGGGCTCTCCTCCTCCTCGCTCAACCCCCGCCTCCCCCGGCTGCCTTCATATGCTCCCAATTACTTGCTTTGTAGAGAGATGATGTGTCTGTCTGCCGGGGAGAGGAGGAGTTGGGGAGCGAGAGAGCTGCTGCCCAGCATCAGGATTCTTCCTCAGCCTCGCCAGCAGCCAATCAGGGCCAGCGTGACACCTAGGAGCCGGGGAGTCTTGACAAGCCAAGCAAGGGCGCAACACCTTTCTCTGCCCCGCCGACAGGTCCCCTTGTAGACAAGCCAGCCGCCCCAGGACACGCCAAGGAACAGAAACAAGATACACGGGGGCAGCCCCACACGAGGCCAGTCCTGTTACTCCTCTGCTACTCAGCAGGGCAGGACAGTGTGGATGCCGCCTGTCTTCTGGCATCATCACCTGGAACTTAAGTTTTTGTTTTGTTTTCTCTCCATGGTTCCTGCAGTTAGACCAGTGGAGACCTTTGGGCCTCCAGGTGTTTTGGACTTCAACTCCCAGAAATCCCAGTCATCTTAGGAACTGAGAGAGCTGAATCCACATTTAATATGATTTTAACATGATTAATATTTCTTTTGTTTTGTTTGGAATGTTGGATTTTAATAACTGTGTTTATATGTAGATGTTTCTGTATGTTTTATTGTTTTATCCGAGCTTGGCCCCATGTAAGCCACTCGGAGTCCCTTCGGGGAGATGGAGGTGGGGTATAAAAATAAAGTATTATTATTATTATTAAGAGGGAGGTTTATATATCTGTATGGGGCCTCTGGTGGCACAGTGTGTTAAAGCGCTGAGCTGCTGAACTTGCGGACCAAAAGGTCCCAGGTTCAAATCCCAGGAGCGGAATGAGTGCCTGCTGTTAGCCCCAGCTCCTGCCAACCTAGCAGTTCGAAAACATGCCAATGTGAGTAGTTCAATAGGTACCACTTCGGTGGGAAGGTAGCGGCACTCCATGCAGTCATGCCGGCCACATGACCTTGGAGGTGTCTATGGACAATGCTGGCTCTTCGACTTAGATATGGAGATGAGCACCAACCCCCAGAGTTGGTCACAAGTGGACTTAACGTCAGGGAAAACCTTTACCTTTACCTTATATATCTGTGGAAAGTCCAGGGTGGGAGAAGGAACTCTTGTCCCCCCAAAGGGATCCTCTCACCTCTGCAGGAGTCTACCGGATACCATGTAGCTGTGGACAAGGGACCACCAAACACAGCAATGCTCAAACACATATCAAGGAACATGAAAGGCACTGCATTCTGATTCAACCAGAAAGTCAGCCATAGCAGAGCACGTGATGAACCAACCGGACACAGCATATTATTTGGGAATACAGAAATGATGGACCACTCCAACAACTATCATGTCAGACTACACAGAGAAGCCATTGAAATCCACAATTTCAACAGAAGGGGGGAAACCATGAAAATGAACAAAATCTGGCTACCAGTATTTAAAAAACGCTAAAATCAGAACAGAAAATAAGGGACAACACATTGAAAACAGAGGAATTCCAGACATGAATCAATCAGGGGTAGCTAACATTTCTGAACAAAAGATTCCCCCAGGCAGGAAGAAACTAGGAAATGAATCTAGCAAGGCCATTAATGCTAATCAAAGTGATTAATTACAACATTCACACTGGCCTCCAACAGACAAGAGTTCCTTCTCTCACCCTGGACCTTCTACAGATATATAAACCTTCCTTGCTTAGTTTTTTCCAATATACCTTACAACCTCTGGGGATGTCTGCCATAGATGTGGGCAAAATGTAAGGAGAGAATGCTTCTGGAACATGGCCATACAGCTTAGAAAATGCAAAACAACCCTGTGATTCCAGCCTTGAAAGCCTTCAACAACACTGAGAGCACTGAAGTCCAAAACACCTGGAGGCCCAAAGGTTGGGGACCACTGAGTTAGACAGTCACATCTCTTATTTCTACTTCCTCTAGATCAGGCATGGGCAAACTTCGGCCCTCCAGGTCTTTTGGACAATTGTGGGAGTTGAAATCCAAAACACCTGAAGGGCTGGAGTTTGCTCATGCCTGCACTAGAGTGTTTGTAAGCCAGAGCATCTTAAACTTTTCCCAGTGGTGACCCTTTTCCATCTGAAAAATTACACAACCTTGGATATATGGTACCGTAGGGTCTCGCTTTTCCAACACAAACAGGCCGGCAGAACGTTGGATAAGCAAAAATGTTGGATAATAAGGAGGGATTAAAGAAAAGCCTATTAAACGTCAAATTATGTTATGATTTTACAAATTAAACAAAACGTCATGTTTTGCAACAAATCGACCAGTTCAATACACAGTAACGTTATGTAGTAATTACTGTATTTACGAATTTAGCACCAAACCATCGCAATGTATTGAAAACATCGACTACAAAACACATTGACTACAAATAAAGATAGAATTGCATAAAATGAACTTACAGTAACAACATTGTCGGAAGTTAAGTGTTATGGTTGAGCCTTCGGGCTCCGGTAATAGAAGAAGGGGTCATAAGACTCCTCGAGAGTCAGACTCTTTCGAGGAGCATGAAAGAAAACGGCTCCGGGATTTGTTTACAGACCCAACAGATGAGGACTCATTTGAGGGTTTTTCTGAGGGTTTGGAGGAAGAGATGGCCAGCTCGGAGGAGGACGACATGGAATGGACTCGTGTGAGGGAGGATTTGGGTGTTGGGGAAACAGGCAATGAAAGCATGGGAGGTGATTGGCGGGTTGCAGGATCAGACCCATGGACTGGCTGGAGGGATGGAGCGGGATCCACAGCTGGGGATGCTGTGGGGCGTAGTCAAAGGTGCTTAAGCTCTGATGAGGATGATGATGTTGGGGCACCTGGAATTGGGATGGCAGCTGACAGCGATGATGAGCTTGAACTGGGATAAATTGGGGTTTGGGACCAATGTCTAATTGCGTTGGGCAAGGTAATCTGGACGGACGCTTGGGCTTTTGTTGGGGAACTTCCTGAAGACGGGTGTGATTCGTTACTGGATACGTAAGTTTACCAAGGACACTGGGCATCGACGGCGGGAGGAACTGTGCGGGGTTTTTCTCTGTGCAACTTGTGTTTAATCTCGATAGCTTGGACCTCCGTCGTCTTTTTGACGGGCAATACCTACTCGCACTGGATTGACGCTGGACTGACTGACTTCGATTCCGGATTATCCCTTCTGCTGACTATCGGTGAGACCTTTGGATTTCTAGACGACTACGCTTGGCTATTGACCTCTGGACCGGATTGGGACCCTGCTGACTGCCGTTACCCTGATTGCTGTGCCTGGACCTGGATATCGTTGGCCGCTGAACCTTAACCTGAATCCTGACTACGACCACGCTTTTCGTTTGCTGCAGGAAGGAATAAACAAGCCTGGTTTATTCTCCTGCTGTTTCTGAGTAGCAGAGAGGAATCTGCTACCGGTCTGTTGTTTACATTCTGACTCCTGTTGATCCTCTTTTGTTTGCATTGTTTGCCAAGCTGAAGTAAGCACTTTTGATTTAATCCGGATTATACTTCTGTTTAACCCGGTTTATCCCTTTGAACCGTTTAAGCTCAAACTGAGCTGTTTTTTGTTACTTATCACACTGAAGTCAAGTGTTTGCCCTGTTCTTTATTTTCTACGGGTGTTTTTAGTTCTGTAACCTCAATAAACTGAGTTTTGTTTTACTCGCTGGCGTTCTGTCTGTGACATTAAATCTGTAAAAAGTTTAGACATGTGAAGAGTTTTAAAAATCTGTGATCCTTGCCTGCCTAGAGAAACAGTTGTGGATCCGGGAGAGAGGCAAACTGCATTGGATAATACAGAATGTTGGATAAGCGAGAGACTACTGTATATAAAATTGGAAGAAAAATCAAACGCTCACTGAGATACTGTTCCATTATCAGGGTGGAGGCCAGTAGGGGGCGCTAGAGAGAAAAGGATAGTTTTCGCTGGTTATTCCCCGTCCCCACTTCCCATGTCACACACAAGGTTTGTTTCCATGATGGGACTTGGGTGGGGGGGAATAACAGGAAAACAGAGGGAAATTGTTTTATTTTATTTTATTTATTTATTACTGTATTTATACCCCACCCTTCTCACCCCAAAGGGGACTCAGAGTGGCCTTACAAAAAGGCACAATTTCATGCTGTACATACAATAAAACAGTCTACATTAAAACCAAAAGTTAAAAACAGTTCAATCTTAAAACAATTATTAAAATTGCACAATCCAAAGACATAGTCCAGAGCCATTCCAATTGTAAATTGCACTATTCCATATTCACTTATTGCACTGCAAAATTTTTGTCCAAATGCTTGGTTTCACATCCACGTTTTTAATTTCTTTCTAAAGGACAGGAGGGAGGGAGCTGATCTAATTTCTCTGGGGAGGGAGTTCCACAGCTGAGGGGCCATCACTGAGAAGGCCCTGTCTCTCATCCCCACTAGTTATGCCTGCGAAGGAGGGGGGACCGAGAGCAGGGCCTCCCCAGAAGATCTTAATCTCTGAGATCGTTCATAGAGGGAGATACATTTGGACAGGTAAGCTGGGCTGGAACCATTTAGGGCTAAAGCCAGCACTTTGAATTGTGCTCAGAACTCCTTCAAACCCACCTTTCAGCCCCATAAAATGAACTATCCTTCTCTTGTTAGCATCCCCCCCAGTGGCCTCTGCCCAGATAATAGAGCATTACCTTTATAATAAACTAGCTGTGCCCGGCCACGCGTTGCTGTGGCGAAGTATGGTGGTATGGGAAATAAAGTATTGAGGAATTGGTGGTAGTTAAGGTCAAGGGTAAAGGTTTTCCCCAGACATTAAGTCCAGTCGTGTCTGACTCTGGAGGTTGGTGCTCATCTCCATTTCTAAGCCGAAGAGCCGGCGTTGTCCGTAGACTCCTCCAAGGTCATGTGGGATGACTACATGGAGCGGCGTTACCTTCCCGCCGGAGCAGTACCTATTGATGCACTCACATTTGCATGTTTTCAAACTTCTGGGTTGGCAGAAGCTGGGGCTAACAGTGGGGGCTCTCTCCGCTCCCCCAATTCAAACCTGTGGCCTTTCGGTCCAGAAGTTCAGCAGCTCAGCGCTTTAACACGCTGCGCCATCAGGGGATATTATTTCCTAAAGGTTGTGAATATACAATATTTCTGATTGGTTTTTTTTGTTTGTTGGAGGCAAGTATGAATGCTGCAATTAGGAAAAATGATTAGGATGTAATGGCCTTGCAGCTTTAAAGCCTGGCTGTTTCCTCCCTGAGTGAATTTTTTTGTTGGGAGGTGTTAGCTGGCCCTGATTGTTTCCTGTCTGGAATTCCCTTGTTTTCAGAGTGGTGTTGTTTGCGATATTTTATGTGCTTCTACTGTCTGTGGCCCTGAGAAAACAGGATTTGCCAGACAATGTTCTGGATTATCCAACGCAGTCTGCCTTTTCATAATCAATGTTTTTGTAGTCAGTGTTTTAAATTCATTGTGATATTTTAGTGGTAAATTTGTAAATACAGTACAGTAGAGTCTCACTTATCCAACATAAACGGGCCGGCAGAACGTTGGATAAGCGAATATGTTGGATAATGAGGAATTAAGGATAACCCTATTAAACATCAAATTAAGTTATGATTTTACAAATTAAGCACCAAAACATCATGTTAGACAACAAATTTGTCAGAAAAAGTAGTTCAGTACACAGTAATGCTATATAGTAATTACTGTATTTATGAATTTAGCACCAAAATATCACGATATATTGAAAGCATTGACTACAAAAATGCATTGGATAATCCAGAACATTGGATAAGCGAGTGTTGGATAAGTGAGACTCTACTGTAAATACTACATAGCATTACTGCGCATGGAACTACTTTTTCTGTCAAATTTGTTGTATAATATGATGTTTTGGTGCTTAATTTGTATAACGATTACCTAATTTGATGTTTAATTGGCTTTTCCTGAATCCCTCTTATTATCCAACATATTCACTTATCCTGCCGGCCTGTTTATGTTGGATAAGTGAGACTCTACTGGATATTGATAATCTTAAATTATCTGCTTAGAACTGGATTATATGAGGCCCCTTCTTCACAGCTGTATAAAATGCACACTGAAGTGGATTATATGGCAGTGTGGAGTCAAGATAATCCAGTGCAAAGCACTTGAGGCGTGGATGATGGGTTGTGTTGTCAAATTTTGAGGTTGGGGGGCCTGTACTTTTGTTGTTTTGTGAATTGCCGTGATGCCATCACTCTTTTATATATATAGATCAGTGTTAGGCAAGGCTTGCTAAACAGACTGGTTTTCCTTTTTGTGGAGTACAGCTAAGCATTTTCTGCAAAGTCCACTGTAAACACTGCACATTATTGCCAACGGATTTGTGTAAATATCTAGGTGGCATTTAGAAACAATTTTTTGATGACCCCAACAATGAGTACTCATTCGTCACAAAGGTACAAATGATACAGTGCAATGAAGGATGAAGGATTGGGATTCGACTGTTAACTAACCTCATGGAAAATGCATACAGTTGTCCTGCCATAGAATTATGAAGAAGTCTACATTTCTACAATAGACATTCAAAGTTCTGAAAGCAGCCATGCTTTCCCCACAAATCTAACATCTTTCTCGACATTACAAATTCCTCTATACTAAGTTAAGGGCATGTAATGTGTTCCCTGTTTAATGTACTTAAAGCAGGAATGGTAATCCCGATTCCTGAAGACTCCCAGCTGTAGTTGAATTCAATTTCTCACCATTCCTCACCATTAGCTTTTGTCTAAGAGTCAGAGCTGGGTGTCATTCCAGGCTACGTTCTTTTAGTGCTGGAGACGTAGGCATTAGGCATTATACATAAGTCTTACTGATGGTAAAAATGATGCAGCAGATGGTACACAGCAGAGAAGCATGCCAATTCTTCCATTGATAAGGTCCAGCGGCCCTCATAATCAATGGTAGAACTAGATCTCCAAACCAGTTCTACCCAGACCTATTCTTCAGTTGATGACAAATCAAATCTTCATCGACAGACATACAGGAAGCCCTTGGACTGAGGTGCAACCCTGCCCCGCCAAGCTGAAACCAATGAAAGATGGGCTTCTAAGATTAATATAGTACAAAAGAAGGAGACAGAATCAAAGTACACATAAATGAACAATGTTCCACCAATAGCTTAAAAAAGTGTATAAGCAGGTTAGTAACAATATCAACACTACTCCCCCAATTGGTTCCCAGCTTTCATATTTTTTTCTAGCCTCAAAGTGCAAACTGAATCCAGAAAGTATCCAACATGGATATTGGCACAAGTTAGCTCTCTCACACCACTAAACAGCTGTCATGATGCTAAGAAGAACTCTGAAATCTATCTGTATGGTGACAGCAGCCCAACTCACTACATCCATACTGGTTACAGGTATATTGAAAGTTGCAGACCAAATAGGAGTGGAGCCAACATCATGTAGTGCTTTGAGTAATGAGAATACAGGGTTCAAATTCCCGTATCCCTCAGCCTGAGATTAAGGAAATGGTAAACCCCATCTAAACAGACTTTTCCAAGAAAACATGTGATAGGTTGTCCTAGGTGGCAATAAGTCAAGGAACAACTTGAAGATACCCAACACTACCAGCAGTTCATCAGCAGCTGACAAGCTACATGATTTCTTCTGTGATGTAAAAAGGGCTAGGCTAATTTTAAACATTTGTTCTGTACATTATATTACAGTAGAGTCTCACTTATCCAACATAAACGGGCCGGCAGAACATTGGACAAGTGAATATGTTGGATAATAAGGAGAGATTAAGGAGAAGCCTATTAAACATCAAATTAGGTTATGATTTTACAAATTAAGCACCAAAACATCATGTTATACAACAAATCTGGCAGAAAAAGTAGTTCAGTACGCAGTAATGCTACGTAGTAATTACTGTATTTACGAATTTCGCACCAAAATATCATGATATATTGAAAACATTGACTACAAAAATGCGTTGGATAATCCAGAACGTTGGATAAGTGAGACTCTACTGTAATTACAGCAAGGATGATGGGGAAACAACACAAATATGGAGCAATGAAGACACTTATAGTCTTCCAAGATCTTTAGCCTTATCTGCTCAAGAGTACGGGACGGGTGTCTCACCAAACTACAATCCCAGAATTCCATAACATTGAACCATGGTGGTCAAAGTGTGTCAAACTGCATTAATTCTACACTTTGGATGCACCCTAAGTAGCTCATAGAGAATACTGGCCTTTGTTTGTGACATAAGCTTTCTTGTATTTATTTCCTGTCCAAGAAAAAATATGTTAAAATTAACATGTTAATTGTTCAAATGCCACAGTCACTTGCATTTTATCTATAAATATATAGGTGTGCTCAGAGGGAAAGCAAAAGCCCTTATAATCCAGTTATTATTTTAAGTAGTTGTTTGGTGAAATGTATTAGAACCCATTCTATATTTAACAAAGGCTGAAAATTACTTGGTGAGTAGATTACAAAAGACAGGCAGTGTTCTTGCAGAACCAATTATCCTGCAAACTTTCGATTCACCATCCTCTGCTGTTATTATTAGTCATTTGAAAGAGAAGAAGGCAATCAGTTGATACATAGGCAGAAGTAAAGGCAACCCATCTACTAGGGACACAATGAAATGAGCAAAGAGGGCACATTAGGATTATTAAAAGGTGTTTCCAATTATAGGTTGAGTCTCATTCACCTGGAATTCTGAAATCCAAAATACTCCAAAATTTAAAATTGTCCTCCTGGGTGTTTGAGATAGTGAAAATATTACTTTCTGATAGTTCAATGTAAATAAACTGTTCCATGCATAAATTTATTTTAAAATATAGTGTATAAAATTATTTTTAGGCTGGAACCCCTCGGTGGTGTAATGGGTTAACCCTTGTGTTAGTAGGACTGCTGAGCGACAAATCAACAGTTCGAATCTGGGGAGATCAGGTGAGCTTCCTCTGTCAGCTCCATACTTAAATACTGGGTAAAAGACAATACTTGGCATTTGCCTTTGGGAATATTCTATGGTCATATAGTAAGTGTAACTGGAGACCAGTTTGCTGGTTAAAATGAGAATGAGGAATGTTAATCCATGCCACTTCCCTAGCCCTCTGTTTTCCCCAACATAACATGAAGACATTTATCAAATTCTTTGCTAAAATTATGCCCCTAGCATCCCATAATCTACCAAACTAGTAACTGAGTTTCAAACAAACAAACAAAAATATACACTGGCATATTAATAATGGGCTCTGGTCCTGTCTCTTAGTCTTGAGTAGGAGAGGGGACACTCAAAATATACCACCATCCACTAATTTACCCTACGAGACTCATTACCTTAATGGGTTTAACATGCACCTTCTCCACCTCTGATCTTTTAAGAAAGGTCTTTATCCAAAGCAGCCAATATTGCATTAACAGTCCAGGAAGATTCCGGGGAAGACATTTGGCCCCTTCCACAGTTGCCCACATCTGATTTAAGCCGATGTAAACAGAATTAAGGAAAATGCACTAAGAAAATATAAGAAGCCATTAATAGTTCCTCCCTCTTTTTAAATTCAGATTATTGAATTCCTACAATCAAGTGAATGCTTAATGTTTTATAAGTGGAGTGAGTGCATGCCAAAATAGTGACTGAGCCAAAAACTAGGCAACTGCAAATGAAAGCTGTTTCTGTTTCAGTATAACAAATAATGCAAATATCAAAGTCCTGAGTGAGCAAAGAGAGTCAGCAATTCCAGTAAAAATGCTTTATCAAAAGGATAATCTGTTTCTTTGAAAATTCAACGTGTTCATTATGGGCTGCATCAAATATTAATTAAAGTGAATGTCAGCCTTTTCACTCCACAGACAAATCTGTCAGTTTCAGAGTGACAAATGAGAGGCTACAATTGAGAGACTGCATTTGTAAAGTGATATATATTTACTGTGCCAACAATAACTTATCCCAGGCTGAAGATACCTCCCTTAATTTTAGATAATACAGCTGCCATTTTTGAATGTGCAAATAAGTAACCCTAATCTTCATTTTTTTTTTTACATTCACACAATTCAGTGTTCTACAGGCTTTTATGTTCTCTTGACCTTAAACCAAATAGGTCTAACTGAAATTAAAGTAAACCCTTAACCTGATCCTGACCAGATAAGGTCAGATAAAGCTGTTGCAATGCCATTCTCAGTATTCCCAACTATTGGCTACTGGGCCTGTCATCCCCATCAAGTTGTTTTTTTTTTAATTATTATAAGATTTCAGCAGCATTTTGTTTTAATTTGTTGTAAGATGCCCTCAATTCCATTTGGGGAAAAATGGCAGGATATATATTAAATTGATCACTTCAGCTGGCTTGACATGATGGGAGTTGTAGTTCAATACATTCAAGAGAGCACTTGGTGGGGAAAATGTTCTCTAAACATCTAGGGAAGGGATTTTGTTATCCGTGGCCCCTTCTGAATCCCATCCCTCTGTTCATTTTCATTGCTGTAGAGTTTTCTTCTCCTGCTTGTATTGCAACCGCCTAAATCAAAACACAAAATCTCAAATCCACAGGCAGTGTTAACCGATTTTGGGCCAGCACCAAAGCATAAAACACATTATGGAAGCATTTGAAGCTTCAGTAACTTCTTCATTAGGCAAAGATTTTAAAAATCAGGCCAGGTGAAATTGGAAATGAGGGGGTCATAGCCCTACATTTTGACTGAGATGTTGTCACTTAAGATGGACAGCTGCATGGCGGAGGCTGCACTGTTATATAAGGAACACCATTTTACTCACTGTATAAAACAGGACTTTGATATTGTTTTCACATTGGGCCCTGGAACCAAACTATAGTGGATATCAAGGGCCCACTGTAATAAAATGTTATTCTATTAGCAACAGCAAAATAACTTGAGATCTAGATATCTGTCCTGTGTGAAGCTAACTACATGTTTCTTAAGCAATTGAATTTCTCGTGAAATGTCTGTACTGTTACATATAGGTAAATCTTGCCAAATTGTAGTCCAGCAAAAGAGTTTTTATCTTTATTGGAGGTAGAAAACTTCAAAGAGCTAAGTCCTTGGTTTTTGTGTTTTCTTTTGTTTAAGATTCCCCAGTGCTAATAAATTTGGTATTTTGACATCCAGAGTGAAACAAACATACTAACCATTCAGATAATCCATAGTCACTAAAGGTGCACCTACACTGTAAAATTGATACAGTTTGACACAACTTGAACTCCATAGCTCAATGCTATGGGATCATGGAAGCTGCAGTATTACAGGGTCTCCGCCAAATGCTGGCGCTACACAAAACTACAAATCCCAAGATTACATAGCATTGAGAATAATAGTTAAAGTGGTATCAAATTGCATTTATTCTACCATATAGATGCACCTCCAGATTCTAGGCCTTACTTTGAACTCCGTTTGGATTGCTTCTATTTCAAGCATGGGCAACTTCTGGCCCTCCGGGTGTTTTGGACTTCAACTCTCACAATTCCTAACAGCCTACTGGCTGTTAGGAATTGTGGGAGTTGAAGTCCAAAACACCCGGAGGGCCAGAGGTTGCCCATGCCTGTTCTAGTGGTGGATGGATTTCAGAGTCTGCTGTAAGATATCATGTTACACACACTTCTCCCATGCGTGCTAATGCTGTCATAGCATACTGCCTTGCTGTGTGGTCAAGTATAACAAGCAGAGATGGGAAAAATATTTTGTATTAAATTATTTTGAAATTGAGCCCCCAGTGGCGCAGCGGATTAGGCCGCTGCGCTGCTGAACTTGCTTACCAAAAGGTCGGTGCTTCGAATCTGGGGAGCAGGGTGAGCTCCCACTGTTAGCCCCAGCTTCTGCCAAGCTAGCAGTTTGAAAACATGCAAATGTGAGTAGATCAATAGGTACTTCTCCAGTGGGAAGGTAACAGTGCTCCATGCTGTCATGTTGGCCACATGACCTTGGCGGTGATTACAGACAACGCCGGCTCTTCAGCTTATAAATTGAGATGAGCACCAACCCTCAGAGTCAGACACGACTAGACTTAATGTCAGGAGAAAACCTTTACCGATTTTAAAGTGTTTCTCACATGAAACCCTACAAAGATGAATCTTCAACTGACAAGAATCTTCACAATTTGGAACTTACTATTACTTTCAAAATGTGTACTTCAGAGATGACAGTATTTTTTGTCCCAGAAGTATTTTGATTACTGCCCCACAGTTCTTTCTTATTGGCTACAGCAGCCAGGTTTTTTTGGCAAATGAAGTCCAAAATATCTAGAAGCCACTTGGTCCCCTGCTCCTGCTATACAGGACTGTAGTATACACTTTGAAGATGCTTAGTGTAGTTAAGCACTCCTGATTCTGGTCTGCGGTTGGGTATTAACTTGCCTTAGAACTCTGTGGATATCTTAACAAACAGATTTTCACCCTTATATTAAAAATCAAGTAGTACCAAGATGAAAGTGATTATACAATTCAATTACTATTTGATATTATTACGTGCCTTCAAGTCACTTCTGACTTTGGCAATCCTATAGTAAGGTTTTCTTAGTACAATTTATTCAATGGACTTTTGTCATTGTCTTCCTCTGACCCCCAGGGAATGTGATTTGCCCATGGTCACTACTTCGTTTCCATGTCTAAACAGAGATTTAGACCACACATGGGTAAACTTCAGCCTTCCAGGTGTTTTGGACTTCAACACCCACAATTCCTAACAGCTGGTAGGCTGTTATGAATTGTTGGAGTTGAAGTCCAAAACACCTGGAGGGCCGAAGTTTGCCGATGCCTGATTTAGACCCTGGTCTCTAGAAGTCTCCTAGTCTAGCTCTCAAGCCACTACATCAATCAGAGAGTCTAAGCAATGTGCATCTATAGAACTGTTTGAAATATAAGTTGGGTGGTTAATATAGAAAACATGGGGAAGCATTTGGTGACCCAAATAGTCAACGTAGATTAACAAAATATCTAGCAGGAATTTACTCAGTAAAAAGAGTATAGAGAAGGACCATTGGAGAATTCGTGTCTGAATGCAAGCTTGTTTAAATGAAGGCATTTGTTACCTATAACTCATAAAATATGTATTTTTAAAATACATATTATTAATAACTTCAATGCATGAGCACATCTTCTCAACAGATGCAAATCTTTTCTTGCAAAACGTTCACATTTAGATGAGTAGCTTGCTGCTTTTCTAGAGGCTGCTCATTTGAGTTCTAGTGGCTTGAAACTATGACTTAACAGTAAACTTTGTAATACAATGGTCAGCAGAAAAGCTATTAGTCTCAAACGGTCAATGTTTCTTCAAATATCATAATTCATCACATTGATCAAAGCAGGAATTTAGCCATTCAGACAAGGTTATCTGGGTCCAGTTACAAATCTGTTGAGTTTTATGTTTTGTAATAATGCACTGCCTGCAGTTCCAAACTAGCAAGAGGGCTCATGACACAACACTATTTATAGAAGAAAGTAAGAGATCCGCACATGGCATCATTATCCTAATTCAAAGGTGATATAAAGGATTAAAGGACTAACCTCTGTACAATATAGATAAACATACAATATTCCCTTTGCGCATCAGTACAATATTTGTAGTCAAAGAGACATCATCAAGTATAGGTTGAGTTTTGCTTATCTGAAATGCATGGGCACAGAAGTGTTTTGGATTTCAGATTTTGGGATACCTCTATTTGCATATATTTACATAATGAGATATCTTGAAGATGGGACCCAAGTCTAAACATGAAATTCATTTTTGTTTCACATAAACCTTATACGAATAGACTGTAGGTAACTTTAAACAATATTTTTTAAATAATTTGGTGCATGAAAAAGAATTTGCTTCGGCCACCCAGTTTTAGGCAGAATTTAACATTTTAAAACAACCACATATTTTGACGTGCATGTTTATTATTTTTATATGTTGTGGCTGTTAGCCACCTTGAGTCTCCTTGGAGAGGAATCATAGAGTTGGAAGAGACCTCGTGGGCCATCCAGTCCAATCCCTTTCTGACAAGAAGCAGAAAAATCACATTCAAAGCACCCTTGACAGATGGCCATCCAGCCTTTGTTTAAAAGCCTCCAAAGAAGGAGCCTCCACTACACTCTAGGGCAGAGAGTTCCACTGCTGAACAGCTCTCACCATTAGGAAGTTCTTCCTAATGTTCAGGTGGAATCTCCTTTCCTGTAGTTTGAAGCCATTGTTCCTTCTGCATCCTAGTCTGCAGGGCAGCAGAAAACAAGCTTGCTCCCTCCTCCCTATGACTTCCCCTCACATATTTATACATGACTATCATGCCTCCTCTCAGCCTTCTCTTCTGCAAGCTAAACATGCCCAGCTCTTTAAGCTACTCCTCATAGAGCTTGTTCTCCAGACCCTTGATCGTTTTAGTTGCCCTCCTCTGGACACATTCCAGCTGGTCAACATCTCCCTTTAATTGTGGTGCCCAGAATTGGACACAGTATTCCAGGTATGGTCTGACCAAAGCAGAACAGAAGGGTGGCATGACTTCCCTGGATCTAGAACTACACTCCTATTTATGTAGATCAAAATTCCATTTTGTGGTGTATAAATAAAGTATATAAATAAACAAAATAATGTTCTTAATCTCTTATTATCTTACTTTCTTCTATTAATAGTATTGTGCCATGAGCCCTCTTGCTAGGTTTTTTTTTAAAAAAAGTATTATTTTTCATTAATTTTGGCATGATTTTTATGTATCTGAAAATAACTCATTTTTTAAAAAAGAATATGGGATAACAATGGCTAAATGAATAAATATTCAGACATTGGACCCAGACCACAAAAGTAGTTCAAGACAGTAATCAGAAAAATTGTAAAGGTCTTATTCAAAATTTGAACATGTCTTACTCAGAATGAAGAACTCAATAGGTTTAAAGTGAATCTTTAAGGTGCTTTCAGGCCATCCTGAAAGCTAAAACTTAGCATACATTTAATTTGGACTATGGTGATTTCGTTTAAAACAAGGGTCCCCAAACTAAGGCCCGGGGGCCACATGCGGCCCATCGAAGCCATTTATCCGGCCCCCGTGGCGCGCCTTCCAAAGCTCTGCTTGTTTATAATGGTATTTCAATTATTATTTAATCAATAATTAATAATTAAAGAGTGCTTTTCCAGTGCTTTTGGTGCACAAAGGCAGAAGGGGGTTGGACGAAATGGCCCAAGGGGTCTTTTCCAATCCATATTATTATTATTATTATTATTATTATTATTATTATTATTATTATTATTATTACAGTAGAGTCTCGCTTATCCAACGTAAATGGGCCGGCAGAAAGTTGGATAAGCGAATATGTTGGATAATAAGGAGAGATTAAGGAAAAGCCTTTTAAACATTAAATTAGGTTATGATTTTACAAATGAAGCACCAAGGTATCATGTTATACAACAAATTTGACAGAAAAAGTAGTTCGATACACAGTAATGCTATGTAGTAATTACTGTATTTACGAATTTAGCACCAAAATATCATGATGTATTGAAAACATTGACTACAAAAATGCGTTGGTTAATCCAGAACGTTGGATAACGAGTGTTGGGTAAGTGAGACTCTACTGTATTGACACAAAGACACAGTATAACACAGCAAACGATCTATCTATCAATCTATCTATCTATCTATCTATCTATCTATCTATCTATCTATCTATCTATCTATCTATGCTGGATTTCTTATCACAAAATCACAAGTTGAGCACTTCCCCAGCGTTTAGGACTGTGTGATGTGTATGATGATGATGATGATTATTATTATTATTATTATTAATATTGAGGCTGGGTGGCCATCTGTCAGGGGTGCTTTGCTTGTGCTTTTAGTGTACAAAGGTAGAAGGGGGTTGGAGTCAATGGCCCAAGGGGTCTCTTCCAACCATCTTTATTATTTTTAGTATGATTATGATTAACACTGAGGCTATATTTGTTCTTGTTTTTTTTTTTTTACTTCACAATAAGAGATGTGCAGTATGCATAGGAATTTGTTTATAGGGGTTTTTTTCAACTATACTTGGGCCCTCCAATGGTCTGAGGGACCATGAACTGGCCCCCTGTTTAAAAAGTTTGGGGACCCCTGGTTTAGATTTTAAAGAACTATCACAACACAAACTAAGTAAACTGTCTTTATTCTGCTGTTTTCCAAACTTTGGGAGGGAGAGCATTCCTCATTGATGCATGGAGTTTCTATCCATAATTGCAAAAAACAAGCATAATTTACTAGAATTGTGTAAATATTCATATCAATGAGGCTCTACTTAACATTTTTCTCATGTGATGCCATTAACTGTATTAGAAAGTTATTTACAGTCTATTGGTCCAAATCAGAGCTCTACAGTGTAATGTACAAACAGAAGCGTAACATCCATATTTTATGTAATACATAGGAACTATCATTAGATAACAGTGTAAATATAGCAGTTATTTTGAGAAAATTATATTCATAAAAATGTACTGTTCTTTATTGACCATTTGGAGGGCTGACACAGAATAATTTTTTAACCAGCTTAATTGGACAAGGTTTTTTGTGTGTGTCAGGAGCAACTTGAGAAACTGCAAGTTACTTCTGATGTGAGATAATTGGCCTTCTGCAAGGATGTTGCCCAGGTGACGCCCGGATATTTTGATGTTTTACCATCCTTGTGAGAGGCTTCCCTCATGTCGCTGCATGGGGAGCTGGAGCTGACAGTGGGAGCTCATCTGCACTCTCCCTGCATTCAAACTGGCAACCTTCAGGTCAGCAACCCAGCCTTCAGGTTGGCAGTCCTGCTGGCACAAGGGTTCAACCCACTGCGCCATTGGGGACTCAATTTTGGGCAAGTTACAGCCTTTCTTAACAGGATGTCTGACATGTTGCTTTCATAATACTGGGATAGAGTCCTATAATATGCTTATAGTTTGAGGCTGTGGCCATAAAAATGTTCAGAAGCTTGAGTTGGTAGAAAATAAATTGGTCCTGACTAGAGTCTATGGCATCAACATGTTCTCAATCTCTTTTGCTCCCTATTTTCTTCCTATTGCCATACAAATCGATCTCACAAGGTTCCTCAAAGTGCTAAAAGATCATGGAGAACAGTATCTCCAAATACCATGCAAACCTAGCTCATCTCCTATATCTCAACGGATATACATTACTCCATTTTTAAAGTTTAGACAGGTGAACACATGGGACATGGATGTTTTTCATCTTTGCTGAAGTGCTGTAGTGAAACCAGGCCTTGCAGGTTCAAAGCGACAGGAGTATTTTTAGCAGCAGCGATGATAACATCTTTCAGTCTGCACTAAGGCTGGAATCCATTTCAACTGAGCAGCAGTCCGCACAAAGGCTGAAGCAAATGGATTTTTCTCAGCAGCTACATAGTGGCATAAAGTACACATGTTGTTGTAATTTAATGTATTCTGAGTTGGTTTGGTCTTAAATTAACTTTTTATATAACAGACTTTAAGAACGAAATGTTTTTAAAGGCTTTCAAGAATACACAGTATTGTTTTACTTGTAATATTATTTTTAATTACTATGTGTGAAGAAGTGGGTAAGAAATAAAATTATTATTATTATTATTATTTTAAAATTGTTTTGATACTGTGAACAGCATGTTCTATTTTAATGCCCAATTTCTGTGGATTTTTAGCTATACTGTATTTTCAAAAAATATAAATTTAATTCAATTTGTTATGTGGAAAATATGTGGTATATATAAAGAAGATGGTGATGATGACAGTTATTGCAAAACAAACTTGAGGACTGTTTTTGAGATTTGCCCAGAGATATGATTTTCCCACATCAAACAAAGAAAATGTTGGGATACAAGAATCAGCCCATAGCGGCAGATCCACATGGGTCCTAGCCCTGATTTAATTCTATTTGATTGTTTTATTTTTTGTGTGTATTTAATGAACTTGGTACTTAGTTGACTACAGGTAGTCCCCAAGTTACAAACAAGATAGGATCTGTAGGTTTGTTTATAAGTTGAATTTTTATGTAAGTTGGAACAGGTACATTTTAAAAGTTTATCTCTAGCCATATATATTAGCTTTGGATAACATAAGGGAGGGCTAACACCCCCTTGTGTTTCTTTTGCTGTCTGCGCCCCTGTTAAGAGGATTTCACCTCCCTTTCTGTCATTGTGATAATTGAATTTTGAAAAATTTGTCTTGTTGTGGAAACAAGGATTGGTGAGAAAACTTTGGTGAAGACACCTTTTCCCCATGATAACTCTTCCAGGAGTAAATTTCCCCACCTAGGGGTAAATTTCTCTTACTTCCTTTTGTCTTACCCTCGGGTACTGCCTATACAAGCAAAAGAAAAGGTCCTATAAATGTTCTGAAACAAAAAAAAACCCATTGTCATCAGACATATTTCCTTTCCTTATCTCCCATTGAGTAAAAACATCCCTCCCCTTGGACCAAAAGCTCTGCGAGTTTTCGCTCCCATTGCCCCCAATAACTTATTTTAAGCTCTGTTTCCCTCTTATTTTGTTTATACTGCACAATTTTATCTTATTGTCCATTTATTTAGTCCATTCTTTTGTTATGATGAACCTGCAAGGTTGCAACATGTCGGAAACTCAGTGCCTTCCATATACTGCTGAGTCTAACTTCCTTCCATTTATCCTTATAATGCAGCAAAACGAGTGATGTAATTGACAGGAGAGGACAGTGTACAACCTTAAACTCCTTTGTAAGTCAATACATTAAATTATAGGGAAGTATGTGATTTGTTAGTGTGATTTTTTATCTATTAGACAGAGCAATAACTGTGTCTCTGCTATGTTTGGGAGATAACACTGGAAAGCATCAACCAGGGATTTATTTTCTTTCTGAGGGTATGCATGCTTGCATTTCGATGGGTATCAGAGGTAAAGCTGGACATGTTTGTTCTTCAAATATAAATATTCAAAGAAGAAGAAAAAGAGGAAAAAGAAGGGGAGGAAAAGGAAGAAGAATTAGAGAAAGAAGGGAGGGGAAGAGGAAAGGAAAAGAAGGAACTCATCCAACCCCTTTTATATTCAGAAAAACAGAGTCACTGAATGAGACTTTATAAGTAGAGATATGGTTTGTATCAGCAAGGTTTCTGCATGTGTCAGAACCCTGCTACTAGAGCCTGGATGTGGCTCTGAGTTTCAGGGTCACTGACATTGATAAGACACCTGCGTCCCAGGACTCGGAGGAGAAACGGCTGATGGACTTGGCGGGGAATTTGCGCGGGGTTTTACTGAGCGGGAAGAGACTGTTCAAATGAGGGGGAGGGTATATAAAGGAGGGTTGGCCGGAGCCTCCCATTCTTGGCTTTTCTGATGTTCATGTTTCCTACAGTAAAAGTTCCTGGTGATACCACAGAGAGTCTCGTGTGTTCATTCAGGAGCGGCTGTGGTGAGCTGACACTAAGCCAAGAATACGGACACCATCCCGCTGTAGCGGTGAGGTGTAACATGCAAGTGGAGGATGAAGAGCTCTTGGGCGCCGGAGGAGGAAGGTCGGAAAGGGCCACTCCCGAGACGGACGCTGAGTTCCACCAGCTGGCGGCCCTGGCGTCATCCACCGCTTATGCCCAGCCAAATGGGGTAACCCAGAGGCGCGGAGTGGTGCGGGGAGATAGCACCGGAGGAGAGGAAGGTTCACCTTCCCCAGGCCCGCAAAAGATGGTGTTTCTGGAGGAGAGGATGTCGGCGATGGAGACCACCCTGGCAGTGATGTCGAGGGCGATGGAGCGCCTGGCGGTTTTGGCGGAGCCGGAGCGAGGAAGGGAACTCCGGGCTAGCTCAATGTGGGACGTGAGCATGGGAAGCAGCCAGGGCTTTGCAGACCTCCCAGCACCGAAGGGAAGGGAAATGCGAAAGGAGCCCGGTGCCCGGCCCAAGATCCTAACGAGCCTGACGCGGGTGGAGGAGAGTGACGACGAAGGGGAAAAGCCTCCGAGAATCCCGGCTACGCTCCCAACTGAGACCCTGGTGCCCCTGGCGAATGCCGGGCGTGGCACAGGACAAAGGGAAGCAGCAGCGGGGCCCACTGGCCCGCAAGGGGGCTTGCGACGGGCGGAGAATTGGGGATTGCCACCACAGGGACCCCTACCGAGACGAGAGGAACTAAGGATCGAGTTTGGGGGAGAGTCCTCTGAACTGGATTTTTTCCTGACCACGGTGAGGGGCTATATGGAGGACAATGCCCACACTTTTAGAACGGAATCCAGCCGGGTACGGGCCATTGGTGCAGTGTTGAAGAGGGAAGCGGCCAGCTGGTACGTTCAACTACACGCGCGGCGCGACCCATGTCTGGGGTCACTCCGACGCTTTATGGGGGCCCTGGAGACCCGTTTCCGAGATCCACTGGAGCAGATCCGGGCGAGGGAGGAGTTGAAGACCGTCTCCCAGGGGCAGAGGTCGGTATCTGAGTATGCGGAGGAGTTCCAATGCCTCGCTGAAAAGGTGCCGGAATGGTCTGCAGTGACAAAGATAGAACTCTTCAAAGAGGGGCTCAGGCGGGAGATCCTCTCCTGGGCGGTGCATCGTGATGAGCCTGACACACTGCGCGGATGGATTCAGCTGGCGGGGCGCATCGAGACATCGCTGGCCCAGGCGAGGAGGCACCGAGGAGGGCTACAGCAGCGGCCGCAGATGAAAGAGGGGAGCCGGAAGGAGGGATCAACCCCAGCCGGGAGGAGAACGGAGCCGACAGGGAACGTGAGCACCAGCAGGAGGGGCTGCTTCGTGTGCGGCCGTTTGGGCCACAGGGCTGCCGAGTGCTGGCAGAGAAAAGGGGAAGGCGGAGGCCCGCCCAAACCAAGAGCCGTGGCAGGGAAACGCGCCGAGGAAGAACCACCGATGAGGCACCACTCGGGGGGGTTGGTAAGTCAGGACAAAGCCATGATAGTGGTCCCCATTCAGCTGGAAAGTGGCAGCAAACAAGCAACCTGCAAAGCATTTGTGGATTGTGGATGTTCCAGGAACATCATCTCCCCTGAATTAGCCGAGGGATTGGGATGCGAAAGAACGAACCTAGAATCCCCAATAGCTTTTTCGCAGTTGGACGGATCCACAGCATCGGGATCATTAGCTAAGTACAGTGCCGAAGATGTAAAGTGTAAGATAGGGAGTTGGGAAGGAAAGGTGTCATTTGTGATATCACAAATAGCCAGCTATAATGTTATACTAGGCATGCCATGGCTGGGGCAGGCCAACCCGCAAATCAACTGGGAGGATAAGAGCATGATCTTCAGGATGAAGTTGGAAGGAGGGAGCCAGGAAGTGGAAAGGGAGCCGGGGAAAAGGGGGGAGGAAGACTCTATCAGGATAGCAGAACTGGCAGATAAATTACCCCCAGAGTATCGGGATTTTGTGGACGTATTTGATGAGAAGGAAGCAGACAGTTTCCCACCGAAGCGAAGAGTTGAAGCGAGCGTATGGAATGGACAAATGGTTACAAACAAACAAAGAAAAGGGAGAATTGTGTGGGGATTTGGTGTTTGTAAATAAGAAATTGTATATTCCTGAATGTTTAAGACGAGAAATGTTAAGGAAGTACCATGATAACAAGGGTGCGGGTCATCTAGGCCCCACCAGGACTATTAAACTGTTGGCCAAACAATGCTGGTGGCCCGGAATGAGGAAAGACGCCAGGGGATACGTCACGCAGTGTGAATTATGTGCAGAGGGAAAAACACCACCGGGGAAGCCCCAGGGGCTATTGCAGAAGGTGGTGGAGCCCATGAGGCCATGGGAATGCGTAGCCATGGATTTTGTAGGCGAACTACCCCCCAGCAGAGGCCACAGATACATTTGGACAATATTGGACCTATTCTCAAAACAGGCACACTTTGTGGCTCTGCCAAAACTCCCTTCAGCTGAAAAACTTGCTGATTTGTATGTGAAGCATGTATATCGCCTACATGGGTGTCCCGACAAGATAATTAGTGACCGGGGAGTCCAATTTACTGCAAAATTTTGGGGAAAATTCTTACAGCTGTTAGGAGCAGAAAGGAACCTGAGCTCGGCCTTTCATCCCGCGACCAACGGGGGGGTCGAACGTACCCAACAGACACTGTGCCAATTCTTAAGGATGTACACCAATTATAGACAGGATGATTGGGCGGACCTTCTTCCGTTTGCTGAGATGGCTTTTAACGGGGCCGTACATTCGGCCACAGGTCGTGCCCCATTCGAAATAGTATACGGACAGGAGGTGGCACCTTTCCCCAGGCTACCCGAGTGGAAGGAAGGGGAGGGCCAGACCGACGAGGAATGGCCGGCCAAAATCAAGCAAGGGTGGCAAACCGTGGTAGAGGCATTGCGGGAAACACAAAAGAAGTACAAGCTCTTTGCGGATCGTAGGCGCCGAGAGGGGGACAAATTGGGCGAAGGAGATCTGGTTTGGCTGAGCACAAAAAACCTGAAATTGGGGTTCCCATCCAAGAAATTGGCTCCACGCTATATAGGGCCATTCAGGGTAGCAAAAAGAATAAACGAAGTGACCTATGAGCTGAGGCTACCAAAGGACCTAGGAAAGGTACACCCGGTATTCCATTGCAGCCTGTTAAAAAAGTATAAAGGAACTCTGGACAGCGGAGAACAATAGTTGTGTTTAATCTTTTCCTTCCAGGACGAAGGGGAGGAGGACGCCATGTCAGAACCCTGCTACTAGAGCCTGGATGTGGCTCTGAGTTTCAGGGTCACTGACATTGATAAGACACCTGCGTCCCAGGACTCGGAGGAGAAACGGCTGATGGACTTGGCGGGGAATTTGCGCGGGGTTTTACTGAGCGGGAAGAGACTGTTCAAATGAGGGGGAGGGTATATAAAGGAGGGTTGGCCGGAGCCTCCCATTCTTGGCTTTTCTGATGTTCATGTTTCCTACAGTAAAAGTTCCTGGTGATACCACAGAGAGTCTCGTGTGTTCATTCAGGAGCGGCTGTGGTGAGCTGACATGCATGTATTGGTCTTTTTCCTGTTAAAGTGGATAGTAGATTGAGTACTCCCTAAACTGTTAGCATGAGGTTCATACATTACATTCACATATATGACAGAAAAATGCTCATACCATAAGACAGAGTTCTGCAACACAAAAGTGCTGAAACATACCCTTTTTGGATCTTATCCACATTTTCCATTAAAAGGAAATTTCATGCAAAATTTAGCACTCTGTAAAGTGGTCCCAGATTATTCTGGAAAATAACTCCACAGTCAAAACCATCATTGTGGCTTGGAATTTTCTTACCATTTTTCTCTAGCTTCTTCACATTAAACATCACATTACTTTGATCCCACTGTTGTAATGACTGCATTCTATGGAATCCGGGGGTTTGTAGTTTGGCGAGGTATTAGAGCTCTCCTGCAAAAATGCTAATTGCCTCCCAAAATTACAAATCCCAGGATTCTTTAGGATGCCACCATGACAATTGAAGCGGTAACAAAGTGCTCTGTTGTGTTTTGAGAAAGATCTTCTGTCCCACTCATACATATGAGGCACATAGGAGTGCACAGATCAGGGATGGGCCATTTTCAGCTGTTCATACAGCGGGCCACCCTTGCTTTTTCATTGGATGGAAGTGATGTGCAGTCACTTCCACTTTTTGCTTTGTCTCATTTTTTACTTTCAAATTATGTGAGAATCCAAGGAAAGCTGCCGCATTGTTTGTGATTTTGTCCAATTTCAATGCAGGTTGCTTGGGGGCTTTGGGAGTGTCCTGTGATGTTTAACAGGCTGCTGACTGGTATAAGAGCCATACATGATCTGTAGGGTGAATACCCCCCCCCCCCGATTATATATTGACCCTGAAACATACAAATGAACCTTACCTGGGAGATCTTGTGCCTCACTAAGTGTCTCACTGCTGCTGTCCCTGTTTCTGTTGGTCCTGGAAGGCACTGGAGTGATAGATAATGATGCTGGGCAGGACAAAGGAGCAGATAAATCAACCTGGGGTGTAAAATGTTGACCCATGCCAGCATCTTCATAGAAAGAGTAAGGAAGGTGGTGATGAGCAGCTTGCAAGCAGGGACTCTTCTGGTGAGAAAATCCAATAGCAAACTGTCCAGAAGCACAATCTGAAAATAAACATTGTATGGTTTTCTGAAGAACATATTACAAACAGCAATTCTAGCTGGTGAGTGTAATGCCAATAGAGTATTGAACATGGTCCAGGTTTTAGACAGCTTTAAAGGAGCTACCCAAGGTGCTGAACCTATGTGGGAGATGGTTCAGCACTTTTGATACATTATTTAAAGTCTGAACTAAAATCTGAACTGGATTCATTCTCCATGGCATGGGATCAACCAGCTGCCACTGAAACATAATATTGCTGGTAGTACTTCAATATTCTCTTCCAACAGTGACTAACCAAACATCTCTTAGAAACCAAAAAGGACCACAAAACATTCATCATTCCCTACCATTCATACCAAGCCACTGTTTCTCATACCAAGAATAGACAAATGATACTTTATAGAAAAGGGTTAACAGATGCTTGGCAATTAGAGAGCTGCTATTTGAACTCATTAGCTAATTTAATTAAGTTCTTAACCCTTTAAAATATCCTTTTTATCTCTGGTTTATCTCTGGCTTGCAGATCTGTGGTCTTCATCTACCTGTCATAGCTAAGTAATATAAATGAAAGTCATCCTTATTTGAAAATAATTTGGCATCAGTGGGAAGTTTTGCTACGTGTTCCAGACATCCTTAATTTAGGCCAGTTATTAATGTAAAAAGATAATCAGATAGGATCATATTTATTCCAAAAATAAAAAACCCATAGCATCCATATATGCTTAACTTATCTAGAATTCTTAGGGTGGGTTACATTTTTAAGAAATTACTCTGGATGGTAGAACAATAGAAGAAATCTTGCCAGGCCATTTTTAATGTTCTGACAGATATAAGAGATGACAAATTAAGTACAGAAGATGTGTTCAGATAACACTCTCCATATTTCTGTCCAGCTCCAAAACATACCTGTTCAGTAAAAATATGCAAATATAAAAATTACCTTAGGCTCTTAGTCAAATGTAGATTAAATAGAGGTACAAATATGCCCTACGTTTACAGAGAGTAAGCCTAGGAGTCAGATGTAGCTACAGGCTAAAGTATGAGAAGCACATACAAGTTCTTACCAACTGTAATTTGGCTGATGCAACTTTGGTAGCTTGTTCCAGTGGAAAGACTGCAACTGCCATGAGAAGTTTCATGATCTAAAAATCAAACATGCAAGAAGTATAAGAAGTGATACTGCTTGGAATCTCAAAAACTTGTAAACAACAGATTCTGCTATTTTATGATACTGTCAACTGTAATTTCCCCCTTGAAGAAAATATGAGGTGATGTGATGAATCATGCAGGTAGGGAAATGGATAAAATATTGTTTCTCTGGGTCTGATCCATTAATAACATTTAGAAGATCAGTACCTTAGGTCTTGAAAGAACTCACACAAAATCTACGGCTGATCTATAAATGGAGGGGAGGGGAAGAAATGCACAATAAATATCTGTATACATTTGTGTTCATATTTCTTTGGCTCTGAAGGTTTCTGCAAATTCCCCACAGTTTTCCTAGGACAGCCACACAATATATATACAGCCAACATGGTATAGTGATTTAAGTAATGGTCTATAACTCTGGAGACTAAAGTTTGAATTCTTGCTTGGCTCTGGAAACCCAACAGGTAACCTTGGACAAGTCACACACTCTCAATCCTAGAAGAAAGCAAAAGTTAACCCCCTCTCAACAATCCCCCCCCCCAAATATTATAGGGTCACCATAAGTCAGAAACTACTTGAAATTACACAACAAATGTAAATGGACACCTGTCAATTTAGACACATTTGCTGTAAATGTGCAACTGTTCAAAGCTGGCAACTGGTCAGTTTTTGGGACTGTTCAGTCAGCTGCCCAAGTGCCGGCTCTTTTTCTTTAAACTGGACATTGGATAGATGATGCCTTTTCTAAAGCATATTATAGAGCTGTCTTAATCCTGTTGCATATATGCCTATGTGTATGTTCACACACATTTCAGTATATTCTACATGTATACATACAAGATCAGGTCTGCACTTTTCAGCCTCTATGCAATGGGAAACATACTAATATCCAATGAGAAATCAAACTTAATCTCAACTGTAATTGGCAGCTGTATAGTATAGGATTATAAGAATATGCAATCTCTAAGCAATTGCCATCTTATTATTTTGATTTAACTATTGTCCTATAGATCTGAAATATATTAGTATATCACTCTTGTCTCAATATACCAGCTCTTGAGTGCATTAATGTGTTAGTAAAGAGGGCAAGGAATGATACAACATCAATAACTACAAACTATCTCAGCTCCTAAAATGATAGAGAGGTACACACTTTTTTGTGTTCTGTCTGTAACTGACAACATGTTTAGCCTTGCATAATAATCTGCCACCTGAAATAATGAAATCGTTTAAGACAATAATTAAACACTGTTTTAGAACACTGACTGGCTTTAAATTTGTTCTTTCTATTGTTGATAATCTTCAGTGCTCAGGTTACAGAAGAATAATTTAACACTGGATTATGAAATACCAGGATTTACAATTAAACACACAAACAGGGAAAATAGAGTTCTTTGCAGTTATTAGTGTGGTTACAGCTTTTGACTATATTCATTATAAATGATTAATAATCTTCTGTGTGAAAGTCATACTTGCTTTGCAAAAGAACAGAGCAAATAGCATCCTGTACTAAAAGCAGGAGACATAATAAAAGACAATGACAAAACGTTCGCACTTGAAGATTACCCTCTAATCAATCCTACAGAATAGCAAAATTGCTGGTGTGAGCCTTTGAAGATACCCATACAGGAGACATCCATGCATGTTTACCCAGAAATAAATTATATCACACTAGAAGGATCTAATTTGCTATATTAAGAATTCCAGTTGAAATATCTATCTAATCTAATACAATATCTATCAATTATTTTGGCATTTCACCATATTACCCATGCATTGAGGATCTAAACTTTAGATTAAGGATTCCCTCTTCAGTCAACTGAAGCGAACCGGTCTAAACCGTTCACACAGTGTTGAGGGTATTTCAAAAAAACCCAAATAGGTTGACCTACAAGTGGTGAGAGACACAGCAGGAAATATAGTCACAATCCCAGTAGTGCAGCAATATAAAAGATCCAAGTTACAGTTAACAAAAAAGAAGGACATATATAAAGAAGTGTTTGGTTTTCTTTTTACCATATCCAGCCATGGAAGACAGCCTGGTGACATTCTTGGCAGGGCTGACTGACATAGCCAGTTCTTTCTGAGGAGTCTGCAGACTGTTACACTTTGAAATCTTTTGGATACTTCCCATTTCGCAGCACCTTTGGTCCCTTGCATTTATCTCTGGCTGGATTCTCCTTAGTAAGCTCCAGTCTCCTCCTAAAGGTACACACAGTGGCCACATATAAAACACAGAAGCTCTGCATCAAAAGTGCCCTCTCCTTTCTCGCTCTCTTGTTTATTCTCAGATCTGCTTGGAACAACTGGAGGTATTATTCTCTTCAGCCAGCAAGGTAATATATGGCCTCGTGATATAAATGATATTACTGCTGCTATGCTGAGCAAGGTTTTTTTTAAAGTCATCCTTGGGATGCTCAGCTTTAGCTTGTAAGGGATGGAAAGTGAGTGGATTAACTCAGAGAAAGCTAAATAACAAGCCCAACATATATTCTTAGCAATAAACCGGATTAATTGATGTTTATTTTACTTTTCTAGCTATTTAGTTACTATGTCTAATCTTGCCCTGAATGTTCATAACCCTCATCAGATGTCCAAGCAAGGGAAGGAGGTGATACATTGTTACATAAAAAGAATGAAACAGAAAGAGGGTCTTATGATGTATCATGGCCAAATATCTGATTGTGTTAAATTATCTTAACGCATTAGCTTTAATAGGGGCAGGGATAATAGAGTAATTAAACCACAATGTTTACTGAGAAAAGAAAAAGACAGAATGTTGGCCACAACATTAATAATAATAATAATAATAATAATAATAATAATAATAATAATAATAATAATAAAGGCCACCCTGCTGGGATCTGCACGCATCATCCGAAAATACATCACACAGTCCTAGACACTTGGGAAGTGTTCGACTTGTGATTTTGTGAAACGAAACCCAGCATATCTATTTTATTTACTGTGTCATACAACGTCGTTGTGTCAATAATAATAATAATAATAATAATAATAACATACTTTATTTATATTCCACTCTATCTTCCCAAAGGGACTCACGGTAGATCACAGAACACATATACAGCAAACATTCAGCGCCGTTATACAGTTAACAAGAACAGACAATTCTCATCTTTTCCATTTCTGGTATCTGGAGGCTGTGCTCGACACCGCCTTCCATGCTGAGGAGCTTTGTCATCCATGGATGTCCTCTGGATCAAATTGCCTCATGGGTGTCTTTTTTACAACCTCCCTGCATTTTAAAAGCAGTAACTATTTAGCTACTCACTACTTTTTGCTTTTGATTTGCTAGGTGGGCAGGGAGCTGGGGCTGATGGAGGGTGCCCACTCCCGACCCGGGCTTGAACTGCTGACCTTTTGACTGGCAGGATTTTTTGCAGATAAGCGGTTTAGCCCGCAGAGCTAAGCCTGGCCCCGTATCATCTCTTCCTCTATCTGTGAATAAAAAATAGTAATAATTTTGGGAAATTGATGATTGTGTGTAATGATGGCTCCATTTTACTCCACCCCTGTTCACCACAGTGCAGAGATCTGAATACACATGCAGAACTCTTAAGTTATACTTAAGTTTTGTTTCAAAACTGAACATCTAAACTAATTAAATTTTAGATTGTACATCAGTCTCTTCACAGTGACTCCTCAAGAAAATTACTTTGTATATATATTTTGATTTATTTTAACAATGTATATGTTTTCATCCAACATTTAGTGTTCTCTGGATAGTTTACAAATGCAAGCAAATTTTTAAATTTAGAGAGAGAAGAAGCAAATTAGCATCGAACAAGAGTGGAACGGCAGGAACTAAACAACAGGTAATTAGAGGCAGAAAACAGTTATTAACCATTTGTTTCTAACTAGACTGAAAGTCCCCGGCAGCACAGCATTCTTCCATATTTGAGTAAAGCTATAGATCTTAGATGAATAATGATATTTCTCTCGTGGCATGCTGTGAAGGCCAGGTGGTGGCAGATGGATTGCATGCTGCTATGTATAAACAGCAATATTTCAGCATGGCATTATTTATACATATTTATTGTGAGAAAACCTGAATGAGCTTATTCATTACTAGGTTACTATAACTCCAAGGAACGCTGTAACTACAGGTTCCAGGGACTGATCTAGGTCTTCATATATACAAAACTGTTCTCTTCTCACTACTAGTTCCTTATTTTTAAACATCACAACAACATAACATAATTGTGCTTGTTCTTAGAGACATCATATCTAGCCATGATGACACAGCGAATGAGAGCCTGTCTGGATTACTGTAACATACTCTATGTGGGACTACTCTTGAAGAAGGTCCAGAAACTTCAGCTGGTCCAAAGAGATTCAGCCAGAGGTTTAACAAAAGCTGGTTACAAGGAACACATAAATCCCTTGTTTCAACTGTTCCAGTGGCTGCTGAACTGTTTCCAAGCACAATTCAAAGTGCTGGTAACGGCATAAAGCTCAAGTCCAGGTTGTCTTTATTCTTCCATATAAGCCTCCTTGTGAAGGGACCATAAGCCAGAAAACAGTAAACTTTTGCCTATGTAGCTTTGCCTCTGCATATGCCCCTCCCTTCCTGTGAGCTGGTGTCTTTCTCAAGAAAGTTCCAAGACCAAAAGTTAGCTTGAAATCAACAAGTGAGGTCACAGGTATCACTTATGCCAAGTGGATGTGGAAGGTGAGGAAGACCCTCAGCCATTGGTCAATTTTAGATAAGCAAAAAGTATAAATTCTTTGTACATGTTGCACATGTTGCGGCAGCCATTTGCAAGTACAAACCTTCTGGGGTATGTACGGCTGTCGCCTTCTCACAGCTGCGGTGAAAATAAACTTTGCTTTTGCATCTCTCATGTGTCAGGACCCAGGCTACAGAGCACCAATAACCATACGCAGAGGCCAGATTCAATCTAATATCTTTATTAAGGAAATATATAAGATTAATAAAAATAAATGTAAAAGTTAGTTCAGAAGCAGACCTTTCAGGAAAGGTCAAAATTAGTCCAAAAAAGCAATGTCCAATATGAAATATTATGATCCAAAGTTGTAATCCAATAACCGAAACACTCACTTTGCCAGGCAAAGTGAGGGGAGATGACAAGGTCCTTTAGTCCATAAACTTGAGCAAGGCTAGGAAATAACTTGATACTTGAAGCAAGGCTTAAAACGTGGAACAAGGTAACAAGGAACAAGAACAAGGTCCGTGGAATAACTTGGTAAAATCCGTGATACAAGGCAAGGTATAGTCCCGGGAAACAAGCAAGGTCCGTAGGTAAACAAAGGCTGGAAACTGGAGCGAAGGCTGGAAAGCAGGGCAAGGCTTGAGCAGGAACGAGGCTTGAAACGGAGCGCGCTGTCCAGACACAACTCGCTCCGGAGGCTGACGAATTGACTCCGCGAAGTTACTACGCGGGTAAAACACCTATATAGAGTCTAACTTTCCCGCCGAAGCAGTTCTCTGGGAACCAGAAACGAAAGCTAAACTCTGGGACCAGATGTTTGACTCCCTAAAGATTCTCACGGAAAGCAGTCTTAATTGGCTACATTCTTAGCTGCAATTCTAGCACTCCTGCGCGAAGCTGCTTCCAAACCCCTCTGTTGTTTACAAAACTCACGGCGCAAGAACACGGGAGATGTGGGCTCTGGGTTTGTTTGACATACTTCTGGGACACAACTTTCTTGCAGGTGCAAGGTTCCCAGATCTGCCTGGGAAAGATCTGTCTGAGAAGATTCCAGTTCTGACTGGGAAGGTAAAAAACCCAAGTTTTCTTCTTCATCAGGGATTACAATGTCCTGAGCAGGACTACAAGGCCCATGGGTCATCACACTATCCCCCTCCTCAAGGCCCCTCCCAAACTGGGACTCTCTCCCCGAGGCGCGAGGTCGCGGCTTGGCGGGATAGGTCTGATGAAAGCGACGGGTTAGATCAGGAGCATGGACTGTGGAGGCGTCTTCCCAAGAGCGTTCCTCAGGGCCAAAACCCACCCAGTCAATGAGATATTGTAGGCGGCGGCGGTGAAAGCGAGAATCCAAAATGTCCTCAACCTCGAACTCCTCCTCCCCATTCATCAAAACAGGAGGGGGGGCCGGTTGGTCTGTATCAGGACGCACACCATCCGCCGGAAGGAGCAGGGAACGGTGAAACACTGGGTGGATGCGCATTGAACACGGAAGTTGGAGTTTGAAAGTCACGGGGTTTAATTGCGCCACCACTGGATAGGGGCCAATGAAACGGGCATCTAACTTCCGGCAAGGGCGGTGGGAGGGCAGAAAGCGAGTGGACAGAAAAACCCGATCTCCTACCTTGATTTCGGGGCCCGGCTGGCGATGTTTGTCAGCGTGGCGTTTATAGTCCTCCTTGGCTTGGTCTAGTTGCTGGAGCAAAAGTTGTTGTACCGCTGTGAGTTCCTGCAGCCAATCCTCTGCTGCGGGAACTTCTGAAGTTTCAATGACAGGGGGAAAGAAACGTGGATGGAAGCCGTAGTTTGCAAAGAACGGCGTTTCTTTTGTAGAAGCTTGAACTCCATTGTTATAGGCAAACTCTGACAGTGGTAACAGAGAAGCCCAATTGTCCTGTTGGTAGTTTACATAACAGCGAAGATACTGCTCCAAAGTGGCATTGGTGCGCTCCGTTTGCCCATCTGTTTGGGGATGATGAGCTGAAGATAAGCGAGAGTCTATGCCCAATAGTTTTTGTAGTGCCTTCCAAAAACGAGAGGTGAATTGAGATCCACGGTCTGTGACTAAACTCTTGGGCAATCCATGTAGTCTGAAAACATGTAGAAGGAATAGATCTGCAGTCTCTTTGGCCGTGGGAAGACCTTCACAGGGAATGAAATGGGATAACTTGGTGAAAAGGTCCACCACCACTAGGATCGTGGTGAATCCACAGGAAGGTGGTAGGTCAGTGATGAAATCCGCAGAAATTATTTCCCATGGCCGAGATGGGGTAGGAAGGGGATGCAGAAGCCCTGAGGGCTTCTCCCTTCTTATCTTGGAGCGCTGGCATACTGGGCAGGTGTTGACATATTTTTCCACATCTTTGCGGATCTTGGGCCACCAAAAATCCCTTAGGATCAGATGCATGGTTTTAAATAGTCCGAAATGCCCTGCTGGTTTGCAGTCATGACACAGACGAAGCGCTTTTTCCCTGCCCGGTCCGGGTGGGATATAAACATGATTTCTATAGCATAGCAGTCCATCTTTAAGCGAAAAGGGAAAATGCAGACCTTGACGAAGTTGGTCCTGCGCCCAGGCATCTGCTTGCTGACTAGCCCTGATTTCTTGAGCACAGATGGGTCCTGGAGTAGAGGAAGTTGAACCAATGGGAGTGGATTTGGTGTTCCCCACTGTGAGCGTGGCAAAGTTCTCGGGTTGTAGTAATTGGGATTCAAAGGTCTCCTTGCGTCCTGCAGCGTATTCCGGTTTACGTGACAGGGCGTCTGCTTGCTTGGTTTGGGCTGGGGTCACATAATGAATCTGGAAGTTGAAACGTTCAAAGAACAAAGCCCAACGTTGCTGCCTCTGATTTAGTTTGCGGGCAGTTCTTAGATGTTCTAGATTTCGATGATCAGTGTGGACTTCAATGGGAAATTTGGCCCCTTCTAGCCAATGTCTCCAAGTTTCAAAGGCTGCCTTTATGGCCAGTAGTTCCTTTTCCCAAATGGTGTAATTTCTCTCTGGTGTGGTTAGTTGACGGGAGTAAAAGGCACAGGGACGAAGGTGGTCTCCCACCGGTTGTAAGAGTACAGCCCCAATTGCCACATCAGAGGCGTCCGCTTACACAACAAAAGGGGTTCCAGGATCTGGGTGCTGTAGAATTGGCTGGGACGTGAATAATTTCTTTAGTTGCTGGAACCCTTTCTCTGCTTGATCAGTCCAGCGGAAGGGCTGTTTTCCACGGATGCAGCTAGTGATTGGGTCAGACCAGCGGGCAAAATCTGGAATGAACTTGCGGTAATAGTTCGCGAACCCCAAGAAACGCTGCACCTCTTTCTTGTTAGTTGGCGCCCGCCATTCCAATACTGCTGAAACCTTGGCTGGATCCATGGAGAGCCCTAGAGGCGAGATACGGTAACCAAGGAAATCTACCTCTTGTAGATCAAAAGCGCATTTTTCCAACTTGGCATAAAGTCCATGATCCCGCAATCGTTGTAACACCATTTTGACGTGGTTCTCATGTTCTGATTGTGATCTAGAAAACACCAAAAAATCGTCCAGGTAGATTATCAAGAACCTATCTAGATAGTCCTGAAAAATGTCATTGACAAAATGCTGGAACGTTGCGGGAGCTCCGCATAATCCATAATTCATAACTCGGGACTCGAATAATCCGAATTTGGTCTGGAAGGCGGTCTTCCACTCGTCCCCTTCTCTGATGCGAACTAAGTTGTAAGCCCCCCGAAGATCCAGCTTGGTGTAAACCTTGGCTCCTCGAAGCCGATCCAGTAGATCCGAGATTAAGGGCAGGGGATAGCTGTTCCGCTTGGTGATATTGTTCAATGCTCTGTAGTCCACCACCAAGCGTAGTTCCCCTGACTTCTTCTTCACAAACATCACTGGGGAGGCGGCTGGGGATTGAGAGGGTCTAATGAATCCCTTACGAAGGTTTGTCTCTATGAATTCCCTGAGAGCTTCTTGCTCTGGTTCAGTCAGGGAGTATAGGTGCCCTCGCGGGATCGGGGCCCCCTCCACCAGGTCAATGGCACAGTCATAAGGTCTATGTGGGGGTAATTTCTCGGCTTCTTTTTCATTGAATACATCCCAATACTCGGAGTACTTCTTGGGCAGGGTGATGATGGGCTCGGTGTCTGTGGCATGGCAGACCTTGGCTACAAGGCAATGGTTTTGGCAGTACTGTGAAGCAAACTGCAGTTCTCTGTTGGACCAGGAGATGCTTGGGTCGTGGAGAGTCAGCCATGGAATTCCCAAAATCACAGGGAAATGGGGAACCTCGGTAACAAAGAAAGAAATCTCTTCCATATGTTCCCTTATCCACATCCTGGTGGGTTCCGACCACTGACTTACGGGGCCCGTCTTGAGGGGGCGGCCGTCTATGGCTTGCACCACACGGGCATTCTTGAAATCATGATATTGTAATCCCAGAGAGTCGGCATACTCTCTATCAATGAAATTGTTGGTGGCTCCGGAGTCTATCATGGCGTGGATCATGACGGGTCCCCTTTTTGCTGACCATAAGGTGACCACGAGAAGGAACAGGACCCCGGTTGGCGGCTCTTGAACGGGTTTTTTGACCGGGTTGGCGAGCCTCTCTACGCCCGGTCGTTGGCTTCCCCCGCCGGCTGTGTGCCAGCCGGCTCAGACGCCTTCGTCTCCGTGGAGGACGCCGCCGCAAGACGGGCGGCGGGCTTCCCTTTGGCTGGGCACTCTCTGGCGAAGTGGCCCCCGTTCCCGCAGTACCAACAGAGGTTTAAGCGTTGACGACGGGCCTTCTCGGCGGCATCTAATCTGGGACGCACGTTGCCCAACTGCATCGGCACCTCCTCGCTTCCTCTGGGGTATGGGGTTGGTGGTGGGGGTCTCCACACTGGACGTGGCTGAACGCTGGCGGGAGCGGGGGGTTTTGCCCCAGCTCTACCGCTCTGGCCTCGAACCCACTGTTTCCTGTTGGCAATCATGACTTCAGCCCGTAAACATTGATCAATGAGTGCTTCGAGGGTCTGGGGAGGATCCACCTTGGAGATTTCCTCCAGCATTTCGATGTTGAGACCCTCCCGGAATTGTCCCCTGAGGGCTACATCATTCCAGCCGGTGTTATGGGCCAGCACTCGGAACTCGGCTATGTACTGAGACATAGGTCTGTCTCCTTGGAAGAGGCGACGGAGTTTGTGACCGGCTGCCTCCAAATTGTCCTCGATTCCCCAAGTCTCTTTAAGGTGGTCCAAGAAGCGTTGCGCGGATCTTAGGTGTGGAGAGGCTTGGTCGAACAGTGCCGTCGCCCAGTTGGCCGCTGGCCCGTCTAGAAGACTGTAAACCCATGCCACCTTGATGTCTTCTTGGGGAAATTCGGCAGCACGGGCCTCTAGATAAGCTTGGCATTGGCGACGGAAAACATGAACCTTAGAAGCTTCTCCAGTAAACTTGGTTGGCAACGCCATGGCCGGTAGACGGATTCCGCGTTCCTTCAAACCTTTTATTTCTCCATCCTGGGCATTAAGCTTATCACGGATTCGATCCACCTCATCTTTGTCGATGGTGTAGGTAATCGGCTGGCCGCTCGGCCCAGGTACGGTTCCGGTAGACATTCTGGCCGAGGTTAATTGGTGCTTAGGGTGGCGGAGTCAAACTGTCAGGACCCAGGCTACAGAGCACCAATAACCATACGCAGAGGCCAGATTCAATCTAATATCTTTATTAAGGAAATATATAAGATTAATAAAAATAAATGTAAAAGTTAGTTCAGAAGCAGACCTTTCAGGAAAGGTCAAAATTAGTCCAAAAAAGCAATGTCCAATATGAAATATTATGATCCAAAGTTGTAATCCAATAACCGAAACACTCACTTTGCCAGGCAAAGTGAGGGGAGATGACAAGGTCCTTTAGTCCATAAACTTGAGCAAGGCTAGGAAATAACTTGATACTTGAAGCAAGGCTTAAAACGTGGAACAAGGTAACAAGGAACAAGAACAAGGTCCGTGGAATAACTTGGTAAAATCCGTGATACAAGGCAAGGTATAGTCCCGGGAAACAAGCAAGGTCCGTAGGTAAACAAAGGCTGGAAACTGGAGCGAAGGCTGGAAAGCAGGGCAAGGCTTGAGCAGGAACGAGGCTTGAAACGGAGCGCGCTGTCCAGACACAACTCGCTCCGGAGGCTGACGAATTGACTCCGCGAAGTTACTACGCGGGTAAAACACCTATATAGAGTCTAACTTTCCCGCCGAAGCAGTTCTCTGGGAACCAGAAACGAAAGCTAAACTCTGGGACCAGATGTTTGACTCCCTAAAGATTCTCACGGAAAGCAGTCTTAATTGGCTACATTCTTAGCTGCAATTCTAGCACTCCTGCGCGAAGCTGCTTCCAAACCCCTCTGTTGTTTACAAAACTCACGGCGCAAGAACACGGGAGATGTGGGCTCTGGGTTTGTTTGACATACTTCTGGGACACAACTTTCTTGCAGGTGCAAGGTTCCCAGATCTGCCTGGGAAAGATCTGTCTGAGAAGATTCCAGTTCTGACTGGGAAGGTAAAAAACCCAAGTTTTCTTCTTCATCAGGGATTACAATGTCCTGAGCAGGACTACAAGGCCCATGGGTCATCACACATGAGACTGAGTTTTTCTGCCTGATTTTCCTCCTGAACCAGGACCCTTTGAAGGTAATGGTCTTACACTTGGACACTAAGATCTGGGGAGACCTTTGCTGTTCTGCAGGCGGCCTTTGATGGCTGTTTGCTGAGGCAGTAAGGTGTTTTTGTAATATGCTGCCAATATTACTTGTCTTTCTTTTCAATGGTTATCTTCTTAAGTGCTTTTAATTATATTGATACTTTAACTTTTGTATGAAAGGATTTTTAACTTTTGTGAGGCACCAGAGTCTCAAATGGTGGGAAAGGTAGGATAAAAATACAAATATACATAGAAACAACAACATCCCTACAAAAAGGTGGGTGTACAAAAGTGACTATATTTAGCAATACCTACCTATTGTTATCTACAAATCAGACTTTGTAATAATGAAAAGATGAATTAAAGAGCATTCCCCCCACAAAAAAATTACAATACAAATATCACATTTTGTTTTTCTTTAACCATCATGCACCAGGATGATGGTTTTAGTTCCCCAAATCTATTTAATGTACTGTTCCATTATCCGGGCTAAGGCCACTGGTGGGGCACTAGAGAGAGAAGAATAGTCAATTTTACGGGATGGAGGGTGAGTTGAAGGCATTGAACAATTTCCCCCTGTTTTCCCCCCACCCATGTCCTCGTCATGGATACAACCCTCATTTATGGCACGGGAAGTGGGGAGGGAGAATTTCCCCAGTGAAAATGGGGGAAATTGTTTTTCTTCTCACCCCCCCCCCCCGGCAATAAAAGGGACTATCCTTTGTCTAGTGCTCCCTTATGGCCTCCACCCAGATAATGGAACAGTACCAATGTAAGCATTCTATAACATAGGCACTCTGTGGTATCGTTAACTGAAAATTTGTCATCTATTTCCCCATTTTTTTAAAACAAAACAAAAATCTAATGTAGACAAAAATATTTCAACAATTCTAATCTTTTTTTTTTACTGGAGCACTTTTTTATCTTAGTAAATGTAATGTATGGAAAGCATAAAATGTTCCACAATGCAGGGAGTTTAGAGACCCAAGATATAACAAAAGAAAAGTGTCATGGATTGTGTGGATGAGGGTTTGCAGAGTGATGTCTGTAGAACTAGAGCCTAGACAGGAACAGCAACCCTCTCAGCTACAACCAGATGGAATGACTACTCAGCCCACTGGTGGAACACAAGAGACTTCTGTTGAGTCTGCTGAGGGAAAGTTTACTGTTCCTGCTTTTGTGGAATTAAAGAGATAAATGTTTCAGCTGAGGAGATCTTCAAGGCTTGCTGAGAAGAAGGCCGGCAACAGGGATCACCTGTGAAAGCAACATTTAAGTGACTGGAGCATGTTCCCTGATTGTTAGCTTCACTATCTATTCCAAGATCTTGGAACCAGGAAGTCTCGTACATCTTTGGAATCTGGACTGCTCTCAGACATCGGCTCTGGGCTTGTGGACTCAATCTTGTTACTTGGATTTCTAGTAACTGGCTCTTAACTTGGACTGGACATTTGGCTTTTCCTCCTGCTTCTTCCCCTGAGTTTTGATACTTCTGAGGATTAATTGGCTAGACCTTAGACTGTTGTGTGTTCCTATCTGTGTTTAGAGGTCGAGGCTTTTGACAAAAAGTAATGAAGTATATATTATACTAAGTCCTCACATGAATACTAATCAGAGTCTAAACCTCGTTATATATAATTTTCATTGGGATTAGAAAACACTCCACAGCTCACTCAATACACATTTTTGTTATGACTTCTGAAAATGTCATTTTTGCACAGCTAAACATACATTGTCTTTTTTAAAAAGTACTGTAACATGATATTTAACCTTAATACAGTATCACTTATCACATTTCCCCTTTATTCCAAATAAACCCATTCCCTTCTTATCCCTCTCCCAATTCACAATATACTATAAAATATAGCTATGCCAAATCTCTTTTTTTCCTTATATTGCATATTATTATTATTATTATTATTATTATTATTATTATTATTATTATTATTATTATTATTGTATTTATCTAGTTGTTAAGCCAAAATTTCACTTGATGGTTCAGTGGTTAAAATTTGCCATTACTTTGTCACATATAACTAACAAATGTCTTATTTTATTTATCCTTGCGCTAAGCTCAATTTATAGCTTAACTTCTCTCACAGGACTATAGGTCATATCTTGTTTAATCATTTTTATTGATAAATTGTCTACCATAATAATTTCTCCCAAATTTTGACTATTTCTAACCTCTCTGTACATAAGTGATATGAGCTCTTTATTTGAGAAATCCTCATTCTCATTATCAAATAAGGAGATCATTAATAGTGCCCTTCTAAAATACATTGTTTCCCCCCACAATTCAATTTATCTAAGATAGAATTTTATCCCAAAATCTTCATAAGTTTGGACATCTACATTGTCAAGAGCAGGTCATTACAAAGAAGTAAGGAAGATTTTGGTTCTAATTAGCACTTAGAAAAGCACTGCATGTTCTCACTTAACATTATTTACATTTTTAATAGATAAAATTGGTTTAGATTTTTTCCCCTCTCGGCTAAGACTGCTAAAAAAATAAAGGTAAAGGTTTCTCCTGACGTTAAGTCCAGTCATGTCTGACTCTGGGGTTGATGCTCATCTCCATTTCTAAGCCGAAGAGCCGGCATTGTCCGTCGACACCTCCAAGGTCATGTGGCTGGCATGACTGCATGGAGCACCATTACCTTCCCACCGGAGCGGTACCTATTGATCTACTCACATTTGCATGTTTTCAAACTGCTAGGTTGGCAGGAGCTGGAGCTAACAGCGGGCACTCACTCTGCTCCCGGGATTTGAACCTGGGACCTTTTGGTCTGCAAGTTCAGCAGCTCAGTGCTTTAACAAGCAAATGAGTAAGATTAATTTTGTCTCTATGCCTAATTATATCACGTATTGTTCCTGGTGAATAAGCTTACAGGTTCACTTTTCTATGGGTTATGATATACAATAGGCCCACTGATTATGCAGGATCACTGAATGGAATTTCAGTTATATGTGAAAAGCTTTGCTATAGAATCATGAAGGGCGATCTAGTGATGCCTAGAAAAGGCTCCCAGTGCAATTTTATGGTAAACTTCTGCTGAACTATTGCTTTACCCTACTCCACATTTTTATATATTTTTAATCAGTGTATCTCGAGTATTGAGAGTTGGGAGCAGGCATTGTTTTCTCTGGCTATGCGAAATTTTGCCAGCAAAACAGCTTTTTCTTTTGCTGTGTTGCAGCGACACCACTGCAGATAGTTGGAGCTTGGTACTGCAACTGATATCTGGTTTAAATAGTATAAGACGTATAAGTACAAATATAAGTACAGTACAACAAATGCCATGTTCAGCAGGAGGAATCCTCTCAACTCTGAAGGAGTCTACGGTATACCATGCAGCTGTGGACAAGTCTATATAGGGACCACCAAACGCAGCATTCAAACACGAATCAAAAAACATGAAAGGCACTGCAGACTCACTCAACCAGAGAAATCAGCCATAGCAGAGCACTTGATGAACCAACCTGGACACAACATATTACTTGAGAACACAGAAATGTGGTTGGTTGTTAGAGAACACTCTAACAACCACCATGGCAGACTATACCAAGAAGCTATTGAAATCCACAAGCATGTGGACAATTTCATCAGAAAGGACGAAACCATAAAAAAAAATCTGGCTACCAGTATTAAAAAAACTCTAAAATCAGGACAATAAATAAAGAACAACACTCAGAAGACAGGGGAATTCCAGACATGAATCAATCAGGTCCAACTAACATCTCCCAACACAGGATCCCCCCAGGCAGGAAGCAGCCTGGCTCTGAAGCTGCAAGAGCATTCAATGCTAATCAGGTTGGCCAATTGCAACATTCATCACTTGCCCCAAATAGACAAGAATTCTTTCTCCCACCCTGAAATTTAACAGATATATAAACCCCACTTACACAACCTCTGAGGATGCCTGCCATAGATGTGGGCGAAATGTCAGGAGAGAATGCTTCTGGAACATGGCCATACAGCCTGGAAATCTCACCACAACCCAAGTATAAGAAACAGCTAGAAACAACTATTGCCACCTTATTAATGGCTTTACAAGGTGAACAACTTGCTGCTGAGATACCCAGGCTGAATTACTCCTAAACTATCCTCTGCTTGACTAGCTTGCTTGCCTTCACATCTTCCTTCTTGACATTAAGAATGGACCAATTTTCACTAATTTATATTCCCTTGAATGTTTTGAGAGCAGTTTCCCATGTTACTTCGAACAGTTTGGTACAAGTCACTTGTTAAAATTCTCAGGATCTGTTACCTAGCATGGATCTTTTGGCAGAGGACACTGTAAGCTGTGAGCCCAAAAGAGTAGAATGTCCATTTTTTTTTTTTGGATGACAGTTCCATGCTGGCGAGGAGAATCTGGAAGTTACAGTCAAAAAGTAACATTTTCAGATTCTGCATAACAATGCTGTAATCTTTCAAGGATTGTACAGTGATCGTGGTGGCTGAAAGATTCTAGGAGTCATCCAAAATTATTATTATTATTATTATTATTATTATTATTATTATTATTATTATTATTATTATTATTATATTTATACACTGCTTTAGGGGAGCTATTACTACCAATTTTTTTAAAATGCTGATTGCAATATTCCTGAGATCCAGGGCTAACCCAAGACATTTTGTAGCCTAAGGCAACAGGGAAGATATTGATTGAATTGCCATTTTGATCTTGCATACATCCCAGTGATAGAACCCACTTGATGGCAGCAGTCTAGTTTAATGCATTAGGATGGACCATATGAAATACATAGCTGTGTGCTTTGACAAAGAGGATTCACAGGAGGAGCATGCAAATGTCTGGTGGTCTTACCCTCAGCGCCTGCTCCCTGGCATGGTTGCTATGTCCAATGATAAAACCAACCCTGATGATATCCGACAGAAATGTTGCACTTTCAGTTCAGAAGTTGCAGTATATATCTCAACAAAATAAATATAAAATGCTTAGCAGCAGCCAGAGGGAATATCAAGAGACTTTAGAATATACAAAATGCTTATCATAATTTCTAAAGCCCTGCTAGGTTTATTGCTCAGTGTTGAAGATAGTAATAAATATGTTCAAGGTATTGCTAAAGCTGATTCTCTAATATGTATACAAATGCACATTATTTATTACAGCCTTGTTGCACAGGTTCATATATAATGCTAGACTCAGCGGAACAGTGCTGTGGTTAGAAACATAATTCATCAAGAAGGACACTTTGTGGTAATTATATTCCTGCAGCTGCAGTCTCAGGGACAAATGCAACATATTTCAACTCATCTGTATTTTTGAAGACTGGCTTTCTAACTCATTATAAATTTATATACTGGAAACAAATTGTTTAATATGCAGCCTAAATGTAACCTGGAGTTTATGTGCTTATTCCAATATTTATAACTTGTTTTTTATTTTTTTAAAAACTATCAAGACAGTTTATAAAGTGTAATAGAATAAAAGGTATTCAGACAATGTAGAATGAATGCATCGGGTGGGTTATGCGGTTGGAGATTTGGTGCTAATGGATAACTGTTAGAGAGCACCAGGAAGGCTCTGGTAAAATCTTTTGTTGCTGTATCAAATATTTCATGCCAAATTGTTTCCCTAGAATATGAGTGTTTGGGGTTGAGGGATTTACTTTCCCCCTCTATAAGCATGCCATCACACATTTCCCAGATGAAAATGGATGTATGTGGACAACCAGTGTTAGTGTGGTCAAGTTAAGAACACACAAATCAGGTTCAAACAAAAGCAGTTTGCTTTTGTTTGAGTCTACTGGGAAAGGGCTTAACTTCCCTCCCCACCTCTGAGTTCAGTGCAAATTACATTTGCACTTTGAACTCACATTTGAAGGAAATAGTGAAATATACTTTTGTGTCCAACCTGCTTCCACTGGAAACCTCTCAGCAGGACACAGTTAGTGAATGCATCATGCTCTTCCAGGTAAGACCCAGAAGCTCCCAATGCTATATTCTTTTAAGCCTTTGGTTAAAACAGTAGTTCCCAATGTTTGTTTTTTTCTACCAGGGACCACTTGACTAGGGACCACTTTGACCAGGGACCACTCTCCAACATTAGTATCAAAAGGATTACGAATCAGTTTTTGGTCAACTTTAGATTTGGTTTGGTTATTTGGGTTGCTGATTCAGAAAACTGCATTGGATAGACCACATCAGCTCTAGTTTCTGATAAAGAACATATGCCATCCAGTAGTTGCCATCTGCTCACCCACAGAAAACCATATTTAATAATCTAGAGCTGATTTTCCCTGCATGTCTCGCGGACCTTATTTTAGATTTCACAGCCCACAGCTTGGGAACCACTGGGTTAAATCATGGCTTTGCAGAAGATATTTGCTTGAAAGTTCTTGCAGCTTCTCTTTATGATGATGTATTATCATGCATTATTTGAATTTTGATGATGCTGCATATATATTATTTCTCAAGGAAGGATGGAATATATAAAGCTTATGTTTAATAAGTTCATTTAGCGAAAAACATGGGGTGAATTTTTAATGAACATTTATCCAGAGTAAGCCTGGCTTTTCTGTTAACTTACTCCATGTATTAACTCCTGTTTTATTTTAATCTTCTTTACAAAGAGAATATAAAAATAGGAGGTCATATCCCCGAGATCTAATTTGGATCCAAGAGGCCCAACTTGCTAGTGTGGTCCCCATGAAATGCTTTTTAGTTGACAAATCAAAGGTACTCTTTCTGCAACAATCTAATATCCCAACAGAATTCTACTTATTCATTCCCTAAATTCTTCCTTTTTCCTGCCCAGTTGTGCTCCACAATAAAGCTCAGTATTCTGTAAGGTCCAGCAGAGGTCCCCAGAGGATCAGACAATCTTCACTTTAAAAACATTTCAGAGCATAAAACAGATACAGTACACAGATATTTGGTAGGAAAAGAGAGAAAATGCCAATACAAAAATAGGTGGTGGTGCATTTACCTAATTTCAAAACAAGGCCCCTATTATTAAGTGATCAAGTGCTTGAAATTAATGAAGCTCAAATCCCAAACCATTTTTGTTTTGCCAAAAAGGGTAGTAGAAAATTGGCATTGCATATGGTTATAATTGGTTCCCCCCGTCCCAATCTGCAGTTGTTACTCCCAATTATGTACTTCGAGTATATATGTATGCATGACCATTGTGTACACACCGTATAATATACTGGGATATGTTGCTGATTTTGAAATGTACATCATTTACATCAATAGATATTTTACGTTGGCGAAGTGTTAAAGCACTGAGCTGCTGAACTTGCAGACCGAAAGGTCGCAGGTTCAAATCCCGGGAGCGGAGTGAGTGCCCGCTGTTAGCTCCAGCTTCTGCCAACCTAGCAGTTCGAAAACATGCCAATGTGAGTAGATCAATAGGTACTGCTCTGGCACTGCTCTGGCACTGAGCATAGATATATGTTTAGCAAACATATATCTAATAGTGTATTTATCCTCCCTGTTGTCCTTCCATCAGCAGGCTAAAACCTTTTTATTCAGGCAGGCTTCTAAAGGATGTTTTTAAGATCAAGTAAGGTGGTGCTGTGATTTGAGCTTTGAATATGTTTTAAGTCAGTTTTTATGGATTTAACTGAATTTTTAATATAATTGATATTGAATTTTTGTTTCATGTTTGTATATTTAAATTGCATTAAAATACTTTTAAAGTATGCTGCTTTGAGTCTCCTCTGAGGAAAGAAAAATCAGGGTACAAATAAACAACACTTCAGCAATCAGTATTTTGCTATATTAGTACCAGCTTAATTGTATATGTATTATCAAAGAAGATAAAAACCTGGCAATTCTAATCCAGCAACTGGGGATGGCAGAGATGGAGAACTCTACTACACAGAACTCTGCTACAAGTGGATGTCTCAATTTCCTTGGGACAAGAAATAATATCCACACAAGGAGATGCAGGTATCAAAATTGTACTATACTGAGAATCAGTGGAGTTTATTGACTACAGAGGAGCTACGGTAGAACAATGGTAAACCCTTGTGCCAGCTGAACTGTAGACCTGAAGGTTGAGTTGCTGACCTGCAGGCTGCTGGTTTGAATCTGCGAGGTGGGGTGAGCTCTCATCTGTCAGCTCTAGCTTGTGGAGACATGAGAGAAGCCTCCCAGCAACACATCCGAGTGTCCTGTGCAACATTTCTGTAGGCGGCCAATTCTCACACCAGAAGCAACTTGCAATATGTTCTCAACATGCTTCTGGCATGATAAAAAAAACTGACTATACAGTTAGCCCAATGGATCCAGTTTCAAATTCCCACTCAGCCATGAGAATCACCTGATTTCATGGACCAGTTATAATTTCTTTCCTTTTATCAATCACACAGAAAATGGTTTTAAGATTGGAGGAAAGACTAAGCTAAACTGTACTGTCTAGAAGAAAGGAAGGCTAAACATGTAATGTAATAAATCAGCTCCTTGAATGAAAACACAAGATTCCTGCAGCACTTTGAAATTTTATTGTGGCACAAGTTTTCAATATGATTGCAGAAGACAAAACAGGAAAGATTGTCCACACTCACACGAGAACCTACATAGTTATAATCTATTACCTTTTCAGACAAAGCTTCATGAGCACACCCACACAAGTTTTGTGTACAGAAAAGCCAACACTGAATGTAAAGAGCTGCTCCTTTAGATCATGACCATAATTCTCAAATAAGGCTGCATAACCATTACAGTCTACAAAGGATCTCATTCCACATTACTGGATGGTGACACATCTTTACAAAAATAATGGAAAGAACTCACTTAGCAAATAAGTGATGATCACATGGCCCCTCAGATGGTGTTGGATTGCAATGCCTAGTTTAGTTTCTCTCACCAGCATGGTCTATTGTGAAGGATGCTACAGCAATATTTGAAGAGCCATGTGATTCACACCCAGATTTTGAGAGGGGGGCAGAATTAAGGTCAGGTTAAACAACTTTATAGACTTTTAGAGCCAAGCCTTATATAAAAGATACACAGCAATAATATTCTCAATTCCTGTCTGTTCCATTTGCCACTGAAAGTAGTTTATTTTAAATCTATACATCAACCAGGAAAGGCAGAAATGGATGTTTATATCACCACCGCTCTGACTCCTGATAATAGCTTATTAGTGCACGTGTTAAATAATAATTCCAGACACAACTTTTCATCTGTTTCCCCGTTCTTGTCCCATTTACAATGCTATAAACATGGTTTGCAGAACAGTACTATACATGTTTGCTCACTGATATTTATTCCCCAATAATTGAGACCTATACCTTTATAACTTTATAAAACTAGCCCACCTGATTCATCTAAGAGAATCTGTGCCTATCAGCAGGTTTCCATGTAAATATCACATACTGAAGGAAGAACCCCGTTCATAAACTGTGTTCATAAACTGATGCTGCTTACTGGTGTTTTTCACGCAAAGACACATTCAATGCCAACTGTTATTCAGATCCAGTTTCAGCAAATCAAATACCATATTTTAAAGTGCAATTAGATCAGGTTCAGTAAATGTCCTTTATTCCCACTTCAGTCAACAGTGGATTGTACACCAGCTTGTGATTTTTGTTCTTTTTCAAAGTTCTACTCACTGATGATTAATTCCATATTTGTCTGCAATGTATATTAAAGCTACAATTTGATATGAAATGGATTAAGATCGAGACTTTTTGTAAAAAAAAGTGAAGTTCCATCATTAATACTTGACAGTGCAATTTCTGACTCCCACATAAACATTAATTACTGAGGAGGTACAAGAAACATTTTAAATATATGGATTGTCTGAAATACTGCTGTAATAAGTACAGGTTTATACAAATATACACATGCAATTTTAATCACCATAGCTTGAGAATGCACAACTTTGTAGGCAAAGATATTTAGTCCCAGTTGTTTTTCCTTCCTAAGTTTTGAGTTTGTGCTGCAAGTGAAAGCATCAATGCAACAAATAATTTATCGCAGAACTAGCAATGAAGTAACACGTGATATTAATATAGTAGTCACATAGGCAGCTTATTTGAAAAGCTCTTCAGTTGTGCTGATAAATATAAATCATATCTGGAGGTTGCTCTCAAACTGCAGACACAAGCATACTTCCTAGAATTGTAGTCTTCTCTTGCAAGAAGGCTTGGCTAATGCATTTTATATAGACAGTACACTAGACCATGTGGCTGCATAAGTTCTACATGTTTCAGAAAGGCCAATATGAAGAAGAATTACACAGCATCAGCACACATTGCATTATTGCTGTGTAACCATGCCCATTGTTTTGTTTGCTTAAATCCAGGTTTTTTCAGCACAGGACCTGGACACAGTTGATATAAATAAAACAGAACACCTATCTGTACCGATACGGTGAGAACAACTGGCAGAGCACATCATGGGCTAAGGCACTAAGGTTAAGGCCAAAATTTGTAAAGTGTTCCCAGTGACCTAGTTTCACTGAAAGTTCAATGGAATCATACATTTGATGATAAAAGATGGAATACTAAGGCCAATCAGCAGTCTCTGCTGAGGACATTTACTTTTAACAGCCTGTTCTTTGAAATATAGATATATACAATTTTAATTAGTTGCCAATAAACAAATGATAGGCTATTCCCCCCACACACCCCCAGCTGAAATGGTATTTGTACTATAAGGACCAGTTATCATACCTACTTTTGAAAAAAAAAACCTAATAAATGCATGAACATTTCACTTGGAGAGGGCTAATTCAAGAGAGGGAAAATATTCAGAGTTTGGAAATGCTGATTTTCTGGAATGTACCTACCATAATCCCTAAGTGATCATAGCCATGCAGGCTAAGATATTCTCCAAGTTATTGTCCAAAATAAATTAACTTTTCCAAGCTCTGCTAAATTTTCAGATTAAATGTGTATCCCAAGAGGCAACTAATACAGTATAAGAATATTCAGCCCCTCAACATATAAAATATAATCTGACTCATGGGACTCATTGAGAAATTGTTGTCCTATCAAATTGGGAAGCAAACATTTTATGAAGACTTTATGGGAAACAACCCTGAACTCTGATAATGCTAGTAAGGTGCCTTATGCTGTTCAATATATTACTTCATTCTGGGGAAGTGTTTTTCAATATGCTAACAGAACTCATCTAACTGCATTTGACTTGCAATATCATTACTTAATGTTAGCATTCTCTTGTATGAAACAAGAAGCCACCAGCTAACATTTCCTTGTTATTTTATTTTCTAAGCTTCTTATTTCCAGACATAACAAAATAATTGTCATCTTGTTTTTTCTTCAGTGTGGGATCCTTTGACCCATGAGGCACCCCCTTAGTAGTGACTGTATCAACCTTTACTTTTAAAAGTCGATTCTTAACAGCTGGATCAAGAATTTTATTATTCTTCTGGGTGGTTTTAGCTGGAGATTGAGTCTTGGTGGCAGCCTGAATTGTCTTTTTTCTATTTTCAGTTATGGAAGATGTTTGGGGAAGACGTACAACAGACAGCGGAGTACGCTCAGAGTGTTTTGACCTACCGGATCCCACCAAAGTTTTTGATTTGCTACCTTGAACTTGCATATTCTTGTTTGAGGAATGACTGTTGGCAGATGGAGATGTGATTTTACTCCTTGCTTCTAATGCAGATGTTGGTTGTGCTGATTTGCTTGTTGCATGTAAAGAGGTAGAGCTCAACTGTTTACCAACAGCTGCAGTTTTGATATTTTTGGCCTGTTTACTTTCTGTTGTGCCTCTGGCTGAGCACATTTGGGAAGTAGTGGTTTTGGGAACTGATTTTGTTGATGTTGCAGAAAAATGTTGCGACCATGGTGGTTTGGGACCATTGGGAGTTCTGTTAGTTGGCCATGGAGGCTTCACTGATGTTTTTGGAAGAGGTTTAGATTTGGCTGTGGCACTGCTCTTTGGAGAATGACGCATCTCTTCAGAGGCCACCCTCTTCTTTGTTCCAGACAACTCAGAAAGTTTACTTGTTGAACAAGAAGGGACAGGATGCAACATGGTTGGAGAATTCTGTGGACGTGTACATTGGACAGGTGACAAAATACGTTTCTGAAGACATTCTGAAGACTTTATAACATTTCTAAATAAGGCCGATGTAGAACCTTTATTGTCAGGTTGGACACATTTAGAAACAGGCATGATTTTTTTGGAAGATGGGCATGAATTATTAACTGAGGAACTTTTTGACTTCAGGTGGCCCAGAGCACACTGGTTTCTAGAAGGTGTTTGTGGTTTTGCTTTGGGGGAAGAAAGTGCAGGAGATTGTGTAAACTTTGCTGCTTTCTGCTTTCTATCAGCAACATGAGGAGTCTTTGGAGCTGGAGCAGGAGCAGGAGGCTTTGAATTTTGTTTCTGATATGTATTAATCGCAGAAATGGGGTTCATAGATGGAGGCTGGGGAGTTCTAGCAGATGAATCAGGAACTGTCTCATTGGATGCACCTTTTTGAAATGCCAAGATCTTCTGTTCAACGGTTGCGAATTGCAGCACTCGACAAGGATCATACTTGAGTAAAAATCCCTGAAGAGTATCCCAGCCCCCACCAACACGTACCATCACATGCTTCCCATGTAACATCTAGGAGAAGAGAAGAAAAAAAAATCCAGGGACAGAATATCTGGTTAGAATTTGGTACACTTTTCTAAAAGGAAGCATTAAATGGATATTTGATTTGACTCAATATTTTGCCTTCTTTGGAGTGGGACACATTGATCATTACTCTTTCTTTCCTAAAATTATCCATCCAAAGAAGGCTTCATAAGAAGAGCAAACCAGGAGTATAACTGCCAACTACTACAACAGAAGTATTGCTCAAGTATACTCTGGCATCACTGAGACATGGGCATCCTTCTAAACAGGTGGCAAGCCTGAGAAGATGCCATCATCAGGTTGATTCATTTCTCAGCATCACATCATCAACACCTGTAGGGATGAGATTATACCCAGCCTTGACCAGTTCTAAGGTATCATCAAAACATTTTGAGAAACTGCACTTACCCGTATGAAGAGTATCTTGTCTCCTAATCTATAGCGTCCTTCAGATAAATACTCAATTGAAAACCTGTGAGAGCAGCTGCAAGGAGGATCTTCAGCAATATGTTTAACCTATAGCATACAAAGATCACATGTTATGTCAAGGACAGAACGCCACAAGATTCAAAGTAACAGAGTTTATTAGATTACAGAACTCAAAAATGCCCGTAAAACACAAGGGCCAGGCAGTTTTTGCCTTTAGGAGCAAAAAGGGGCAAAAGTAAATGTTCAAAAGATGAACCGGATTAAACCGGAGTTTAATCCGGGTAAAAACAAACTGCTTACTTCAGCCTGGGTATAAACGAAACGAAAGCCAAGGAACAAAAGATACAAAGAATGCAACTAATTGGCAGCAGATTCCTCTCTGCTGCCAACACTGTGCTTAGAGTAACTTGCGTCGCTCCCCCACACACACAGCAGACAGGATCTCCAACACGAGTAATTCAGCCAAGGATTGTAGCAGTTGAGTAGACCAGTTCCGTTCCGTAGATCAAAGCCAGAAGCAGACGTTTGTAGTTTTTCCAAGTCCAAGAAGGGGGGGAAGACAAGCCGTGGTCAGTTCAGTCCGAGTTCTCAAAGCAGGAGATGGCGTCCGTCAAGAAGACGACGGAAGGTCAAGCTAATAAGAGTAAGCACAGGTTTGCACAAACAAATGCCCACACAATCCCTCCCGCCGTCTGACCCTGGATTCCAATCAACTTACGTCACAGCACAGGAAAGCACACAAGTCTTCAGGGAAGCGTCCCACACACACACGGATCCCAAGCGTTTGCCCAGATTACCTTGCCCAACGCAATTTGCAATTGCTCTCAAGCCCCATTTTATGCCAGTTACAAATCTTCATCACTGTCAGCTGTCCTCCTTAACCCGGGCGTTTCCTCATCACTTTCCTCGTCAGAGCTGGAACACCTCTGACTACGCCCAACAGCATCTCCAGCTGTGGATCCCGTCCCATCCCTCCAGCTAAACCATGGGTCTAATCCTGAAGGTCCCCATTCATCTTCTGTCCCATCATGGCCAGTGGCACCCACTTCCTCCCTTACCCGAGTCCAATCCATCTCATCCTCCTCTGAGCTAACCAGCCCCTCCTCCATTCTCTCCGTAAACCCTTCGAAAGACTCCTCGTCAGATGGTGCTGCAAATATGTCTCGCAGTCTTTTTCTCTCTCGCTCCTCGAGAGTATCTGACTCTCGAGGAGTCTTACGCCCACGTCTGTCAGTAACAGAGCCATGAGGCTCAATCATAACACTATCCCCTCTCACAAAGGCCTCCTCCCCCGATGGCGGAGAAGTGGCAGTGATACCCTCCGCTATAGCACCACGACGACTAGAGGTATCAAGTTTCAACAGCGAACGATGAAAGACTGGATGGACCTTTAAACTAGACGGTAAACGCAAACGAAACGCAACGGAAGAAATCTTTTTAACGATAGGAAAGGGACCCAAATACCGAGGCGCAAACTTTCCCCCAGCCTGTTTAATATGTTTGGAAGATAACCACACCAAATCCCCTTCTTCCAACTCCTCCCCTGCCTGCCTGTGGCGGTCAGCCTGAGTCTTCTGCGTTGCCTTAGCTTCCAACAGTAAGCGACGGGCAACATCATGCAATGCAGCCATTTCCGAAGAGCGGTACACAGGGTCCGAAGAGACCACATTGGTCGACGGCGCCACACCTCCCCGTGGGTGAAAACCATAAGTTAGCTCAAATGGCGTATGCTGACTAGACGTGTGCACCGCATTGTTGTAAGCAAATTCCGCCACCGGTAACCACTTTACCCAAGCCGTGGGTTGATCTAAACAAAAACAACGCAGATACTGCTCTAAGAGCCCATTAACCCGTTCCGACTGTCCATCCGTTTGCGGATGGAAAGCTGAAGACACGTTTAACTTAGTCCCCAAACACTCATGGAAGTGTTTCCAAAAGCGTGACACAAATTGCGGAGCCCTATCTGAAATAATCACCTCGGGTGCTCCGTGCAAACGATAGATGTGCTTTGTAAATAGTAAGGCCAACGTAGGGGCCGCCGGAATGGTTGAACAAGGAATAAAATGAGCCAGTTTACTAAATAAATCCACCACCACCCAAATACAAGTATAACCCCCAGACTTAGGCAAATCTGAAATAAAATCCATGGAAATGATTTGCCATGGCCTCTCCGGAACAGGTAAAGACGATAACAACCCTCTAGGGCGCCCAACAGGCGTCTTACTCTGCTGACAAACGGCGCAGCTGTCACAAAAGCGCAGAATGTCTTGCCGCATCTTTGGCCACCAGTAGCTCCTGGTGATAAGCTGTACGGTCTTGAACCTGCCAAAGTGCCCAGCCATGGGTTCGTCATGGTGGGCTCTAATCACCTCCAACCTGAGGGTCCCCACTGGTACGTAAACCTGCCCCCTACGCACCAATACCCCGTCTTGATCCTGGAGATGCGGCAGTATGGTACGGTTACCTGCAGAGAGCAGCATCAGTTGCTCCTGAGTCCACACATCATCCTTCTGAGCCTCAAGGATCTGGTCATGTAACCCAAGCTCATTATCTACAACACACAGAGAGGCAGTAGGCAAGATGGTCTGACATACTACCTGCTCATTGGTCTTAAATTCCGGCTTGCGGGATAAAGCATCAGCCCGCAAGTTTGCCTTCCCCTCCACGAACTGCACCTTGAAGTTAAACCTGGAGAAAAACAAAGCCCAGCGGATTTGACGCTGGTTTAACTTCTTTGCTGTTTGCAAGTGCTCTAAGTTCTTGTGATCAGATCTGACCACGATCTGGTGCCGTGCCCCTTCAAGCCAGTGCCGCCACACCTCAAACGCCACCTTAATCGCCAACAACTCCTTCTCCCATATGGTATAGTTCTGCTCGAAGGGTGTTAGTTGCCGCGAGTAAAATCCACAGGGACGCAAGGTCCCTGAGGAATCCTTCTGAGACAATACAGCCCCCAACGCGTAGCTAGAAGCGTCCGCTTCTACCACGAACGGTCTGTCAACATCAGGATGGGTTAGTATGTTGTCCGATTGAAAACTAGACTTTAGTTGTAGAAACGCCTCGTGAGCTTCCCGCCCCCACACAAATGGCTGTTTCTTGCGCAGAAGCTGCGTCAAAGGTACCGTGAGCTTTGCAAAATTCGGAATGAACTCCCGGTAGTAATTAGCGAAACCCAAGAACCTTTGTACATCCTTCTTAGTCTTCAGCTCCTGCCATGAGTTGACGGCGTCAACCTTATGTGGGTCCATTTTAAGTTCCCTACCTGACACTACATGACCTAGGAACTCCACTTCAGGCACATGAAAGACGCACTTGGAAGCCTTGGCGAAAAGCCCATTAGCCCGCAGTCGGTGCAGAACCTGCTTGACATGTTGACGATGTTCTTTCTCGTCCTTAGAAAAAATCAAGATATCATCCAAATAAATCACTAAAAATTGGTCAATTAGGTCCCTGAACACATCGTTCATGAACCTCTGGAATACCGCAGGAGCATTACAAAGCCCAAAAGGCATGACTCGGAACTCGTGGCATCCGAAACACGTGTTAAATGCCGTCTTCCATTCATCCCCTTCCCGTATACGGATTAAGTTATAGGCCCCCCGCAGGTCAAGCTTGGTAAAGACCTTAGCCCCTTGCACCCTTGATAACAGTTCCGAGATTAAAGGGAGCGGGTACCTATCCCGAATGGTGTATTTGTTTAGGATCCGATAGTCACAGACCAGCCTAAGTTCCCCAGTCTTTTTGGCTACAAAGAATACCGGTGCCGCAGTTGGAGAACTAGATGGGCGAATAAACCCCTTGGCTAAATTTTCATCTAGAAACTCCCGCAAAGCTTGCCTTTCCGGTACAGTCAAGGCATACAGCCTCCCTGCTGGCAGTTTCGCACCTTCTGCCAACTTGATGGCGCAATCATATGGCCTGTGCGGTGGTAATTTGTCCGCTTCTCTTTTACAAAATACATCAGAGAACTCCCCATACTCAGCAGGCACTCCCTCCATATCAGAATGAGTAACATTTAGAGTGCAACAATCCTGCCTCTTTAAGATCACTTTACGTGTTGCCCAATCTACTTGTGGGTTTACTACAGCTAGCCAATCCATCCCCAGGATCACATCATATCTAGGCAAGCTCGTAATATCCCACACAAACGTTCCCGTTACTCCCTGCACCTCCCACGTTACTGCTGAGGTTTCATGGTTAACCACCCCAGTCTCCAGCAGTCTCCCATCTGCTCCTTCCACCCACACGTCGCATGCCTTGCGCACTCTAGGAATGCCATGCTTCTTAGCAAACTCAATATCTACATAGGAGACCGTAGCCCCTGAGTCCAGCAGTGCCAAAGTAGAAACAAGTTCCCTTCCCCAACAGATAATGTAATGGGTACGAAAACATGCTTCCTCCCCTCAGTTGACTGCTTGAGGAGCCCTAGTGCGTTGGACTCACGTCGCACTAGGGCTGGCCTTTTCCCGAAAGCTGGGAAGGTTTCACATTACAATTTTTGGCAAAATGCCCAGCATTCCCACAGTACAAACACAAGCCCAGCTGCCTCCTACGGCTCTTTTCCTCTGTAGACAGCTTTTTAAAGACCCCAAGCTCCATGGGCTCTTCCCCCATCACCACAGGTGCCCTGGTTACATGCATGGGTGGCGCACACATTGCTTTTGAGTGTTTACGAGCCTCGAACCTTGCGTCTAAACGCAGCACCTTAGCTACTAAGGCGTCCCAGCTTTCAGCCGGCTCCAAGCGTGCTAATTCATCCTGGAGCATATCACTTAACCCGGCAGTAAATAAAAGCATGAATGCATTTTCCCCCCAATCCAGCTGGTGGCGATACAGGTTAAACTTATTTAAGTAATCCAAAACAGTCCCCTTTCCCTGTTTCAACCGATACAGAGCCCACCCAGCGTTCTCCGTGCGGAGAGGATCCCCAAAAGTATCAGTTAACAACTTTTTGAAATTATTCAAATTGTCTTTGACTGGGTCATTTCCCAAAATTAAATTAGTGGCCCATTGTCCTGCGGGACCGGTCAACAAACTCAAAATAAAGGCCACCTTGCTAGTGTCTGTAGGAAAAGCATGAGCACTGAGCTGAGAAAAATAAAGCTCCACTTGTGCCAAAAAGGTTGGCAACTTGCACCTGGTTCCGTCAAAGCATTCAGGAGTCAAAACATGTCCTTTCACAGCCTGAGCTGTTTGACTAACGGTAAAAGCCGTTTGCAATTGGTCTACTTTGGCCCGTAACTCATCCATCGTCTTCCTGACGGGTTTATTGCTGCAATAAACTTTTTATGGGCGTTGGGCAATCTGTCAAGGACAGAACGCCACAAGATTCAAAGTAACAGAGTTTATTAGATTACAGAACTCAAAAATGCCCGTAAAACACAAGGGCCAGGCAGTTTTTGCCTTTAGGAGCAAAAAGGGGCAAAAGTAAATGTTCAAAAGATGAACCGGATTAAACCGGAGTTTAATCCGGGTAAAAACAAACTGCTTACTTCAGCCTGGGTATAAACGAAACGAAAGCCAAGGAACAAAAGATACAAAGAATGCAACTAATTGGCAGCAGATTCCTCTCTGCTGCCAACACTGTGCTTAGAGTAACTTGCGTCGTTCCCCCACACACACAGCAGACAGGATCTCCAACACGAGTAATTCAGCCAAGGATTGTAGCAGTTGAGTAGACCAGTTCCGTTCCGTAGATCAAAGCCAGAAGCAGACGTTTGTAGTTTTTCCAAGTCCAAGAAGGGGGGGGAAGACAAGCCGTGGTCAGTTCAGTCCGAGTTCTCAAAGCAGGAGATGGCGTCCGTCAAGAAGACGACGGAAGGTCAAGCTAATAAGAGTAAGCACAGGTTTGCACAAACAAATGCCCACACAATCCCTCCCGCCGTCTGACCCTGGATTCCAATCAACTTACGTCACAGCACAGGAAAGCACACAAGTCTTCAGGGAAGCGTCCCACACACACACGGATCCCAAGCGTTTGCCCAGATTACCTTGCCCAACGCAATTTGCAATTGCTCTCAAGCCCCATTTTATGCCAGTTACAAATCTTCATCACTGTCAGCTGTCCTCCTTAACCCGGGCGTTTCCTCATCACTTTCCTCGTCAGAGCTGGAACACCTCTGACTACGCCCAACAGCATCTCCAGCTGTGGATCCCGTCCCATCCCTCCAGCTAAACCATGGGTCTAATCCTGAAGGTCCCCATTCATCTTCTGTCCCATCATGGCCAGTGGCACCCACTTCCTCCCTTACCCGAGTCCAATCCATCTCATCCTCCTCTGAGCTAACCAGCCCCTCCTCCATTCTCTCCGTAAACCCTTCGAAAGACTCCTCGTCAGATGGTGCTGCAAATATGTCTCGCAGTGTTTTTCTCTCTCGCTCCTCGAGAGTATCTGACTCTCGAGGAGTCTTACGCCCACGTCTGTCAGTAACAGAGCCATGAGGCTCAATCATAACATGTTAACTTTTTCATGTTTCTTTTAAATCAAAGTAAATGTAAACCTCTATCTCAGAATGCCAAAAAAAGAAAAATTATGTCTCTAAAAGACGGAATTATACCTTTTTCAATGAAAGTTTCATCAAAACTCTCAAGCAGTTAATATGTTCATATAAGCACAGAGAAAATAAAGAGAATTTCAGTTCATATAAGCACAGAGAAAATAAAGAGAATTTCAGTAATTTCCAGTGTGATTTATATTTGTAACAGCATGCATTTTCTTCTTCATGTATTGTGATCTAATTCCCCTTGCCTTGATTAAACAATTATAAGACTACCATGTTATGGTGCACTCTTATGCATAGTTCAACTGGTTAAATTTCACTGAAATCAAGGCATTTTACTCAGAAGTAAATCCCTCTCAGTTTATTTGGGCTATAAAATCTGTGTTTGAAGCCAGGATGAAGTTTAAGATTGTGGATTATACCATTTTTGAAAACCATGCCAAAACAGTAAAGAAAAATAAAACTAATTTTATAAGCTTCAGGATATGGAACATAATAACTAAGATATCTTTATAAAATAACTAACTGATTGAGATCATGGCTACAGCAGCAAATGGCCAGATTTGGACAGTAACTCATGGACAAGGATCCTATGCTCCCATAAGAATAAACTTCAATAGGACAATATACACAATGCTTACTGCTTCATGCAATGCTTCATGTGGACAACAGGATGTAGGGATGGGAGCAGGAGCAACAGGATCAGCAGACATCAATAACGTTTCTTCCAATTCAATTTCTTTCTCCAGTTTTACTAAAACGGGAGGTTCAACTCCATATCTAAATATGGAAGCAGAGAGGACAGATATTGCATAAAATTAAGAACAGTGTGGATGTAGCCATGACATGTATTAACAGATGTGCTGTAATACACCATGCTATAAATGATATAGAGAATATTTCGGCTCCCAATTACACGTTTTCTCAAACAGTGCAAACAAGTGCTCATTGACAATGAATCAATCTTGTACTCTAAACCAGTTTAGTTTATAAAAGTAGCTCTTTGTATATATGTATACATAAATGATTTAAACCACAATGGAAGCATTGGAGATTCACAGGACAACAGCAGTGACTGACCTTTCCACAACTATTTGGGGTGAAGCAGGCCAACATAAAGAAAGAGGCATTGTACATCATAGCCTTTCTGATGCCCACTCATGACTGCACTATAGGGTTGCACCTCAACTCTCTTGAAAAACTGAGAAATCTTTTAAATATTTACCAGACATTGAAAGCATCTGCCTAAGAGAACTGCAATGAATACACACCTTGAGACAATGCGGCCAATTTCCAATAAACAAAGATATACTTGTCTTGGCTCTTTATGCAGAACTGCAAGAAAATTAGGATAGATAAATAAAAGACATGTTAGTTTGAGACCACACACAGAGCAGTATCTCTAGCTCAGTGAAACTTGTGCAAACTAAATGTATTTAGGGTGGCAGACAAAGGCCAAGATTCAAGGTTTCCTAGAGCTGTAACACTCATATGCAATTATGTACTAATAAGATTTGTCCCATAGTGTTCTTTATGTGATTATAATCCATTCTCCAAGCCTAAGAAGTAATATGGTCACTCATCATCATGAAAATCTACCAGTGTACACATCAATAGGTTTTTAAAAAGCAAAAAAATCCTATTTTTGTGCTTTTGCTTTGAAATCCTTAGGCAGGGAGGAAATGAATTCTTGATACTGATGAAAGGGAGCTAAGCAGTATGATCAATAGTCAGAGCAATGGCATTTATAATTGAACAAGATGTAGATTACTTTTCATTGCCCATCCTTGCCTTGGAAAGATTTATTTTTCAAAATCAAATTTGTTCTGAAGTCTGCTCTCTGTGAGTCTAGTGTTCTCTTTCTAGGCATTTTCTAGGTCCTCCAAAATGATTCTATGGAATGCTTCTACCAGGACTCATTCATTTCAATAGGATTTATTATTATATGCTGTTTAGTGTTTCCGTTATAAGCCCAGAAATATATCCCCTGTGGATATGGGAGTTGTATTGTACAATGGAAACTGCTATAAGAAAAGTTAGTGGTATGGGTATGAAACAGATGGATGTTTATTTCAATAGCATTTCCTACTGGGCATTATGTCACTATACAATTCCCTATATTAAAGTAGGAGAAGAATGGGGAGGCAGATTGGAAAACACTCTCCCTGATCTTTAGCTTACAACAAAAGTAATGTGAGAACATCCTTGTCCTCTCGTTTTAATCAAGACGTTCCTGGACATGCAGGGCTACAAAATCTGTATACAGCCTCCACAGAGAGAATTGGCTCACATGGTCAATGGCCAAGACTTTCTCTAGGACTGCCCAAAACAGGACTTCACACATTACATTGAATAGGGCATATCATGAAGCAGGGGGCAGAGAGGGCAGAAGCACATGCACTTTCTCAATACATATGGCTTAACATCCAATTTAGACCAGTGTTTTCCACACCGTCACTTAGAGCAAGTTCATTTCTGCACAGGAATTTCAGTCCTGTTGTTCAAAGTTCAAGCATTCACTGGACGACATTATCAAGGCTCTTGCATTGTTTGATGTAAGAGAGATGTGCCCACACATGGGAATCCAGTGTCCCAGCACAAAGCCCTCCTTATTTCTTTCCTCCAGCCAAAAATGCTAGCAAAAGGGCACTGAAGGCTAAGAAGAATTCAGCCCCTTGATGAAGCTCATTGGCAAGAACACACAAAGCATCCATTTATGACAGCAACTGCATGTAGTTAGCAAGCTTCTGAATACTTGGAGCTACATCTAAAACAAGATACAATATTGTGCAAATTTTATTACTGAATTCAAGCAAGACTGATTCCAAGTATAAATTTCATGATTTTCATTTATGGAAAACAAAATACGGGTGTAAGTAACAATAAACAATAATTGAAGACATATTATGCCTCTTCTAAAAATAGTAAGATTTGGCTAGGTATAAATTACAAGTAATTGGTAATGAAGCTGTCAAAAGTGCAAAATTAGAGTTTGAGAGTTTGTTATGCATTTTACGAGCACAGAGTCCTGAGTGTGTGTTTGTTTATAAATGTACAAAGCAAATATGTAAAGTGTCATGTTTCAACAAGCTCAAGGATTTCATAATTTAAGCAGTACTTCTTGTTCAGGGTTGGGACTTACATGGATGTACTTGTATTTTAAAAACAACAATCTCAGAACAATAATTAGCAACAAAATTCTAAGCTTCATAAATCAATGAGCAGTCAAACATTTTGCTCTATCTGGAGAAACCTGGTCCAGCAGTCCCTGGTGACAAGCCTTGGGCTGATAACTACAACCAAATAGTCTAAACTCCAGGTGCAAATCCAGTACATGGTCTATTAAAGTCGAGAAGGGATGAAATGCTGAGGTTCATTCTGAATTTGTTAGGCCATTTATATTTTCATAGGCACTTAGTTAGAAAGAAAATACACAGGGGGATAGAATCCACGATTCATCTTTCCACTGAGTTGCAGTAATGACGAATAAATTGTTGCCAATGGTGACATAAGATCCCCTGGCTATCTAATTTAGCGGTTATGTACATACTGTTACAAGCATTATTTGTAATATAGCAATCACTGATGCCCTACTGCCCTTTAGAGGAGAGGAAGTGCTCAACTTAGTGTATCCAATTCTTTCAAACAGTCCATATATCCAATCAGTAAACAATTAAGGGAATGAACAAAAACCTCTGTACAAACATAACACCTCCTTTCATCAAGGTAACAAGATCAATAACATAGATCCCTTCTAAGGACACTCTCATGAACTATCATCATCATGCTATAGCTACCATCCCTTTGCTACAGAACATAGAATTTGTCATCCAGGAGGGACGGAGGAAAGTTGTACATTTGTAACATGTAACACAAGTCCCAAACTGAAAGAAAAGTGACTTATTGGTAATATAAGCCCTATCCAACATAGCCAATGCTCAGGCATTATAAGAGCTGTAGTCCAAAACACTGGAGGGCATCCAGTTGTTTCCTATGTTACAGGCAATCCTGCAGGGGGTTTGAATGGAAAATGCAGAAAAGTAGTTACAAGATGGCTTTGATGCAAGCAGTTGGGTTTGAAAAGCCACCCGTTTCCTTCCCTACTGTTGTGAACCCCTATCTTGTCTTTTCAAGCTTTGTCTAGCATTAATAGCTGTGAGGTTTATGTGAGCTCTAACCGTCCCTACCTTTTGGGTCTTCTCTGCTTTATGTCCTCATCACTTTGCAAACACTGAAGCTTCTTTAGTCACTTAGCCAGCAAATTTTTCTTAGACCAACCATATTCTGTGCATCACTCATCATTCTGTGCATATTAGTAACACTCCTTTTAAGACTTCTTTTGCAACACTGTTCTAAACAATGGCATGATTTTCACTATTTTGATGTTAGAAGCAGCCAAATCCTCCCCCTTCTCCACTGTATTTCCTTTTTTCTAGACAGAGTTTGATTCCAGAAGAGATGCCTCATTTCATTCATGCTTTGATAGTATCTTGTATATGAAATTGATAGCTTTGACTATTCAAGCCCAGGGTAGTATTTGAAGATTAAAATAACATGGCAAGGCAAATCAAGAATAAAGTATTGCTAGGCAGGCTTGAGTCAGGAAGAAAGTTTCCTTCTTGTTTCCAAACAAGATTATCTAAAAATGCTTTAAAATGCAAGGCACGCATATCAAAATTTCAAGGAAAAAAAATGCTACTGACCAAAATTCTGTTCAGATGCAGTTGAACCACACCACAATTTTTGGCAGCATAAGCATGGTGAAGCAACCACAGTTTCTACCATGGTACAGCTGCCAAGCTTTCAATATTGTGGTTCATTTGGGTGACTCATCCCCAAAATCTGAAAGATGAAAATCTTCACAAGGTATAAGTAGGAGAATGAAATGAGATCAATCACCACATCAAAACACCAAAGCATTTAGCTATAGTTATGTAAATTCACTATAGATGAAAGAAAGAAGCATCCTTATCCTACTAAAAAGCATGATACAACATGAAAAATATACTTGTTCAGGTCAGAGTTAAGACCTATTGCTTCTGAAACTACCAGAAATATTCAAGAACAGTTAGACAATTCCAGTCTTCCATCTTTTTGCCTACAACTTCTATTAGGCCAGTTAGCATAGGCAATGATGTGGGATCCTCTAACGAGGACCCCAAAATCACCACCGCTGTCCACTCTTATTCATGAACAAACACAAGTCATGCCAGACTAATCTTAACTCTTTTTTGATAGAGTTACAAGCTTGGTAGATGCAGGAAATGCTGTGGATGTAGCATATCTTGGTTTCAGTAAGGCCTTCAACAAAGTCCTTCTTGCAAGCAAGATCACAGATGACACCAAATTAGGAGGAATAGCTAATACTCCAGAGGACATGATCAGAATTCAAAATGACCTTAACAGATTAGAGAGCTGGGCCAAATCAAACAAAATAAATTTGAACAATGACAAATGTAAGATACTACACTTAGGCAGAAAAAATGAAATGCAAAGATGCAGGATGGGTGATGCCTGACTCAACAACAGTCCAAGTGAGAAAGATCTTGAAGCCTTCGTGGACATGAGCCAGCAGTGTGATGCAGCAGCTAAAAAAGCCAATGGGATTCTGGGCTGCATCAAAGGGAGTATAGTGTCTAGATCAAGAGAAGTTGTGGTGCCTTTGTATTCTGCTTTGGTTAGACCTCACCTGGAATACTGTGTCCAATTCTGGGCACAACAGTTCAAAAGAGATATTGACAAACTGGAAGGTGTCCAGAGGAGGGCAACTAAAATGATCAAAGTTCTGGAGACCCTGCCCTATAAGAAGCATCTCAGAGAGCTGGGTATGTTTAGCCTGCAGAAGAGAAGGTTGAGGGGAGACATGATAGCCATGTATGAATATGTGAAAGGGTGTCATAAGGAAGAGGGAGCAGGCTTGTTTTCTGCTACCCATGAAACGAGGACTAGGAGCAATGGATTCAAATTACAGGAAAGGAAATTCCACCTGAACATTAGGAAGAACTTTCTGACCATACGAGGTGTTCAACATTGGAACTCTCTGCCTCAAAGTGTGGTGGAAGCTTCTTCCTTGGAAACTTTTACACAGAAGGTGGATGGCCATCTGTCAGGGATACTTTGTGCTTTTCCTGCATGGCAGGGGTTAGACAAAATGGCCCATGTGATTTCTTCCAACTCTATTATTCTTTGATTCTATGAAAAGTGATGGACAAAGTGTGGCCCACAGGTCATATGAAGCTGTCCAGGGCCGTCTTTGTGGCCTGTTGGGGTTAAATATATTCATCCTGCCAATTAAAGTGTGGAAGAGACATTTTTAAAACCCAATAAATGGTGAAGATGTCTCTATTCAGTCTAGATGCAATTTTTAACATTTAATTTGATTTTTTCTGTACAGATACAGTTTTCCTAGAAGCTATTGATGCCCCTTATCCTTCCACAATTGCTCACCTCTGTTCCAAAATGTCACTTCTGGTATGTCCAAGTTGTCAAGAGCACTGGCATTAATATTTTGATGGTATTATTTAAAACTGTACAAAAATTCCATGAGTATATTTTGTTCCCTTAACACATACCAATTTTATACTATATCCTTTCTTTAATGCTGCCTTTCCTACAAATGTTGTGCACCATCTGTTCAATAAAGATACATATAAAATTATCATAAAGATAAAGTAATCCAAACATTTCTCACATTTTAAATATATAACACTAATTTCTATTGAAACAGCCTGCATGAGATATGCATGTCTTTGTGGGGCTTTCTGCTTAAAGAATATCTATGATGTCACTAGGAATAATTACCCAAGCCTTCAGATTCAAAGAGGTAAGTCTCATCCACTCCAATGAGTCTGCACCAATTCAGAAAGTTGGCTGTGTTATCTCTGGCAAAGAAGGACCCTGAAGGAGCATCTTTCTTACAGGGGACTTTTTTCAAAGGGAAATCCTGAAAAGAAGAAAATTGAGGGAATAAAATGCATTTGTGAGAACTGAAAAATCTACAGAAATATTATATCCAGGGGCAGTCTGCATCTCCCATTTTAGTGGGCCAATGAATACAGTCCAGATTTTAGTCTGAACTTTAAAGTTCCTCCCCAAGGTATATAATCTACAGTACTTTAAGGAGTGGACTGAGCACTTTTTCAACTTCTGGAGTACAGCTGGGATAGATTCACCAGTAGTTTGACATGAGAGCAACCAACCATAACTGCAAGTTGTATCATCATAATGCCTTCACAGTTCAAAATTTTAAAAACGTGTTAAAATTAAGCAGAACTGTATTGTGATTAGAGGAAAGGCTCTTCCGAATATTTTCCAAAGAAAGATACTATTGCAATTTTTCTGTATGTATAAATAACAGTAGTGACTGAAGTGACTTTGACTGGCTGTACTAAGGATTAAGTTGAAGCAGGAATCAATGCACTATGATCCAAAATCTGTGAAGGGTAGCCTTTGGTTGTGAGATGTGCTTTCTTTAAAATTCAATACTATATAACTGCATGACTTGCTACTTACTGTGCCAAAAATATTGTTGAAAGACAGTTGGAAAAAATTGTTCTAGCAAAATACAGAAAAGGAGCAATGGAACATCACATGGGAAAATCAGAACAAGCCTTAAGGTTAAACAAAACTTACAGAACACTGCTCCAGTAATCTAAAAGTAGTCCAAGTTTGTCAGCAGACTTAACATATGATGCACTGGCATTTCTAATGAATTTTGTCTCATTGATCATTTGAAAACATTAAGATCAGCAGATTTTTTTTCCCTATCTACTTCCAAGCTAGCTTCTCCTTTTAACCAGAATATACCAGTTGGTCCTTGTTGCATCCTTTGTACATGTTGTATAATCCTACTGAAACAATGATTTCATAGTATGATACAACACAAGACTACCCAACTTTTCCTTGGATGTCATGGAGCTTAGGTAAATGGATATAGAAGTATGGCCTCAATTCAGCAGGCCATATTTTCTCCAATCTGAGGCAGCTGGGAGTGATGTGGCATATCTTTTGGCATCATCCTATTGTTTACTACTCCCCCTGACCCCAATCTAGCCCTTTTCACCCAGTTATTTACACTGAACCCCCTTGCTTTTCTTGAGCCATAGCACTTCCCGGTTCCAGAATCCCTAGCAGTTCTATCCCATTTCAGTACATGTGTGCTATACATCACATTATCACTACATACCACCTCAGTGACTACTGTCTTACTGTGCCCTTGGCAGTCAGTTCTCTAACCAGCAGCTTGTGTTTGGATTACAAGGAGAAAAGAAGGTGAACCCCTAAGGCTGAAGTAATGCTGTGCTTATTCCAAAAATCTAAATGCAAAAGCCAGATTAAACAAACACGTTCAGTTCCTATAATGCTTTCTCTGTGTGAACATTGGCATGCATTAATTTGAAAGTTTTATATTTAAAATATTATAATGAACTCATCACTTACGCTTAAGTCATTTGGGTTACAACTTTTTTTAACCGCATTCTGAATGACTCCAATTAATAAGCACAGTAATGCCCCATTATCAAGATCTTCCAATAGTTCTTCTGCTGTCAGGTCTATCCCTGTAAAAGACACACATTCTTCATTTGTGCAGGAAAGACAAAACTCCAAATGACAATTCAGACATGCATAAGCATGGCCACATCCTAAATCCACCAGGAAATAGTCAACTCAGCCCAACTTTTCCTTTATCTGTCATTCCTCCTTCACACTCCCCTTCCAACAGACTTCAAAACACTTTTTGCAAACAGTGCATAGAATCAGAAAGAGCTTCTATAGGTCTGAAGGAACCACACACTGTGATACACGCTGATCTGGGCAACACATTAAAAGATAAGAAAAAAATTCAAAAAATCCTTGATAAACTAGAACATTTGCCACAAATTAATAAAATAAAAGTCAACAGAGATAAATGCAAAATTCTACACTTAGTCTGCAAAATCCAAAAGCACAGGTAAAGAGGATGGGGGATATATAGCTCAGCATGAATTGAATATGAACCAACAGTGAGATATTATAGCAAAGTAGGTGAATGCTATATTAGCTTGCATTAGGAGAAGCATAGTTCCCAAAGTTGAGGAAAATAATAGTTGGAGTTTATTTTGTGCTGGTCAGGCTCAACTAGAGTACAGCATTTAGTTTTGTTGGAGATGGTCTAAGCTGGTGATCCTGCACTGAGCAGAAGGCTGGACTCTTAACTTCTAACTTTAAGATTTTAAGAATGCAACCTGTGTTTTACAGTAATAAGTAGACATTACCATTGGGGCCAAAAGATCCTATACAGTAATGATATTATTAGCTGAAGAATGGAAAATTTTCTTGGATCAGTCTTCCAAGACAGATAGGGATTTTGGGCTTCCTACCCAAAAAGTAATTTTTACAAGTTCTGCTCCAGATAGACCTTGGAGAGAGAAAATATATTAGGAAACAAAATAGCACAAAGAAAAGTTGGCACCTTTCTATTCAAAAGCAGATATGTTAATATGACACCATGCTTAATTTTGGTTAATGACGATTAGAAGGACGATTCTTTCAAAGAGACAAATATATATATGGCAGCTTTACCCAACAAGCCAGATAGCCAGATGGCCAGATCCTCCTGCATAGGTTCCAAAGTTGCTTCATGTCGGACAGAGATCCACTCGTCGTAGAGTAAAACATCTGTTAAGCCAGGACCATGCCTTGGAGTCAGTGGAGTCAGTGGAATTCGTGGACCTAATGGGGGATCATCTCCAAACCATACCTATTAGGAATATCAATGACAGAATGAGATTATTCAGCAATACTTCAATACATTCAAGGAGACTGAATGATACGCGTAAAACAATTATGCATTATTATTCACCATGAAATCCAGGCATATTGTTATCCTCCCCATTACTTAATTGATTTGCAATTATTTTAGAGTAGCTTTTTCATTTGTTATAGATTTTGTTTTTCTCTATAGCCTGCCATAATCATGATTTCTAGATTTCTGACCCACTCCAGACAATTTCAGCTTTGAGTTTTCATTAACATTAACACACACATTATGAACATTATAAATGAATGTTCAAACTGTGGCACATTGAATCAACATGTGTATTTGTTTTATTCATAATATTGCCAAGCCTATGTATGAATAAGTAGGAATAATTCAAAGACTTTTAACACGCCTACCTGAACTGCTGGCTGCATGGTGTCTGTTACCTCCCTAGGAAAGGAAACAAGAGACTTCAACTATGACTCACATTTTTTATTAGAGGTTTCTACAAGTTTACACTGAAAAAGCTGGCATGTGAAAACATTATATACATATGTCATCTTATATAGTCAAAGCTTTCAACCTGCAAATCACAGGCAGCAGCCTATGGTTTATAGGCCACATGTACACCTCAAGGCAATTTCTTAGGCTTGTCAGCTCCAGTCAGAGTTTTGTCTATATCACTTTCAAAACACGATGTCAAAAGACCAAGAATACTGAGAATTAAAAGGACTCCAAGATGACATATCTCTTTCCCCCTAACCTCCTCTAAACATATAAATAGTATTTTGCAAGGCTTATTTAATTTTATTGGCATATTGGGGAAAAACTCAAGAGTAGGACTGTGATAGTTTGGAAGCTGTTCATGACAAAAATGTGATGGGTTCAGGTCTTTTCACCCCTGCTAACTAAAGGCATTTCTTAGTCATTACAAGCTGCCAGGCAAGTGTCTATCTACAACAGAGCTTTCAAACTATTCTATGTTGTAGTCAATATATCGTGATATTTTGGTGCTAAATTCGTAAAGATAGTATTTACAACATTACATTACTGCATATTGAACTACTTTTTCTGTCAAATTTGTTGTATAACATGATGTTTTGGTGCTTAATTTGTAAAATCATAACCTAATTTGATGTTTAATAGGTTTTTCCTTAATCCCTCCTTATTATCCAACATATTCGCTTATCCAACATTCTGCCGGCCCGTTTAGCTTGGATAAGTGAGACTCTACTGTATTTGTTACAATTATAGTCAAATTGTGACAGCATACATTTCCTATACCAACCATATGTGTCAATGTACAAATTTCATTACATGTCCCCTAATTCTTAGTGACCCACACCCTTTTTTTGGTGTTATTTCTCTTCTCCAACGTGCACAAAAAGGCAACATATGAACAGGCCGCTACTAATGAATGAGTTATTCTTCACACAATTTGGTCAAGGGAATAAATTTCCTTTCGCATAAAAGCCCTTTGTTTCAAGTATAAGCTAAAGAAAGAAGGTCCATTGACTTTTTTAGAAGGAAAAATATGGCTAGAACATTGATCAAAGCTGCTCTCATTAAAATAAGGAGCTCCACAGTCCCTTAAAATGCCAACTGCCACAATATGAACAAAAGGCATCTTAATTTGGAGAACATTTTCAGAATCTGAACCAAGGGAAAGATTCACAAAGAAGGCATTAGAAAAATGTCCAGCATCCTCATTTTTCAGGCATGGCTCAGAAATCTTTGAGAGGAAGGCTGTTTATCTGAAAGTGTGATACTTTTGCGCGAGATTGCTTCAGAACATTATATCTCTATATGTATGTTAAAATACATTAATAAAGTTTCTGAAAAGTTGACAACTGGACATGGACATTTTGCTATCCTAGGCAATTTTAGTTTTGTTAAACCATTTATACTTCAAGATTGGCAAGATAAACATTCACACCCTATTGTTTAATTATCAGTGGATATTACTATTTTAATTGCACATGGACATATAATTTACAGAACTCACCAACAAATAGTTTTGCAAATATTAATATATGACATTCATGTTGCATTTTGTTGCCTTTGTCCTTTAACTTGTGATTATAATTTTAAAATCAAGCAAAAATGAAAAATTGAGATTTTTGCTTCTCAGCATGAGATTTAGAGATTGAGGCTGTATTTTAAATGTGACCTTCCTAATTCTTCAAATCATGACTTGATCCTCTACAACAGTGGTTCTCAACCTGTGAGTCCACAGGTGTTTTAGCCTATAACTCCCAGAAATCCCAGTCAGTTTACCAGCTGTGAAGATTTCTGTGAGTTGAAGGCCAAAACACCTGGGAACCCCAGGTTGAGAACCACTGCTCTAAGACTTAAAAGAATAACCCTGTCTCCCTTAAAACCAGTTACCTAGTCCAAATATCACAACAAATCAATAGAAAACACACAAAAAAAGGGAATAGTAAGGAGTGTGAATACTTCTAGCATGTCCCCGTCCTTCTGATCATTGTTTGGAAGCTCAAAATGTAACATAAAAACACAGACATTTATATGTGGTACAATAATTTAATGTGTTTTTTTTTTTTACTTAGACGGTACATCCCCTGAAATCGGTATACAACCAGGTCTATCTGTGCTTAAGAGAAGGAACATTCTTTGGGAGGAAAGTTCTAATAAATTCATATAAAAACAAAACTTAGCTGCATGGGTTGCTCCAGATAAGCAATACTTCATTGTGCTCATTTAAAGTATATTCAGAAACTAACTGATGCAAAATGTAGCCCGGGACAGATATAAACATCATGGGATTCCCTTGTCACATTGGTTTCAATTTGTTTTTGAGTGCTATAAAAGATACTGATGTTAATTTTAACCATTCTGTTACCATTTACGTCTATATAAGCCTGTCCTGTTATTAAAATAGTTGTCCGAGATCATGTGTATACAAACACACACACACTTGGAAGGTAATCATACTTGGCTGCGAGTGCTAGCCTATGATGACAAACAAACACCAGAAGTACAATGGCTTTACCTTTTCAGTGGCTGAAACTAGCGTCTGGAATACCTTTCCAACAAAGACTTTGCTTCTGCATTGATAGCATTCCAGAAGCTGGCAAGCAGTTATTATTATTGTGTTTGTAATTACCCTTAAATCAAATTAAATAATTTCATTTTTGTGTTGTCGAAGGCTTTCATGGCCGGGATTACAGGGTTGTTGTATGTCTTTCGGGCTGTGTGGCCATGTTCCAGAAGTATTCTCTCCTGACGTTTCGCCCACATCTATGGCAGGCATCCTCAGAGGCTGTGTTCATTTTTACCCTGTCTTTTAAATCATTATTTGTTGCTGTTTTCATGGTTCGGTGTTGAGTATATTATAAATGGAAAGGATATTTTTAAATGCAAAATTAGTGGGATAGAAACATTGAAAACTAAATCTCACTGTGGCATGGAGGCATATGGGTGGCATGCTATCTCCACAAGGAAATTGTGGCATCAGTGAGGGCCTTATATCCCGTTCTCCCCACCAAAGATCATTAACTTTGTGCAGAAGAGTGGCCACTGCATTGTGAAACTGGACACATATTTATACAGCACAGTTGTAGCATAAAGACAGTTGCCAGGCTATGCCTTTCCACAATCATCCGATCCAATTAAAGATGGATTAGTAAGAGATGCCGCAGATAAATATGCTTCCTCCAAGCAAAAGAGGAAAAATCTAAGCAGTTATATTCTTTCTTTAAAAAGTAAAGTTGACCACAATTCAACAAATGAGAAATTGAGCTCATACAGGCTTGAAGGAAGTTCTCACATTGCAGTTCTTAAATGCTTAAGTGACTCACAAATAGATGACTATTCCTACCACTCCTTCACATATGCTCCCTGTTCTACCCATGCCTTATATGCACCCCTTTTTACTGTCTGCATAATTTTGAATGATTCAGCTTCAAAGCAGAGTTAGTGCATTGCTTCAAAGGGCCTTCAGCCCATTGCTTCTTTTGAAGTTAATACAACATCTATCCTCTCCTGGACCCAAATGGGCAGTCCCTCCCAGATCAGGGCAGTCAGCTAAAACAAAAAAGATTCCTTGACTTTTACAACAAACCATTTTTCAGCATTCTGTCCATACCCTTAGTCCTTAAGAAATTAATTCAACACTGATAGGACACAGACTCCAACTCTATCCTGAATGGATCATCTCAGGACTCATCTACACTATCATATAATCCAGTTTCAGAATGCAGATAAACTGCATTATACGATTCAACACTGACCATTACAATACAGTTCAAACTGGATTATATGGCAGTGTAGCTGTGGCCTCAATTGTCCTCATTGCTTCTCAGGGAAATAGGCACCGAGAATCTAAACCTGAAAAGTTAAGTGACCCAACTATGAAAAGAGAAACCACAGACACAATGTTACTTGCATTAAATAACATGGTATGTTCTTCTCCAGTGATAACAAAATTAATCTATTTAGTTTCCAATGCAATTTTGAGCATTTAAGCAGCTACAGTGCATCACAGAATTACTTTACAGTTTAAACTTCTCAAATTACTTCTATAACGGATACAAATTATAAATTCCTATCCTCAATGCCTCTAAATTTTCATGATGGAAAAGGGCAAACTATGAACTAAATGTAGCCCATTGAGAAGCAATATTGTTACTTCTTGCTGGGCTATCCCAGAGTTGAAAAGAGACAGTTGTTTCCAACAAAACTGGATTTTAGCTGAATATATCGTAACGGTGCTCCGTGCAGTCATGCTGGCCACGTGACCTTGGGGGTGTCTATGGACAACGCCAGCTCTTCGGCTTAGAAATGGAGATGAGCACCAACTCCCAGAGTTGGTCACGACTGGACTTAACGTCAGGGGGAAACCTTTCCTTACTGTATCATTTCATTACACAGGAAATGGAGTCACAATATTCCTATTTTAAGTATATTTTAATAAGTCCAAAAGGCTCATGACAACATTTTAGACAACTCGTGGTATAAAACAGCTTCTTATTTAGTCATTGGGACATCAGTTTATTTATGAGTCAGTGAGTGTCATAATCTGAAAAAAAAGTGACATTACAGCATTGATAGTCTGAAACACATGTTCTTTTACTCTACTTTTTGCCAAAGCTTAGTATATGTTCCTAGATACAGAATGGATATTTGAATCCAGATTCTGGTTGTTAATTAGCAACCCATTCCCTACAGATATCCAGCTTTAGTACATCTTGGGAAGTAAGAAAGGAAAGTAGACATCTTTGTATGTTTATTCTTTCTACTATGTGCACACATGGAAATCAGCTGAATATAGTCCAAGTAACTGTATACATTATGACAGGAGAGGATACAAATACAAATCTCCCCAATGTGTGGGGAACATTACCAAAATTGAAAGGATATACATTCAATGGCTTCTTCTAGAAAATATATGAGCACATCATGGGCTCTATTTTATATATCTAAAGAGGAAGATCTTGTAGTGCTGCAATATATAGCAACCCATTAAGAAGATTTCCTACAGGAAATCTTCCCACAGGTAGGAAGCAGCCAGGCTTTGAAGCTGTGAGGCTGTTCAATGCTGGTCAAGGTGGCCAACTACAACATTCACACTTGCCTCCAACAAAGACTTCTTTTTCCTACCCTGAATATTCCACAAATATATAAACCCCACTTGCCTGCCATAGATGTGGGCGAAACATCAGGAGAGAATGCTTCTAGAACATGACCATACAGGCCGGAAAACTCACAGCAACCCAGTGATTCCGACCATGAAAGCCTTCAACAACACAAGATTTCCTACACTTTACTAGAGTCAGCTTGGTGTAGAGAGAGCTTTCCAAACATTTTATGTTGGTGAAATACTTTTTTTTAGACAATTCGCAACACAGCAATTCAGTTTTACTAGCAATAGCTATATGCACAGATGTCTATTATATACAGCAAAAAGGGGAAAAAAAAGGAAAAGTATGGTATATAATATACTTTAAAGTAAGTTATAGTTCTATATTTCCTCAAGTGATATAATCACATATATTATGATTGTAATAGCAACGACTGGTCTCCTTGAAACAAAGTTCCATGTCAATAGCAACGACTGGTCTCCAGTCCAGTCGTTGCTATTGACATGGAACTTTGTTGCTATTGACACGGAACTTTGATTTACTTTGAATGATCAATTTTGAAGAAGAGTATTACAAACCTTGAGATCATTATCAAGATTATATTTGTTAAAATTGGACATTGAAATATGTACTTATCTGTACAGTTGGAATATATTAACTGATATTACAATAATAATATATGTGATTATATCACTTGAGGAAATATAGAACTATAACTTACTTTAAAGTATATTATATACCATACTTTTCCTTTTTTTCCCTTTTTGCAGTTTTACTAACAAACCAGAGGTTAAACCAACTCCTATTAAGCGATACGGACATAAACTGTAATAATGAAGTGTATGAGGACACAACATATTTCATGACAACTTTTCATTTATCAGCATATGTTTTAAAACGTATGATTTGTAAGATAATAACATACATTTTCAAGATTTTTTTGTCATTTTTCATTACGTTTGTACCACACACTACACATTGTAGCTGACACATGACAGAGTTTGGAAAGCTCTGCTGTAGAGGTTTGAGTGTTGGCCTAAGATACTTCACTTTACTTTATTTCAATAGATACTGCAAAGCCAGGGCTCCAATCCCCACTCGGCCATGGAAGCTGACTGGGTGACCTTGGGCCAGTCACACACTCCGGGCCTCAGGGGAAAGCAAAGGGCAAAACCTTTCCTAATCAATTCTGCCATGAATGCAAACCTCATGATAAGGTTGCCATAAGTCAGAAATGACCTCAGGCTACAAAACGTATGTTCTGTCTTGGTAAAGATAGGATATTAATAAAATAATAAGCATTATTCTAGTTTCTCATAAGTAGCTCTATAGAGCAGGCCTGGGCAAACTTGGGCCCTTCGGGTGTTTTGGACTTCAGCTCCCACAATTCCTAACAGCCTAAGGGCCTTTCCTTTTCCTTGTAACTGTCCTCTAGCTCCTAACACTTGTCTCTGCACTCACAGACTCAAGCCTCAATTGTCTTCTAACTCCTAACACCGGCTTCTGAACTCAGACAGACTCAAGCCTCAACTGTCTTCTAATTCCCAACACTGGCTTCTGCACTCAGACAGACTCAAGCCTCAACTGTCTTCTAATTCCCAACACTGGCTTCTGCACTCAGACAGACTCAAACCTCAACTGTCTTCTAATTCCTAACACTGGCTTCTGCACTCAGACAGACTCAAGCCTCAACTGTCTTCTAATTCCCAACACTGGCTTCTGCACTCAGACAGACTCAAACCTCAACTATCTTCTAATTCCCAACACTGGCTTCTGCACTCAGACAGACTCAAGCCTCAACTGCCTTCTAACTCCTAACACAGGCTTCTGCACTCAGACAGACTCAAGCCTCAACTGTCTTCTAACTCCTAACACCGGCTTCTGAACTCAGACAGACTCAAGCCTCAACTGTCTTCTAATTCCCAACACTGGCTTCTGCACTCAGACAGACTCAAGCCTCAACTGTCTTCTAATTCCCAACACTGGCTTCTGCACTCAGACAGACTCAAACCTCAACTGTCTTCTAATTCCCAACACTGGCTTCTGCACTCAGACAGACTCAAGCCTCAACTGTCTTCTAATTCCCAACACTGGCTTCTGCACTCAGACAGACTCAAACCTCAACTATCTTCTAATTCCCAACACTGGCTTCTGCACTCAGACAGACTCAAGCCTCAACTGCCTTCTAACTCCTAACACAGGCTTCTGCACTCAGACAGACTCAAGCCTCAACTGTCTTCTAACTCCTAACACCGGCTTCTGAACTCAGACAGACTCAAGCCTCAACTGTCTTCTAATTCCCAACACTGGCTTCTGCACTCAGACAGACTCAAGCCTCAACTGTCTTCTAATTCCCAACACTGGCTTCTGCACTCAGACAGACTCAAACCTCAACTGTCTTCTAATTCCCAACACTGGCTTCTGCACTCAGACAGACTCAAGCCTCAACTGTCTTCTAATTCCCAACACTGGCTTCTGCACTCAGACAGACTCAAACCTCAACTGTCTTCTAATTCCCAACACTGGCTTCTGCACTCAGACAGATTCAAGCCTCAACTGTCTTCTAATTCCCAACACTGGCTTCTGCACTCAGACAGACTCAAACCTCAACTGTCTTCTAATTCCCAACACTGGCTTCTGCACTCAGACAGACTCAAACCTCAACTGTCTTCTAATTCCCAACACTGGCTTCTGCACTCAGACAGACTCAAACCTCAACTATCTTCTAATTCCCAACACTGGCTTCTGCACTCAGACAGACTCAAGCCTCAACTGCCTTCTAACTCCTAACACAGGCTTCTGCACTCAGACAGACTCAAGCCTCAACTGTCTTCTAACTCCTAACACCGGCTTCTGAACTCAGACAGACTCAAGCCTCAACTGTCTTCTAATTCCCAACACTGGCTTCTGCACTCAGACAGACTCAAGCCTCAACTGTCTTCTAATTCCCAACACTGGCTTCTGCACTCAGACAGACTCAAACCTCAACTGTCTTCTAATTCCCAACACTGGCTTCTGCACTCAGACAGACTCAAGCCTCAACTGTCTTCTAATTCCCAACACTGGCTTCTGCACTCAGACAGACTCAAACCTCAACTGTCTTCTAATTCCCAACACTGGCTTCTGCAGTCAGACAGATTCAAGCCTCAACTGCCTTCTAACTCCTAACACAGGCTTCTGCCAATGCCTGCTATAGAGTAACCTTAACCAGCAAACTCTAATGGAGGTGGAGAGAAAAAATATACACAAAAAAAGCCCTGCCTTGCAAGGCACAAATGAGAAAAGCAATCCTCACCCTTCAGGGCCAACCTGAAACATGGGGTGTAATCATCCATATATACTTTAACAATAGCTACGGCTCAATGGAATCATGGGGGTTATAGTTTTGCAAAGTCTTTAGCCTTCTCTGGAGAAAAGTTGTCAAACTACAATTGCCAGAATTCCATAGCATAAAGCCATGGCAATTAAAGTGACATCAAATTGGATTAATTCTACAGGGCAGATACACCCATGGTGTAGCCCAGCGGTTCTCAACCTGTGGGTCCCCAGATGTTTTGGCCTTCAACTCCCCAGAAACCCTAACAGCTGGTAAACTGGCTGGGATTTCTGGGAGCTGTAGGCCAAAACACCTGGGGACCCACAGGTTGGGGACCACCGGTAGCCTGAGGCTGCACACCCAACACAACCCATTCACTCATCTCAGTTTTCAAAGCTGCCCAAGTTATTCTGGCACAGGAAGCAGAAAATCCCACCGTGACTCCCTCCGACTCTTCTGAGACAGCGTCTACACAGGAGAATCAGTGGAGGCTGTCAACACTTCCAGCCTCCCCGGGGCGCCTTTATCACCCGCATGCTCATCATCGGCCTCACCTGCCTGCCATCCGGGCATGGGTCCCTGCAGCCGCTGCCTTCGCGGCCCCTGCGCGGCCCGATTCATTCCGCCGCCTCCGCCCGCACAGTTCGAAAGGCCCAATCAGGCGGGAGGTGGGCGGGGCGAGGCTCGGCGTCACTCAGCGCCGGGTCAGAGCACGGATTCGAATCACGGCGCCCGCGGGGAAGGCGTCGCCTGGCTGGCTGGCTGGTTGCTAAGGAGGCAGCATCACGTGACGGGCGCTGGGCTGCATCTCCAGGGTCCTGCTGGTAGTCAGCTGGGCATCAGCTGAGGAAGGGAGAAGGGTGGCCTTGCAGGCCCAGCTGGTAATGGCCTTTTCAACATCTATATATACAGTATATGTGTGTTTGCACCACATCTATCTATACACACACCACATAGGTAGGTGGGATGTGTGTATATGCACCATAGCTAGACACACACCCCATATATGTGTGTATATGCACCATGTATGTCTATATATACACACACCATACACATATATGCACCCTATATATATGTGTGTGTGTATGTACCATATACATCTATACTATACTAGCTTTGACTTGCCCAGGCCTGGTATATATACCTACAGTATGTGTGCACCATATAATCTGTACTATACCAGGCCTGGGCAAACTTTGGTTTTACATATATAAATGGTACATATGTTTTTGAGATAGATAGATAGATATGTGTATGGCAAAATAGGTTTGCTTTTGGAAGTTTTACAAATATTTTCAAGCCATCGGTGGTTGAATCCATGGATGCAGAGGGCCACCTCCATATCTCTGGGTGTATATATACACACATGTATATATATGTGTGTGTGTGTGTGTGTATATATATATACACACACACACACACACATGCACAGTAGATCAGAATTCCCCAAACCAAAGCCCTGAGTCTGAAGCTACTTGAAGTAACATAACAAGAACAACAATCCTAATTAACTTGACTATCTCATCAGCCAAAACCAGGCCCACACTTATTGAAATACTGGTAAGTATATGTTAGTTAAAAGTGTCCTTCATTCAAAAAAATGTATTGTTCGTTCATGGTTTGTTTGTTTTTTTTTGCACTACAGCTAGGATGTGTGCATTTCCCCCCCAAAATATAGTCTGCCCCCCCCAAAAAAACTCCTGGGGATTGTGAACCAGCCTTCTGCTTAAAATGTTTGAGGGACCCTGCAGTAGATACACACACAGAGAGTAGACACTCAGTTAACCAGCACACATGGGGATTGGTAGGTGCCAGATAAATTTGGTTTCTGGTTCCTTAAGAGTTACTATTAAAAATAGGTCTAACTAATAATAATAGCTTATCATTTGTTAGGCCTATTTTTACTATACGAATATAATATAATACTAATATAATATAGTTTTACTGTATTATATGTGTATTTTAATTATTATTTAAAGTATGTATTCAAAATAGATGCCTGTTGTTTGAGTTCTGGGTAACCGAGAGCCTGCTACACAAACACACACACACACACATACATATAGTAGACTTCCAGTTAACCACTACTCAAGCAACTGGAACTCTCAAGCAACTGGCAAAAAAAATAAAACAAATAATTTGTTCAGTAAAAATGTTTCTATAATACAGTAAAATAGTGTTACATTGAGTTAAGTTTGTCTTTATTAGCTTTTAATTGTATTTTAAAATATTAATATCAAGTCACTACAACGTTTATGGAATAGTATGGGCTATAGTATTATTTTAGGCCTATTTTAATAGTAACTCTCAAGCAACCAGAAAGTACATTTATCCAGCATCTGCCATTCATACAGTTGGCCTTCCACTTCAATGGATTCAACCATCCACGGATTTTAAAAAACCTCAGTAGTGACCCGGCCATCCTGTTTCCACTGCTGACATACCATCAGCATTTCTATCCATGTTATGAACTGCAACCAGCTGCAGGTGCTTGAATCAACATGTGTATTTAAATATCCTCTGGCTAGTGCTATTGCATTATATTTACATTGTTTGATTCATGTGATAAATATGCACGACATGGGTTTGTTTTGGTGAATAAACAAAATTGCAGCTTTTGTTTCAAAAGTCTGTGCTTGTGTGTTTGCAATGCATGTGGGATTCATATATTTTTCTACATATGAGTATGTCCTGTGCACAGGTTAGTGCTGTTTCACAGCGACTTGGTCATCCATTAATGATGACTGCACATATGAACATTTTATGTGTAAATTGGCATGACAGGTATAAACAAGCATAGAGTTTTCACGTCTCCTCATGTCCCCTCGAGCACAAACTGCTAGTCTTAACGTTAAGATCCAAAAGGTTGGAAGTTTGCCAATCTAAAAAGAAATCCCAGAGGATGCAAGAAAACAAATCCCTTAGTCATCTGAACGTCTGGCCAAGTAAATTTTTGTGGAGAGCATTTTAAAAAATAAAATTGTCCATATAATACAAACATGGAGATTGTATATATGTAAGTTCCACATGAGGATATCATAGGATTTCTTAAAATGCCAGGTACATGCTGTAGAAGATACTTCTGCACCATGGACCTTCTCTGTTTAAAGATGAACCACACAACCATTCCTGGGATTAGTAGTTGGACAACTGTTAGTAATACAACATCACTACTCCTATGTCACAGACTAGTACACAGCTATGAAAGAGCAAATACTGTTTTCTATCTGGGAGGAGATGATTACAGCTATATTCAGAGAGAGCAAAGAGGCCTAAAGGCTGATTTTTTTTTTATCATGTCATACTGCAAGTTGCTTCTGGTGTGAGAGAATTGGCCATCTACAGAGACGTTGCCCAGGGGATGCCCAGATGTGTTAGCTGGGAGGCTTCTCTCATGTCCCTGCAAGCTAGAGCTGACAGATGGGAGCTCAACCAGTCTCGCGGATTCAAACTGGCAACCTTCAGGTCAGCAACCCAACCTTTAGGTCAGCAGTTCATCCAGCACAAGGATTTAACCCATTATGCCACCGCGACTCAAAGAGTGAAATAGGAATAGTAGATATTGTCATTAAATCAAAATAGCCAAGCATTTTGAACCCATGAGCCCAGTTCCATCACTTATGAGCATATTCATAGGACTGGGCTCACAGGGTCTTCACTAGCTATTTGGCCACAGTATGTTTCCTCTTTTTGGCAGCTGAATCTGTACGTCTTCCCTTCAAAGGCATACCACCTTATCACACTGAGAAATTTCCCAGTCATAGCACATTTCAGCCTCTTTTCAAACATGGAGGGGCACGGAGCTAATCACATGAGTTAAACTACTTTTGGCTATCATGAATAGCCCTCCTTGGTTGAAAAGAGGCAGAAGTGTCCTGAAAGGAGGGAATTCCGGCAATCAACCTTATCACATTGAGAAATTTCCCCCTCGTAGGACACTTCTGCCTCTTTTCTATCATGGAGAGGCATGGAGCTCATCACATGTTCCAGGGTTGAAAAGAGGCTGACATGTCCTGAAAGGAGGGAACTCTGAACATAAGCCAGCAATTGTGTTCAGAGCTCCTAACTCTTATCAAGACTTTACTCCCATGTTTACAAACTGAGTCCTGAGTCCTCTCGGGGAGATAAGGCAGAATATAAATAAACAACAATAACAACTCCTCCTCCTCCTCCTCCTCTTCCTCCTTCTTCTGAAAAACAGGTGCTATGGGAACCATCTGTTTCCCATCCTGTTTCATTGCCCAACTGTCAGCAATGGTTTCATCCTGAATCACTTGCTCTTGTATCCTATGGGGTTTAGGGCAGAATAATTTTATCCTGGGAGCCCCGGTGGAGAAGTGTGTTAAAGCACTGAGCTGCTGAACTTGCATTCCGAAAGGTCGCAGGTTCAAATCCCGGGAGCGGAGTGAGCGCCCACTGTTGCTCCAGCTCCTGCCAACCTAGCAGTTCGAAAACATGCCAATTTGAGTAGATCAATAGGTACCGCTCCGGCGGAAAGGTAATGACGCTCCATGCAGTCATGCCGACCACACGACCTTGGAGGTGTCTACAGACAACGCCGACTCTTCGGCTTAGAAATGGAGATGAGCACCAACCCACAGAGTCAGACATGACTGGACTTAACGTCAGGGGAAACCTTTACCTTTTTAAATTTTATCCCATGGAAAGAAGTGGTTTTAAGCTGGTGTCAGTCTCCTTTAATGTAAGGGGCTTTGGGCAGAGCAAGGGATCTCTTGGTTTTCAGATATTGTTGTTTCTCCTGATTAAAAACAAAAAAGTAATACTGACCCTTTGATGAATGTATTGCCCCCTCTTAAGTGTCCACATGTAAGTGTGATGGAGAGGCAGAACTTGAAACTGGACTGCTGATGATATAAGAGGGGTGATTCTCTACTCTTGAAGGGATGGTAAGAAACGGTTTCCCCTCTCAATGTGATGAGGTTGTTAGGATTACAAACATGAACTCTATAAAATTTTGATTTTGTGAACCTGTGATTTTAACTGATTTCAGCCCATTGTTTTGTTGAGAGGGAACTAAGACAAAAATGAACCAAATGAACCCTTTCTTCTTACACTTTCTGCTCCTTGCCAATTTCCAACACATTTTGAAACCTCAAAGCAGTGGTTCTCAACCTGGGGTCCCCAGATGTTTTTGGCCTACAACTCCCAGAAATCCCAGCCAGTTTACCAGCTGTTAGGATTTCCAGGAGTTGAAGGCCAAAAACATCTGGGAACCCTAGGTCAAGAACCACTGTCATAAAGAATGAGAAATCCATATTCTTAAAGTTGTGCTCTTATGTATACTTTGATACAGAATTTAATTATAGATGAGAGGCAGACTCCCCCCGGTTAAAGGGTCCACGCCAACAGGAATTATCTTATTAGGCCACATACTGGCAAGCAGGTGAAGCCAATGATGGACAGTACCACAGACAAACGAAACCTTTCATTTCTTCCCCTCTTCCTTCTCTACCTAGGAGGCTGTTGGAGGAAGGAAGACCTCTTATTCTTGCAAAAGCTTGGAATATCACTGGCAGAGGGTCATACAGGATCAGACTGGGCCACAGGTTTCGCATCCTATTCTTGACTGATATCACAGAGACTTCTTTCCAGATATATTTAGCTATAACATTTCTCCTTCCCTTCTGCAAAGCAAAAGAAATAGCTTTCCCAGTTAATATTTCTTCTATGTTTAAACAGAAAGAAGCATACTTGGGCAGAATAATATTTACTGAGTTCTTATAGCAACTACAAAATTGTCAATAAAACATTTGGACTGAGCAGAATGTAATGAACACACAGGGAGAGCTCATAATTCTGACAGAAGATATGGAGATACAATCAGTTTACTTGCAGAAGAGGCAACAGGATAACGACTTCAGACATGTATTAGGAATTTGTTGCTTTTGTTGTTCCAAGAGGGCAGTGGAAAGCTGGAGAACAAGACCATCACCCCAGAATTTCCAGTATATGTCTTTTAGATAAAGTTTGTTAAAATAGTAACTGACAAACTATAATAAGGAAAATTTACTATAAATTCTTTTAGTTTCAGGTGATAAAAATTGATATTGAAAACATATGCATGAAGTCAGTTCCATTTTTCCAAGTAGAGGTACATGTGGTTAGGGTTGCAACTGAACCCATTCTTATTACTGGACATCCCATATTTCACAAAGAAGAGGTGTAAACTTGTGATCATTAACTCTCCAAGACATCAGCATGTCCGCGTGATGGTGATTAAAAGTCCGTAGTTCTGTAAGACGACCCAAGAGGCAGGCAAAATGTTGAGGGTTGTCGGTATGATAAAGCTTGCAGAACTTCTGCAAAACTTCCAGCAGGGGCTCTTGAAGCCTTTCTACAGATTCCCTGTTCTGTATATATTGCCGATCTATATTTTAGATTAAAAAAACCACACAGGTGAGAAAGAGACAATTATGAATATTATTTCAAGTTATATCACAGTGCTACAGTCAGAAGCAAATAAGAAATGTGCCCTGCTCCTGAAAATTTCCTTCATTTTCCCACATTTGGGATTGCAGAAATTAAGATACTGAAAATAATTAATATCTAGAATTTTCACATTTGCTCTGTTCTCATTTCCTTGGTAGCTTTGCCTTTACCTTTTCTGTGGTTGCCTAAAATTCATTCTAAATTAATGAAAGTTTTGCGTTACTGCAATGCTACAAATTTGGGAAGGGGGGGATTACTTGGGGAGCAGAGTTTTATTTCGGAGTGGAAACGTCCTCATTTCACCCACAACCTGGCTAAAAATGTTAGGAGTTGTTGCTACTCCTATTATATTGGCACCACATGTCCACAACGGTGAGACCAAACTGTGCACCTTTAAATAAACAACAACCCTGCAGTCATGTAATATGTCATATTCAGTGCAGGAACTTAATTCATTTCATTTTTTCATTTTTTTTGATCATTTTTACATAAAACAATGTGAGTAGAAAACTGTATTGGCCTTAGGAGCTGGATCCCTCCGGATTCAAAATAGCAGCTGATATCCATTTCATGGATGAAATGAGGTTGTGGGGCTTTAGCTGAAGTTCCTCCTGTGATCTCTGCTCTCCTCTCTCTCTTCCAGATGCCCAATCCCACAAATGTACCTTTTATCATTTAAGTTACTCTTTTTATAAAATGTAATTAACCAAGGAACTGAATTACCTGGAGATAAGATAACTATTGCTGTGAGTAGAGCATACTCTTCTTGTGTCATCTTCAATTCCCCAATACTCTTATAGAACTGGAACATGGGTGTTATGTAGTCATCTGAAATACCTGTATTAAAAATGGGAAATGTCTGTTTAAATGTATTTAATGTCTACCTGTACTGTAAGTCATTGCTAGATTCCATGTGGTTCAGTGGTGTCCCACCATATGCTGAACTGCAGCTCCCATTGTTCCTCATTATTGGGCATGCTGACTAGGGCTTGGACAACTTACTGTCTAATCACGACCAGAGGGCTGCAAGATTCCCATCCCTGTTGTAATTGAACAAACATTAACATAAAGGATGTAGCACTTTGGATATGCAAAGAGTTTAATAATCCTTATAATCTTTCTTCTTAATACCATATTGTAAGGCCGGGATTTTCCCCACTTTGCAGACAGAGAAATGAAAGAGAAAGTGATATGGCAATGAGGCCTGTTGATTCCAGTGGGACTTAAGTGATTAGGAGCAAAATGTTTGCATAAATGCATCATGTTACCAGTGCATATATGGTGAGTTCTTAATTTAAGTTTCATGAATTTAAGATGGCTTTTCTAATATCAAGGAGGGTCTGAGAGTAGTTGTAAAACTGAAACTTTCAGAGCAGTTTTAAAACTTGCAACAAAGCAACCATATTTCATTATAAGCCTTAATAAGGCCCTTGGGAGTACTGCATAGACTTGACATATTTCAGTAATAACACATGTTATTCTCATCTTGTGGGAAACAGAGAGAAAAGAATGCTGCTAAAACTAGAAGAACTATGTTGCAATCCAGAATAACTGGAACTAAACACGATTCCACACCCACATTAAGCAACAGCCTGAAACCTAAAGCTCAAACAGTGGGAAACTCAGTTCCTTAAACTATGCACACATGCAGAGACCTATTAAATTTGCTCTCTAATTTTTTTCAGCCTCTTTCCTCATTGGGTTGCTGTGAGTTTTCGGTGGTGTATGGCCATGTTCCAGAAGAATTATCTCCTGCCTTTTCATCCACATCTATGGCAGGCATCCTCATTTTCATCATTCCCTCCAGTGTGCATTCCTTTTAACCACAAGAGGGGGCTACTTTCTTACATAAAATAAAGCACATCAGCGCTTCTTAACCTATGAAAACAACATTTTCCCCACATCATTTTGGGGAAATTTCTTAATTCTTTTATTGTATCAAGTTGTAAAACAGAACGAGGCTGCTAAGTCTAACTATTGATATGATTATTGTGATGCTAACTTGATACAGCTGCCAGACAGATTGTCTATTTGTTCTTTGTAGAAGACTATCGTTTATTAAAGTCCTTCTCCTTCTGATAGACTATTCAGTCCAAGTATACAATCAAGCTAGGAGAGGCTGTAGCAATTTGCTTTTGCTCATTCATAGGGTCTCTCCTTCCTGCAAACTACCTTTTCACTTAGTTACAGCCATTGTAGCAAGCTGGGGACAAAAGAGGGAAGTGAGAAAAAATGAATTTTTTAAAAGCAGAAAAATTGGAATGACATAAAATTAATCAGGACTGTTCTTGTCAAATTGAGACAGTTGGGCTGTATTTTTACTGCCTTCCTTGGTTGCAAGGTCTTATATATGAGTGGCAAGAAAATATAGCACCTTGGTTAGAAAATTCCTCCAGGGAGAAACACAGGCATGGATATTCTATCATAAAGGCATGTGAATACCTGGTGTTGGAATTCAATCAAGATGCTTTAATAGATTTGTTGTCTAGAGAAAGCTGGAATTAAATCTGATTTAAGCCCAAGCACACTGGTTTAGATGGCATGTGATAACCTATCTACATTATGTTTATGTTTCTCCATCGCTTAGTCCAAACATCCTTAAACTCAATCCAATGTACTTCTGGAACATGGCCACACAGCCCGAAAGACATACAACAACCCTGTCAATCCAATGTGTAAAGAATATGGAAATTAATTTAAAAAAATTTAATAGCAATTAAACAGAAAGATATATGTACCTGTGGCCATCACTGCTTCCCTGGATTGCTGCAGTCCTCACCAGGGTGCGGTAGCGCCCACTTTGGGAATCACTGGTCTATACCAAGCACCACATGAACTCTTTTATATTTTATCACTTTTAATAAAATTATTAAACTCTTTAAAATGAAGGGAAATGTACATGAACCCATGAACTCCAGTAACCTCTCTTGAGCAATTTTAGATGCCCCTTCCACGCCCTGTGTGAGAACCAGAGGTGGGACATAATCCTTGGGACAAAGGATTTTCCTGGATCTCAGTGGTAATCCAGCTGCCCAACAGTTCCCTTCCAGGGATCTCGGCTATCCGCAAGACAAAGGTCCACGACAAAGCTGTGATTACAATCCCATTAACAAATATACATATTTGGGACTTTTCCTTTGTCTCTTGACAACATGGAAAGATGTCTGGGACAACAGTTCCCATTATGTTATGTTGTAATTACTGTATTTACGAATTTAGCACCAAAATATCACGATATATTGAAAACATTGACTACAAAAATGGCTTGGATAATCCAGAAGCCTGGATAAGCGAGGCTTGGATAAGTGAGACTCTACTGTATTTTCATGCTGCACAATATAGCGGTTTCACTGTTAGGCTATGGGTACATCTACACTGGAATCTGACACCACTTTAACTCCCATGGCTCAATGCTATGGAATCATGGGAGCTGTAGTTTTTCAAGGTAAAATAGTGCTGGGTGGTAAAGGTAAAGGTTTTCCTCTGGCATTAAGTCTAGTCGTGTCTGACTCTGGGGGGTGGTGCTCATCTCAATTTCTAAGCCGAAGAGCCGGCATTGTCCATAAACATCTCCAAGGTCATGTGGCCAGCATGACTGCATGGACTCCCATTACCTTCCCGCCGGAATGGTATCTACTCACATTTGCATGTTTTCGAACAGCTAGGTTGACAGAAGCTGGGGCTAACAGTGGGAGCTCACCATGTTCCTTGGATTCGAACCGCCAACCTTTCGATCAGCAAGTTCAGCAGTTCAGGGGCTCCAATAGTGCTGTTGCCTTATCCTATTAGCATTCGGCTATGGCACTTAAAGCAGTGTCAAACTGTATTAATTCTACAGTGGACATACCCCAAGACTCGGGTACAGGATCTGAATCCCTGGCCAGACATTGAAAGCCACTGGGTGACCTTAAGTAAGTCAGCTTCAGAGAAAGCAAAGGCCTCTGAACAAATCTTACCAAGAAAACTTCATGATAGGGTCAACACAGGGTTGCCATAAGCAAGAAATGACCAGAAGGCACACAATGGTGTGTGCTTCCTGGTATAGGGACTTTGTGTGACAGTTCTTTATCTCTGTTCTCAGGCTCCGGCACATTCTATATTAATGTTCCCATCTTCAGTAATAAGCATTAGATTTATGCACTTATTACAGCTCCATGTTTGAATTAAGAAGAAGAAAAACAGCTGTGAGGGGGAATGTTTTGTGCTAATTAATTATGACTAAGGCTGTTGTTAATATGGATGAAGAGATCTTTCATCTGGATAGGTCTGAAACTGCCAGTGGATATTAAATCAAAGAGTAAATGAGCTTTTGTTTTACTAGGAAATGTGTATTAATTACTCATTGTGTTATAATACAAATTTCACATAATCTTATCTATGCAGTGTTTTCCCAATTCCAAATTCTTCATCAGAAGCTTTAGTTCAAATTTATTGAAGTTTTAATCAAAAATGCATTTCAAAGAATACAGCATCAACTCCTATTTACTGTTCATTTTGGCCAGTAAGACGGGAATAGGAAATGCATATCCATCAGTGTTATTCTTGACTTTAAATGCCATCATCCCCAAAATTTGACTATGTTAACTAGGGTTAATAACAGTTGTAATACAACAGTATCTGAAGGGCAGTACAAACAGTACCCAAATTACGTGTTTTAGTCATGTCTGGAAACGTGCTGAGAAAGTGTGGTTTTTTCCAATGCCACTTAGGAAGTTTCCATGGATGAGTGGGTTCTTGCACTGGATCGCAAGAGTAACACTGAAATCACTTCACCATATTGACTCTTGTGCTTTAATTAAGTAATACAGATGGTCCTCCATATCCATGGATTCTCTGTCCACTGAGTTAACCATTCAAAGCTCAAAAAAAATCAGAAAATTAAAATTAAGAAACCAAAAAACAAATCTTGATTTTGCCATTTTCTATAATGGATACGATTTTACTACACCACTCTTAATTGGACTGGAGGATCCATGGATTTTGGTAACAATTGGTATCACTTAATGGCCCCGGTATTAGAAAAATACATTCATCTAACCTTTTACAGAAAGTTGCAAAGAATATAGCATTACCCCATAGAAACTATTTGACCTATAATCTTGCAACAATAAAAAGCTGTACTTCATCAGCAAAAGGATAACAGTGCTGAAAGGTCATCATCACTAGATCGCTCAAGTTGATTTATCGCACACAAAATGGTAATGCAAAATAGTTGAGGGGATCATAAATGTTAAGAGATGGCAGAAGCACCAGAAACAGCACTGTGGCAGGTGACAAAACATTCCATATTTCTGCTATTGTGTTTGGTTTGCATAGCAACTGACAATGAGACTTAGCTGACAGCTTGACATGTAGCTTCACATAAAAGCCATCCAAACACAAATATTTATTTCTTCAGAATAAGTTTGGACTTTTTGCTAGTACACATTTAAATGATCATAGTCATCCTATGTAAGTTAGGACTATATTCATATATGATATAATTATTATGCAACAAAATGCCTGAGCCCTTTTGGAGTAGGATAATAGCATTAGTGTGATTACATAGAAAACCTAGTGCATTGTGCAATAGAATCATAGAATCATAGAATCATAGAATCATAGAATAGTAGAGTTGGAAGAGACCACATGGGCCATCTAGTCCAACCCCCTGCTAAGAAGCAGGAAATCGCATTCAAAGCACCCCCGACAGATGGCCATCCAGCCTCTGCTTAAAAGCCTCCAAGGAAGGAGCCTCCACCACGGCCCGGGGGAGAGAGTTCCACTGTCGAACAGCTCTCACAGTGAGGAAGTTCTTCCTGATGTTCAGGTGGAATCTCCTTTCCTGTAGGTTGAAGCCATTGTTCCGTGTCCTAGTCTGCAGGGCAGCAGAAAACAAGCTTGCTCCCTCCTCCCTATGACTTCCCTTCACGTATTTGTACATGGCTATCATGTCTCCTCTCAGCCTTCTCTTCTGCAGGCTAAACATGCCCAGCTCTTTAAGCCGCTCCTCATAGGGCTTGTTCTCCAGACCCTTAATCATTTTAGTCGCCCTCCTCTGGACGCTTTCCAGCTTGTCAACATCTCCCTTCAACTGTGGTGCCCAAAATTGGACACAGTATTCCAGCTGTGGTCTGACCAAGGCAGAATAGAGGGGGAGCATAACTTCCCTGGATCTAGACGCTATTCCCCTATTGATGCAGGCCAGAATCCCATTGGCTTTTTTAGCAGCCGCATCACATTGTTGGCTCATGTTTAACTTGTTGTCCACGAGGACTCCAAGGTCTTTTTCGCACACACTGCTGTCAAGCCAGGCGTCCCCCATTCTGTATCTTTGATTTCCATTTTTTCTGCCGAAGTGAAGTATCTTGCATTTGTCCCTGTTGAACTTCATTTTGTTAGTTTTGGCCCATCTCTCTAGTCTGTCAAGATCGTTTTGAATTCTGCTCCTGTCTTCTGGAGTGTTAGCTATCCCTCCCAGTTTTGTGTCGTCTGCAAACTTGATGATCGTGCCTTCTAACCCTTCGTCTAAGTCGTTAATAAAGATGTTGAACAGAACCGGGCCCAGGACGGTGCCCTGCGGCACTCCACTTGTCACTTCTTTCCATGATGAAGACGACGCATTGGTGAGCACCCTTTGGGTTCGTTCGCTTAGCCAATTACAGATCCACCTAACCGCAGTTTTGTCTAGCCCACATTTTACTCTCTTTACAATAAAGAGAGAAAGTTCAAAAGGGAAAAAATGGGACATGCCTATGCAAAATGTTAAGTAACAAATGAAAATATATTGTATGGTCATCATATTTGTGCTAAATTAAAAGTTACAAATTCTTCAAGGAAGTATCTCTGTTTCTACAGCAAAGTCATTGCAATGAAAGTGAAGTCAATTGTGACAGAAGTTGGAATTCTGTCAGTTTTTTTCCTTTTAGTGCCACAGTACTGCCTATAAAACTTTAGAAATAGCATGTGCTAAAATATCCTTTTTAAATGGAGTTTATCACAAAGTCATGCATTGAATCCTGTCCCAGTATCAGTCCCAATGTGGTCGGCGGGACTTACTCTGTGTGTGTGTACGAATCTGGTATTAGAAGAGATTGTTTTGTCTAGTCTCAGTTTTAGACTAAGGCAGAATATGGACATTTGGTTGAAAACTCTTTTTAACACTAATTTAGTAGCAACAGAGGCATAAGCTTCCAACAGGCCCAGTTTGGCAGGGCCACTCCTGATTCATTTTCTGTCATTTCACTTTTTCAGCTGCTTTTTAATATGCCGACTCTTGTAAACTCAGGCAAAAACAAAACTCGGCAGGCTCAAGCAAGGGAAATGCAATGAGCTCAGTAGGCTAAGTAGTCTCAAGCAAAAGCAAAATTTCTATAACCTTGCCTATCTCATCTTTTCTTGCTTCTTTTGCAATCTTGAGCACATTCTTAAATTGCTTGGTCACATTTGTCCCGGTTTTCATCTGTTAAATGTTGGGGGGGGGGGGTTGCAGTGGGCTATAGCCAGTGAACAGACTTCCACTTTTTCAGCTGAGTTTGCTTGTCCCTTCCTTCCCCTGCACCTCCAAAATCTACTTCCAAGGTCTCTCAACTCTCCAGAATGGATATTGTGATGTCTCATGGGTCTCAGAGTTCTGATCCTAGCGCCATCATGGATAATGATGACGAAAACATGAGTTTTCTGCCGTCTCAGCAGGAGACGGATTTCTTCCAGATGCCTGTTGTTGACGATTCTAACCAGGACCTCATTAAAATGGACCTTGAACAAGTTTCTCCCAGTGCCTCTCCTCCCTTTGCGAGAAGAGAATCCTATGCTGCGAGTCAGGGCCAGAAAGAACTATCAAGGAGAAGCCTCAGATTAGCAGCCAAACAAGACGTTAATTAGCTAAGTTTCTCCTGGGAATTTGCAGGGAGGAACGCAGCTGCAGGAAGATGTGTTTCGCTTCGCTTTCCCTTGGGAAAGGAAGCTCTGGACACCTGCTTTGCAGGAAGATTGAAGCTCTTAAAAGTTACCCACACAGGGGAATCCATGCGGAGTCAACAGATCAGCTTCAGGAATAACTTCAGTTCCAGCCTAGTGTGGACTGCGTTTTAAGTCTGCAACTTCAGTTGCCCTGCCTTGCCTTGCTTTGCCTTGCCTTGCCTTGCCTTGTCAAGTTTTCATGGACTATCTCGTCTTGTTTCCAGCCTTGGATTTTGTCTCAAGTATCTAGCCTTGTCTCCAGTTCTTGCTTTGGACTTACTTTGGACCTTAGAAACATTTTGGACGTTTCCCCACTCTACGGCTTGAAAGTAGAGTGTGTTTCGGTTTTGGGATTACAACTTTGAACTCTAATATAATATATTGGACAATATATTGGGGCCGGGCTGTGGCGCAGCTGTTGAGCAGCTGCCTTAAATCACTCTGACCATGAGGTCATGAGTTCGAGGCCAGCCCGTGGCGGGGTGAGCACCCGTCAATTAAAAATAAAAAATAGCCCCTGCTCGTTGCTGACCTAGCAACCCGAAAGATAGTTGCATCTATCAAGTAGGAGATAAGGTACCACTTATAAAAAGTGGGGAGGCAAGATTAACTAATTTACGACCTGTTATGAGGAAGTGCCGTCAGTGTGGATGATGAAGCAGCTGCTCCCCCCTGTGGCCAGAATCGAACATCCCCTCAGAAGAACGTTAACTTGCCTCTGCGTGTGTCTCTCTGTCTCTGTTTGATGTGTTTATGGGCATTGAATGTTTGCCCTATGTGTGTTATAATGTGATCCGCCCTGAGTCGTAATATAAGATAAGTTGTAATATAAGATAATCATAAGACTTTAATAAGATAAGACTATCCAGCTCTGATTACCTATATACTCGAGTATATGCCGGCCTGAATATAAGCCGTCCAGGACCCTCACTCAAGTATAAGCCAAGGGGGGCTTTTCAGCCCTAAAAAGGGCTGAAAAACTGAGCTTATATTCGAGTATATACAGTAATCCAAACAAACATATTGGCAACAGTAGACCTTGCACCATCGTTATTATGTCATTTGGAATAAGTTAAATGGGTGAAATGCAATTACTGGAATGAACGTGATAGAAGTACGTTTCATTGCCCCAATTTATTTATGCATATCCTTGAACAAATATAGCTGGTTGTAATGAGACAGTTTTCTCAGGACGTACGTATATTTTTATGATTACAACTTTACTTGTTAACCTTTGGACTCAAAGATGACTGAGAACTTATTGTTGAACACTTGGACGCATGATATTCATATAATGGATGTATTCCCCCCCCCCCCCTCCCTAGCATTCCAAGGACTAGCTTGGTTCCTGTTGCTGTTAATCAAGGCCACATACCACTGTTGCGGATTCTCTCTTCCAGGAGGTCAGCATGGCCTGTAGGGAGTTTCCTGTTGAAAATCTCAGCTGACCGAAGGAACATGGCTTCCACAGCAGAACCCTTTAGCAATGCGATTTGATCCTCATGGTCAAGGGTTTGGAAGCCTAGAATAAAATATGAAATTACCACATTACGAAACTAGTATTATTCTGATTGCAAGATGCTGAGATGGGTGGTAATTGAGATTGACTGCTGAAAATTGCTGGCCTTCTGCATATTTAGCACAAAATCCAGAGCATGAAATAAATACTTTTTAAGAACGAGAAGTACCCCGGCAGGCATAGTCCACAACAGAGAGTTTTCAAAGTTCAGATCAGCTGGATAACTAATGACAAGATGTTGTGTTTGAACAATGTATGCTATACTCTTTCTTAGTAAGGTAAAGGTAAAGGTTTCCCCTGACGTTAAGTCCAGTCATGTCTGACTCTGGGGGTTGGTGCTCATCTCCATTTCTAAGCCGAAGAGCTAGTGTTGTCCGTAGACACCTCCAAGGTCATGTGGCCGGCATGACTGCATAGAGTGCCGTTACCTTCCCGCCGGAGCGGTACCTATTGATCTACTCACATTGGCATGTTTTCGAACTGCTAGGTTGGCAGGAGCTGGAGCTAATGGCGGCTGCTCACACTGCTCTGGGGGTTTGAACCTGGGACCTTATAAAAATAAGACCTTATTAGAATAGCTTATAAGGCTTCTATTTCCTCATTGGTCTCACTGCCTTTTCTTCCTGTCAGTTTTATATTAAGAATTAGAATTATATATACAATGATGAATTATATAGTGTGAAATGTCTTGAATGTATGTATAAAGTACATGCACATACATTGTGTGTGTGTGTGTGTAGTTTGCATGATAGCTGAATGAATATACTCTAGTCGTGACTAATAACACAATTCATGCCAATATGCTTCTTATTTTTTTATCATAGCTGCTTTGCAGTGATAGCATCTTTCCTCACCTTTCTTTATTTGATATGGAACACCACCTTGGATGAAGATGTTCTAGTTTATTTTTTTCCCTTAGAGATATGGGATGTTATCTCTGTCTATGAAGAAGCAATTGAAGCAGGAAGAGTAGCAGAAAAGGGAGAGGAAAAAAGGAGAGTTCTGCTCTCTTTTCAACAACAAACTCACCAAAATTAGATTAGAAGTTTTTTTGTGATGGTGCACTGCTAAGTACTATGAACACATATGTTGAAATGTAAATAATTAATACTGGATAACTATTTCAACAGTAATGGATTGAAAGCATTCCCAAAAACATTATCAACAGGACAAATTTTGAGGAGACTATTGAGTTTCTTCAGGAGCCCCTGGTGGCACAGAGGAGTTAAACCGCTGAGCTGTTGGACTTGCTGACTGAAAGGTTGGCAATTTGAATCCGGGGAGCGGGGTGAGCTCCCGCTGTTAGCCCCAGCTACTGCCAACCTAGCAGTTCAAAAACATGCAATTGTGAGTAGATCAATGGGTACTGCTCCGGCAGGAAGGTAACGGCGCTCCATGCAGTCATGCCGGCCACATGACCTTGGAGGTGTCTACGGACAACGCTGGCTCTTTGGCTTAGAAATGGAGATGACTCCCAAAGTCGGACATGACAAGACTTAATGTCAGGAGAAAACCTTTACCTTTACTATTGAGTTTCTGATAAAGGTAGGTTGGCTTTGTTTTCTCTTTTTATGGTAAAAGAAATATGTACATATTATATAACAGTTCTAATAATACACTGCTATGGTACTGTCCACATCTTCAATGGAAATACAGATGGGAAGAGTTTGAACAAAGGAATCTAAGAAAACATACCTGGTAATCTTTTGGTGAATTCCACAAGAACTTGTACATGACTAGTGGCCATTTCTGTTAAGATGAGAAAGTTTTCTTCAGCACTGAATTCCTCTTGTAACTGAGCATTAAAACAGAATTGCATTAATTTTAATAGTATTGGAAGCAGTAATGTTCAACAGTTCCAAATGACTGGAGGGTTTCAGTCACAGCCCATGGTTGAAGAAGCAGCAGAGTGCCTCGCCTCACAATTTCTAGGTGAAGCTACTCTCTGATTAAGATCACAGCACACATCCTATCTAAAAACATTTTTATCAACAGTTTTTAGGTACACTATGTGTTAATCTTTGCCATATGTTGCTTTGGATCCCATACCAGGAGAAAGATGGGAAAATAAAGGATGAAAGGAAGAAAAAGGAAATGAAGTTGTTATCGGGGTTGCTGTGAGTATGGCCATGTTCCAGAACCATTCTCTCCTGATGTTTCACCCACATCTATCACTGACATGTTTATCTGCATTCAGAACCTTTTATTCTGGGTGTTGGGGACTTCCGGTTTGGCACTAGAGCAGGCTGCTGCTCATCAACAGATAAAACTTTTAATAGACTTTTAACTACTTTTAACTACTCTGTGTGTTGCATTTGAATAGAGCGTGTGTCCATATTTGTAATACATACCATACAAATCCACAATGCAATGAAAAACATTTTCTAGAATAATCAGAATTTGTAATTTCAGTGTTCTGTGGAAAACTATATTCTGAAATATTTGGATACATATTGTATTACAGGGTATACTCACAAGCTTTTTAGAAACTTCAGGAGGGATCCGTTGTTTATTATATGAATCCATGATATAGTGCAGGAGATTCTGTTGTTCTGGGGTTAGTTCTACTTTCTCCTATACTGGCAATAATAAACCATAAGCTTTAGTAACTGAGTATAATTATGAACATCATGGTTTACTTACACTGAACAGCACTGAGATATTGTGATTAACAGGTTCCAATAGTCTGATTTATAGAAAGATCACATTTTTGATGTCACCAGTTGAATAACAGATCTGTTTATCTATTGAAAATTGTTATGAAATCTGGAGATTTCCATAATTCTAATCCTCCATGCTTATTTGTTTCACCAAACAATGTTTTCGATGCTACCATAATTGTATTACCTTGTAGAATTTGGTTGTAGAGGACACTTGCTTCACATCAGAACCATCAGTATCTTCACCAGTTGACTGATCTAGAGTCTGTGATGTATTTTTTCTTAGCCGTTTTGACTTGCATTGAATTTCTGTTAACAAACCTAAAATATCACTTTAAATGATTAGGTAGAATGTATTTATCTGATAATAGAATATATCCTCTTATATGTAATATATTTCTTTCCTTCATTTCCATTATTTTACTGTCATCGTTTTGTATGCCAGCTGCAACCTGACTTGAACAGAAGGAACCTAGACACGTTTGTCCCTGATACAGTATTGTAACCTCCATTTTAGCCTATAGCAATGAACTGTATACTTGAAGATGACTAGGAAAATGTAGGTAATATAGAATATGAGGCTACAAAGAGATCTTCTTGTAGCACCTTTGAGACTGAGAAAAAAAAAGTTGGGAAGATAAGCTTTCATAGGCCTTTAATCAATTAAATGCTGCAGATTGGCCCTGTAAATGACCACAGGCACTATCCCAAATTTCTTGAGTTATCTCGTTCACCATAAGTTGAGATGATTAAATAGCAAATAACAACAAGAAATTCTCCATGAATATTGACAGAACACAAAAAACTTGGTGGATTTCATCCAAAGTTCTGAAAATGGACTTCCAGTCATTCAATGGAAGGCTCACCTCTTCTCTAAAACCTCTACAGCAGTGATTCTCAATCTGTGGGTCTCCAGGTGTTTTCGCTTACAACTCCCAGAAATCCTAACCAGTTTACCAGCTGTTAGGATTTCTGGGAATTGAAGGCCAAAACATCTGGGGACCCACAGGTTGAGAACGAGTGCTCTACAGCACCTTTGGGATGAATGGAGAGGCCTCCTCTTAAGCATCCTCTTGTGAAGGCAGACTCAACAGATAAAACATATTTACTATATTAAGAGGTGAATGAAGAAATTGCCAGCACATTAGTGAATTAGCCAGTGCCCGCAGGACTGATGACTTGAAGGTTGGGTTGTTGATCTGAAGGTTGCTGGTTCAAATCCAATCCAGGGAGAGTGTGGATGAGCTCCCACTATCAGCTCCAGCTCCATGCGGGGACATGAGAGAAGTCTCCCACAAAGATGGTAAAAACATCAAAACATCCAGGCATTCCCTGGGCAACATCCTTGCAGATGGCCAATTCTCTCACACCTGAAGCGACTTGCAGTTTCTCAAGTCGCTCCTGACACAAAAAAGTGAATTAGCCATATACTGTAATCATAAAAATCCTGTGAATTATGGTAAGATTACACCCCATCATTATTTATTATTTTTTATTAATTTATAGCCTGCTTTTCTCCCCCATCGGGGATTGAAAGCGGCTCTTCTCCACATATCATTATTCTAGGTATCATTCCTAGGTACTGTTAATGTATGACATTTTACAATGGATGGTATGAAGCTCTTTTTTTAAAAAGATATGGAATCTTACATCTTTCGCTATACTGCGTGAATATGATGTTCCTTAACTTCACTAGACACTCTGTCCTAGCAGAGGAACAGGTAAATGTCAATTCAAGGACACCACCATAATAATTTAAATTAAAATATTTTTTAAACAATAGGGTCAGTTGTGTGCCCTAGGTTTGAGGCTACATAACAGGAAAACTGTTTTTTTTCCAGAAACTAGATATTGTTGAGGAAGATATCAATGAAAATGCCTAATTCAGTGGTGAATGCTTTTAATATCCTGTATATTATAAAATTATGCACCATAGAAAGAAAACTTCCTCTGTCCCTGAAAGAAGAGGAAATTTAAAGGATTAAAATAACAGCTCCACATAATATCTGGAAGGAGTAAAAGAGTGTTTATGAGAATGAAGCAGGAACTAGATTTGGTACTGACTTTCATTACTAGTCATGTGTTGGTCTTTTTTTAATAATATATCAAGGTGAAGATGCATATACAACATAGGCTTGGAAAAATTTATTTTATTTTACAGCTCCCAGAATTCTTTTGCAAGAATGGGAGATTCTAGGAGTTATAGTCCAAGAGAGTAATTTTCCCAGGCTCTGCTGAAACAGATACCTAGCATAAAAATAAACATAGCAATGTTGATTGATTGGGTTGCACTATGTCACTTCACTTATTCCAGTGGTTATCACAACCACATATGGTGTTTAAATGGGAATATGTTTGATTGGCTTATTAGATTTATGTCATATTTCTATCATAGGCACCCTTTCATGCTGCTTAACAAAATACCTTAATATAGGAGTATAATAAAAATATTTTAAAAAACAGATACAATCTTATGGTACTTTTGGAATAATAAAAATGACAGGACTTTCCTTGGGAAGAAGGTCCATAATTGCAGTACTACTCATTTTATGTAGTACTTTTGTACTGTTGCACTTTTGTATCATATTTGTTTATTTTGTATGTGAATGGCCTATGGTCTAAGTATGAGTAAACTATTATTAGTATTACTACTGAGATGCAACCATTGAAAAGGTTTTCTCTTCAGTAGCCAGCTCTCTAATCTTGTCTGCTGAGGCCATAAAAGAGAAAAGGCTGAAATGGGTGCTGAGGTTACTCAAAAAGAGAAAAGATCAAGCTGATAAGCAGTATTCATCCTGCTTATGGACCATTGCAATTGGTAGTGAAGACCTATTGTCTATGGCACATGTGTCACACAGAAGGCCAACAGGCTGAATCTGCTCCACCACAATATTCTATGGTGGCCCACAATATTTTCAGTGCCAGGGCAACATAGTTATATTTATACAGTCTTGCAATTACAACTGGCCCTTTGAAGGCAACCATAAGGATGATGTGGCTCTCGGTGAAAATGAGTTTGACACCCCTGGTCTAAGGTTATCCTTGAGACTTGTTGGTGGTCCTCACTGGATCTTGTGGTAACAAATTCCACAGTTTCATTGCATAGTAAATGGGGGGAAACAATTCCTAAATCTCCCATAATTACATTCACTGGATGACTCCAGGCACCAGTATTATAAGAGTGAAGAAAAACTCTCTGTTCTCTTTTCCTCCACTATACGTATCTGCCTACATCTTTGTCATGTCTTCCTGTGCTTTTAGACTTAAGCGGAAAGCATGCCAACATTGTCAAAGCTTAGAAATATTTCTCGATAAGTACCATCTCCCATGTTACCTATTGGATTTTACTAACAGTACATCACTTATTACTTATGATTTGTTAATTTTGGATAGCAAGTAACAAAGCACATTATTAATAAACTACAAACAAATATATTTTTAAAAATTTAAACACAAAAATGTCCACAATTTTCAATTTTTCTTCAAAGTATGATTTTTGCTATAATTAGTTATCACTACTTCTTAGAAGAATTGTAATATCTGTGCCATTTTCATTAGAAAATAAAAACAAATTATACTGTCCCGCTTATTAATAATAGTGTTAATAAAACACATTGCTTGCAAGCTTTGAAGCTTTCCTGACGAGATAGTTGTTCCAGTCAATTGATTCATTAATTGTCTTTTCCCGAATGAGGATATCATAGTTTTAAGGTCTGTTTGACTAGGACTAAACACTGAATTCTAGGTCTGGTAATATTGTAGATTTCTATGAAGAAATCATAATATTGGCACCTTCAATTTAAAAGATGATGACAATATGGTCTTCCCAATAATGTGTGAAAATGACTCGAGAGAAGGGAATTTTCAAAATCAGCTTCTTTGAAATAGTTTCTTATAAGAAGCTGGGCTTTACATATACTGCCATAATGCATTTGTGTGCTTATGATGCATTATGAATCAGAAGCACCTCAGTAAAGCCATAAATATCAGTAAGATTGTGTTCTCTCTGTGTGTGTGTGTTTTGCAATATAGCAAAATAGCACTGCATCGCTGTATGAGTAAATGAAGCAAAGTCCAAGGTAATGTTAATTTCAAAGAAACCATTTCATATAAAGTCAATTTACAAATAGGGGTGTCAAGTTTAACCACACTTAGTTAACCTTGAGGGGTTTTTTTTAAGTGAGAGTGAGAAATTTATAATACCACTCCTTATTTACTGGTTGTTAGGCAAGTAGTTTGCAACATGTCCTTATTGCTGCACTTTACAAGAACATGCTTATGTTTAAGTGATGAGTTACCTGAGCCTCACAGTAACAAAGTACAGGTTTCCATTGCAGAGGAAAATTCAAGTAGCAGCACCTATTGTTGGTCTTTGTTTCTCGTAGGACAATCTGAGAAAATGATCACCTGGTTTGAAAGTTTCCATTTCCAGTATCCTTGGCCAGTATTGTTTACAATGACCTATTTTTTCCCTGTTTATTCTATTATTAGGCACCAGAAGAATAGCAGTCTTCAAAGCTCTCTTCCCTCCCTCTTCTCATTGTCACTCAGGTATAAAACTGAAATCAATGTTATGAGAGAGGTGTATGTGTGTATACACACTACCCACAAATTCACTGAGTGTTCTCAACACTTTGGCAGCTTGATTTGTTTGTGTATTTATGCAATAGGTGGGAATCGGCCCTATCTCAAGATCGCTGTGGTCTGTTAAATTTACAGAATGAAAGATTAATTATATTATAATTTTTGCATGAATTTGAAACACTGACAGACATAGGCTGTTGTTTTTCACAAAGCCTAACAGCTAATATAGCACCTTATGATCAGATTGGAGGATAGAAGTATATTAAAAACCCAGAGTAGATTAATTTCCGGTATGAACCTAAATTGGTACGGCACTACGGTTATGCTAAGAAGATTGGAACCATCATCAGGGAACACAAACACAGCCTTAATCCGATTCCTGATCTTTCCAAAAAGAAGCAAATGCCAAGAATTGAAGTTTTAAATAAAGTACAGCTATAATCCTTATGCCATAATTTGTTAATCTAATATTAAGAATCCAACCACGTAGCATGTTTAAGATCTGCAACTACCTCTCCAACCTTTTTGAAATAATAACATAGATTGCAGTGGGGTCTGGTTCTGGGAGTGAAGGTTATTTATTTTATTAAAATGCCAGAGAAAGAAAGGGTTAAGCACAGCATTCCTATATTCATCTTCTTAACAAATGACAGGAAACCAAATTCAAAGCTGTTATTGCAGGTTTAAGAGCATATACAAAACTGAATACGGAATAAACTCAAGTACTAAAAATAAGGTTTCAGATATCCTCAGAATTCTTGAATAAATATAGGAAAATGGTCTCACAAGACATTTCACTCCAGTAGCTGCTATCAGTCATTTAAACTATTTCATCCAGAACCTGTGCTTTTATACATTTTTCTCAAGTGCAATTTTGATTGATGTTTCAGAGTCTCTTAATACACTACAGGATGGGTAACTGAGAAAGCTTCCATGATTCAGCTTTCCTCAATTTCAAAGTGCTGTGTCCTCTGGCGCTAGAAATCTGCTTTTCCACATTATTTAGAAATAGCATCCTGCTAACACCTTTCTTAATATTATATTTCATATATAGAGTTCCTTTTGAAGATGTTTAAAGCTCAGTGTCACAGCATGCCCCTTCCTAGATTTGGAGGACTTGAAGATGGTAGTGCACGCACTGGTAACCTCAAGGCTGGACTTCTGCAGTGTGCTTTACATTGGACTACCTTTGTACCAAGTTCGAAAACTCCAGTTGGTTCAAAATATGACAGCCAGATTAGTTACAGGAACATCTAGGAGTGAGCACATTACACCTATCCTAATGTCACTCCACGGGCAAAGTACAAGGTATTGGTTTTGACCTTTAAAGCCCTACATGGCTTGGGTCCAGGTTACCTTCAGGATCGCCTTCTCCTGTACAATCTGCTCAGAGCATTGAGGTCTTCTGAGGAGCGTCTGCTCCAGCCTCCCAGAACCCGACTGGCGACCACCACCCAGAGGACCTTTTCATCGGCTGCCCCAAGACTCTGGAATGACCTGCCTGAACAGCTCCGACAGATAAATCAGCTGTTGGAATTTTAAAATCATCTAAAGACAAATCTCTTCCAGCAGGCCTGCCCAGACAGTTTTAAACTATGAATCTTAAACTCATGTCCTTTGTTTGATGTTTGTTTTGTGTATTGAATATGTATTTTTTAGAAATGCAGTTTTAATGCAAATCTTTTATAGAAATATGTATATTTGTTGATTTTTTTTTGCTATGTTCATGTTTTTAAATTGTGTTGTAACCTGCCTTGAGCCTCAGGGAGAGGCAGGTAACAAAAAAAACTTTGTTGTTGTTGTTGTTGTTGTTATACAAAAAGTCCTAGTTACAATCCTGAAGATAACCAAATAAAGATATCTGGAAACTTAGATGACTTCTATCATTGAGTGTAATTAGATAATGCTGCATTAGCTGGTCCAATACCACAAATGAAAATACGATTCCTTCCTATCTTTAATAGTAACACATTTACGACTTGTTATGACAAGTGGTTCAATTCAGTATAAATGGAAGAATGAGAATTTAATTTGTTCACTTTAGTTTAGTGTTACTTATATAATTTGGTGTTCCTGGGATTACATGCCGGACAATATATTAAGGTCAAACCCACAGGCTATCTTAGGTTTTAGTAGATTTTTAAAAGATCAGCCTCTTCAAATGCAAACCACATAGAATAAAAAAGACCAGAAAGTCCCAGATTTTCTTCCTGTTCTTTATGATTTCATTTTGGAGATCCATACACATTATATTTATCCTGGAAAATTTTCTGTCAGCTACCATTACAATCAGAGAGTGTGTATACCAGCACCAATGTCGACTTATTTTAATGCACTATAAAATCAGAAAGATCAGGAAGAAAATCTGGGACTTTTCAATCAATCTGGTTGCATTTATGGACTGCTCAATTAAAACAGATAGTTGTGAGATAGAAAGATCTATAAATTCTGTATACATACACTCAGCCAGCATCCCTACTTCCTTGCACTTCTGTAGACGACACATCTGACACTTTCTTCTCATATACATGTCCATCTCACAGTTTCCTCCATTTTTACACTTGTACACAGCATTTTTGGTGATACTTCTTCTGAAGAATCCTGGTGAACAAACAGGGAAATAAAGATAAGATTTCATTCTGAAACTACTTTTTGTTTTAAAATGAATTCTACAACTAGTTAAATAATATTAAATACTAGATTATGCAATTATTTCTTTTTCTTTAGACCTAGAAAAAGTATGCTACTTTAAGGGATACTTACTTCTGTTATCCACAATTACAATTATATCCTATCACCTCAATCCAGAATTCTACTAAAACACACAACCAGGTTCCTGTACACTCATTTATACAAAAGGAAACTTTGTTTTTTTTTTCTAAGTGTCTGCACGGATTGCACATGAATGTTTAAGTACCGACAGATGTTTTTATATCAGAAATGTGTGGGAAAGTGTGAACATCATCTGGGATGTATTCATAAAGGGGAGGTAGATCACTGAGCAGGAAATTGAAACCAAAGAAATGCAATAGATATCTGATTGCCTGAACTTAGAATGCAATCCTTATTGGAGATCAGCCCTCTCCAAACACAAGAAGAATTTCTTCTGTGTGATCTATACTAAACAAAAACCAAAGTCTCTAAAGGAAAAGGTCTTACTAGTGAAGCATGATCTTCATACCAACAAGTTGTTTTGGGAGCCTGCTTCTCCATACTAGATGTTTTGTGACTGATGCTTCTAAAGGAAATTCAATTTAATTCTTTGACTATATTCAAGTCAAAAGCAACAATGCAGTGAGGGAGGGGTGAAGGGAAAATTGATCAGTTTTGCTAGGCAAAACTGATCAATGGGAAAGGAACAAAATTGCAGAGCTTATAATGTACCTGTGATGCACAGCAATATCCTAGTAGACCAGTGGTCCTCAACCTGTGAGTCCCCAGGTGTTTTGGCCTACAACTCCCAGAAATCCCAGCCAGTTTACCAGCTGTTAGGAATTCTGGGAGTTGAAGGACAAAACATCTGGGGACGCACAGGTTGAGAACCACTGTAGAAGACAAAAACATTATTTATAGCCAGTGTGGAGTGCTGGATTAAGATTTGAAAGAGCAAAGTTCAAGAGCCCACTCAGCTCTCAAACTATAACCTTGAGCTGTCATTTTCTCTCCTTAGGGTTATTGTGAGGATTAAATGGAGTGTAGGAGGCACCTTCTGGAGCTTTATGGAAGAAAGGTGGTGTTTAAAATAAAGATAAAAAGAGCCCAACAAAAAAGGTTTTTGTGTCTTTTTTGGGGGGCCTGTTCCTGGGGTTATTTAGGTTGCTCATTCAGAGAATTTAATCGATTGTATCAGTTCTTTTTTCTTAGATATGGTAATCATGATTCTTTATAAGCAAGCAGATGAAAATTGGCATATGTTCTGTATCTCAAAAACTTGAGCTGATGGGAGAAAAGCGGGTGTCATTATTGGAACTAGCAAGTCAAATATATCCAGAAACAAGGCTAACATTTGAGGCACCAAAAGGTGTGTTGGCCTGTGTAGTAGTAGTAGAAGTAGTAGTAGTAGAAGAAGAAGAAGCTTTACTTGAATAGCTATACTCTAAGACACCAAAAGATTCTCAGCCCAGAATATCCACTAGTCATTTTTCAATATCTTATCTCAAAAATCACTAACATTCTGGTATCTTGAGAAGGCAGGCTGTTCATGGATCTTGGTGGATTAAGAATGCTGTACAGGCTGTAGCACTCAACTAATAGTAACTTCAAATTTTAACATTGTTAACTGACTTTGGAAGCTGAAAGCTACCCAGCAATCCTTATAAAGCAGTGGTTCTCAACCAGTGGGCTGTGAGCGTGAAAACCCGATCTGCGAACCTCCTTCCTCTTTATTTATTTATTTTATTTTATTTATTTTATTCCTGCTCCTTTCTGCGGAGCTGTACATTGCACTGGATAGACCACATCAGCTCTCTATTATTAAATATGGCTTTCTGTTGGCGAGCAGATGATAACTACTGGATAACATATGTTCTGTATCAGAAACTAGAGCTAATAAGGTCTATCCAATGCAATTTTCTGAATCAGCACCCCAAATAACAAAACCGAATCTAAAGTTGACCAAAAACATATTCGTAATCCTTTTGGTACTAATGTTGGAGAGTGGTCCTTGGTCAAATTGGGCCCTGGTCAAAGTGGTCCCTAGTCAAAGTGGTCCCCATTCAAGTGGTTCCTGGTCAAGTGGACCCTGGTCAAAGTGGACCCTATTCAAAGTGGGCCCTGGTCAAGTGAGCCCTGGTCCAAAAAAGATTGGGAAGCACTGTTATAAAGCCATTAATCTCAATGATTTCTCCTTGATCTTAGATATTAAAATGGAATTCAGTCATTTGGATGGTTTTCAGTCTCTAAATAAATACGCTCCATACCATTGCTAAAATAAGGCAAAATATTGCCTGGGAAAAAATTCCATGAAATCCATTTTTAAAACATTATTTCATGAATGAAGAAATTTCTGACTCAAAAAATCAGAAATAAGACACAAGGAATTTAAGCGTTATTGTTCTTTTACAATAATTATAAGGGCATTGTTTTAAATTTATAAGCTTTGTAAACAGAAGTATACAATTTTAATGCAAGTCTATGTATAATTCTTGGCTTTAGCATGGTCCTCATTTAAAGTAGCTAGTGACAGTTTTCCTTACAGAATAATAAAGTTGCATCTTTTATCAACAAAATGGGCACTTCCCTATGTTCATTGGACGTTGCATCTAAATTGTCTTGCCAACAGTCTCCATTCAAACCTATTTGAGTGACACAGACCGATCTCTTTTGAAATGCAAATTATATGGTGCTTTCACTCAGAGCCACATATTTGCTATTCCACCATTCTTGAATTTAGTGTGATTTCCATATTAAAGAAAGGATCGCAGGGGTTAGCTTTACAGCTCGGTTTTTCATTTCTTGGAGAAAACAGTTCAGTTCTTTAAAAATCTGTTTAAGATAAATACTAAATCTTGATATTTTAAAATACATGTTCTACCAAAACTCATCATAATCAATACTATGGTATATAACGCTGCATACAAACCTTAACATTATTCAGAGAAGCTGATTGAAAATATTAAGGATGGAGCAGACATTTCTTGTATTCTATTGATATGCGAGATGAAATGGCAATGTACATACACAAATTATTAAATGATGGGTTGCTTTTCGGGCTATATGGCCATACAGTTTTTCGGGCTGTATGGCCATGTTCCAGAATCATTCTCTTCTGATGTTTCGCCCAAATCTATGGCAGGCATCCTCAGAGGTTGTGAGACTTCAGAGAATGCCTGCCATAGATGTGGGTGAAACGTCAGGAGAGAATGCGTCTGGAACATTGCCATACAGCCTGGAAAACTCACGCAACCCAGTGATTCTGGCCATGAAAGCCTTTGACAACATATTAAATGGTGCATAAACCCAACAGATATCCGATAATGTATCTTAACAAGTGTATCTTACTAATATAATGAAATGGATACTCCATATTTTAAAATATTGCTGCTCTTAGAATACAGGCCGTGCCCAAGTTCCTGTAGGTTTGTTCTTAAGTTGAATTTGTATGTAAATCAGTACAGGTACATTTTATGGGTATCTCCAGCCATGTCTGTGTGTGTGTGTGTGTGCAAGCTTTGGATAGCATAGGGAAGAATTAAAATCCCTCTGGTATTTGATTTGCTGCCCATGCCCATGTTCAGAAGATTTCACCTTACTTTCTGTCCCTGTGATAGTTGGATTTTGAAAGAATTGGATTGTTGTAGAAACAAGGATTAGTGATAAAGCTTCAGTGGAGAAACTTTCTCCCCATGGTAACTCTTCCAGGTAGATTTCTCTCACTTCTTGTTGTCTCACCCCTATTCTTCATCTGCCCGCAGAGGGAATTTTTTCATCTCAAGTCATATGTAAGTCAAATATTTGTAACTTTACTGTTTGTAACAGTAAAATAGATTTCTTTTCATGTTTCTAAATGTTCCATATGCTTCTTCACATGTAGATAGTCATAGTGAGAATTTGTTAGCAAAATATATTTTTTCATCCCTCAGAAAAATAGCAAAAAGCATGGGTCACAAATCTTTTCTGACAAAGCTTCACTATTATAACTTGAAGCCTGCAACTAAGGAAAGGTCCTGTGGCTATCAGCATCAGTATAACCATTCCTGCTATTTTCTGTGCATTCCTCTAGTCCTGGTGCTTGAAAATGAAGATTAATTATGCCAGTTTCTGATTTTGTCTTGAGATGAACAAAACTCCCTCTGCAAATTGATGTCTTACTAAAAAAGTAAAGCTCTCAGACACAAATGTCAAATGGATTGTTTAAATTTGTAACTCTAAACACAAAAATGTTTAAGGTTGCACAAAAATGGGACCTGAAGCAAACAAAATTTAAGCAGTGGCTCTACTTTAGCACTATATAAAGAAGAGCCCATTTTTCCGCTTTCTCTCATTTATTTGCCCTACCTTTGCAGCCCTCACAGGTAAGAGCGTTATAATGATACCCAGAAGCTTTGTCGCCACAGACAACACAGAGCTCCTCGCCTTTCATTCGCCCGGATGAACTCCCCACTCGAGACCTCCTGGCCACAGATGCGCTCACTTGGTCTGGCTCCTTGGTGAAGAAGTTATCAGAAGGTATTTTTCTGAGCTCGTACATGGCCGGGGAATACCATTCCTCTGGCTGCTGGGGATAGAAGTTCAGGCTGGAGTAATAAGGCGGTGAAGAGATTGGTGGCTGTGCTGGTGGAAAGTGCATAGAGTTGTACTGGGAATATGGTGACACATCAGAATCTTGCAGTGGAGAAGTCATTGGATCTGGAAGGACTCCTAGAGAATAGCACACAGATTCTATTAAAAGTGTCATTTAACAGAATACAAAAACATCTATCTTGCTGATCACTTTGCTACTCGCCCCTTTTTGTACTGAAGATCAATCATCCTAAATGAAACATGCTGGATGAAGTGAAAGGTCTCATTAAAATTGTTTTGCACTAAATGTGTGTAACTTTAAGAACCTTATTTCATTTTGATCTAGAATAATTACTTGTTCTACATATTTAAGTATTCATAGTGTTGCCCCAGGATCAACTAGAATGAAAATAAAGAATTTTATTTTATTGTTTTAATAATATTATCAATTATCTTGGGAATCCTGCTAGGAAGCAAGTTGGGATTTACATGCTTTTAATAAATAAAGACAAACAGATCAAGTAATCTGATTTTTGAGAGTCTAAGAGTCCATCCCTCACTCCTACACCGTTCCAGTACTTTCCCACCTCAACCTCACCAGGCTTTCTTTTTCTAAAATAGTGACTGGATCCAGAAAGAAATATCAGGTCATATGACTGATTTGATGTAAAGGACTCAATCTCCATCTTTATCTTGGACTCATTCTGAACCAAGTCTTGAAATATCTGGACGTTGGCCATGGTAGCTGAAAGATTCTGAAAGCTATAGTCCAAAAAAGTGCCTTTTCTCATTTCTGTTCTAATTTAGCATTCTATTCGTGAATGTATCTGGAAGACTTACAGTGAAGACAAATTGCTTCCTTTATGACTTATTTCCAGTAACTGATATTCAGAGGTGTACTATCCATCTGCAGAAATGATTATAAGACCTCCTAATCCATGAGTTCGCTTTCTCTGCTTTCATTTACCCATGAATGCTGCTTCTAAGAAACTGGAACTATTTATGGGCATCTCTTGGTCCACCAGTGCATTTCTGTACTAACTTGGGTCAGCAGTTAACCTTGTGCTCTCTGCATGTTGTGCAAGTGTCTCCTGAAAATGGAAGAAGAGGAAATTTGGGAGTAGATCAGTTCCTCTAGGATAGCAGATGGATGGGGAGAGGTTCCTTATGGCCATGAAAAATGTTGTTTCCAAGTTCCCTTTAACTCTGTGGTAGTGGATTATGATTAAGTAGCCAACTGCGATCTGAAAATAGAGTTTGGTACTATCTTCAATTTCAGTCATCCACATGTGAACTTGGAAGGTATCTTCTATTAATAAGGAGGTATTACTGTATCTTTTGTTTTTATGGCTGGATAAATAGAATCAATAAAGGAAGAGATCTCATGCACAGACATGGATAGAATTGGGTGCATGGAATGACCTGGCAGGGAAAATGGGACTTGTAGCATCTCCAGTTTTAGGAAGTTCTGGATGCCCCAGACTGCAAATAATAAATTCCAAGTTTTGGTTTGTCACTATGATCCTTCCCATACATCCTGGTAAATTTCTGAGGGATCATCAGTGCTTCCACTGTCTGAGATTAATTTGCTGAGAGTGCAATACCAAGGAGAGGTTTGGCTTGATTCTGCAAGGCACAACTCATTCATGCTCACAGTTGCTTAATACATATTTTTTTTTGCCTAATAAAGCAAACAAACACAACAAAATAAATATGTACTCATGCTTTATAAATTTGACATACTTCAGCAGACCATGGTCATTCATGTCATGAACCTGGTGTTCATGACATTATGAATGACCATGGTCTGCTGAAGTAACCACCACTACACTAGAGTTGTCAGCTCAGTCTGGATCTACACTGTCCTATATCCCAGGATCTGATCCCAGATTTTCTGTTTATCCCAGATTACCTGGTAATGTAGACTCATATAATCCAGTTCAAAGCAGGTAATCTGGTATCAGATCCTGGGATATAAGGACAGTGTAGAAGGGGCCACAATCTTATCCTATAGAAAAGCATGCTTATAACTTTATTATTTACAGTCTACCACAAGCCCAGAACAAGAGAAATCATAATAATCATGCTAAAAATTACTATGGAGAGCAAGGAGACCAAACCAAAATAGAAAAGGTCAACATTTAAAAAAGTCTTTTTGCTGAGAATAGTGTGAGATTCGTCAGATCATAAACTAGTGCTGGATACAGTTCTATATAGTTATAATAACCAGAGCTAATATTCAGAAAGACAGTGATCTTCCGAAGTAATCTTACCTTTTTCCCCCAGAGTGTTTCTATCTGACCATTTATAGGATAGTTCCAGTAAAACAAGTGACTTTGTGGTATTGCACTTTCTTAACATCCCAGTACTTCACTCAAAAGTAAAAGCTAAAGCTTCCTCTAAGACCAGCCAAGCCAAGAAAATACTAGGCCAGAGGTTATACTGTTTACTGATTAACTTTATTGTAAGGTGTTCTTTTGAAAAATGCCTAACAAAATAGCAATGTAAAATTTCCAATTCAGTGCGATACAGTCTGAAGTACATCCAAAAACCCATTAACATGAGCATTAGTGAGGCTCCATCAAGCCCTTAAGGATAATACCTGGCACCACGAAAGTTTATGAGAATGACTGCCAGGAGTAACCCTGAATTCCTCACCACACTTTCTCTCCTGTTCACAGCCAGAAATAATGTATAAATGTGGAACAGGGTAAGGGCATATGTTCCTCTCGGATACACACACATCCCAGGTGGAAGATCCAAAGCTTGGAAAACGTAAGTTTTTGAATTCCAAGTCCCAGAATCCTAAGACAATCACTTGCCTGTTCTTTATATGCTCAGCCCTCTGCTATTCAAATCCACTGGATAAACTGATGCAATGTCTAGATAAGATGACTGCTAAGCATAGAGAGAAAGTGGCAAACAAAACTACACATTATATGGAGTGTGCATATTTTAAAGACCTATCTGAATAGCAGGCAATCATTTGCATTGTCCTATTCACTCCAGAGAAGACATTTCAAAGTCAAAATACCTCCCATTCCCTACTGGATCATCTTTTCAGATAAAAAAAATACACTGAGACATCCAGTTATAGATCTCCCACACAAAGTGTATGTGAATGCTGGAAAAAGTACATTTTCTTTTAAAGCTTTGCCTGAAGACAAAATATCAGATGAGGTTAGAGGCACACACAAAAGAAAGTTTAGAGGAGGGGTCCTCAAACTTTTAAAGCAGAGGACCGGTTCATGGTCCCTCAGACTGTTGAGGAACCAGACTATGATTTGAAAACAGAAATGAATGAATTCCTGTGTACACTGCACATATCTTATTTGTAGTGCAAAAAAACATGTAAGAACAATGCGATATTTAAAATGAAGAACAATTTTGACCAAAATTTTAACGTTTTATGTCAAGTCACTTTGAAACCCCTTCAGGGGAGATAAAGTAGGATGTAAATAAATATAACAACAACAACAACAACAACATAACCTTAACAGTACTTCAATGAGAAGTGTGGGCCTGCTTTTGGCTGATGAGATAGTCAGCTTAATTGGGATTGTTGTTGTTGTGTGCCTTCAAGTCATTCCAGACTTAAGGCAATCCTAAGTCTGAAGTTTAGGGTGGAAGCCACCAGGTAAATGACCTTGGAGGGATGAATCTGGCCCGTGGGCCTTAGTTTGGGGACCCGTGGTCTAGAAAGAGACCATGGGGGGAAAGGAGCTGATCTGAAGTACGACAACTGCTGAGGTCCAGGCCCTGGACAAAGGCTGTAAGAAGTGCACAAGTCACTTAAGGTAAGATGAAACAAACTGAAAGAAGAATGAGTGAAGAAGTCAACAAGAGAATTTAAGGATGAGGTGAGAGAAGAACTTCAGGTAACTGTATTACAAAACGGATATTATAATATTTTTATTGCTGCTTTTAACATGACAGGGCTTCTGTTTCACTTGACAGTATTTGTGCCACTGAGCAACATCATTTTTGAACTTGAAACAAATCAGAAAAAGAATGCACAAATTTAACAATACATCTGTTTATAAAATCCAACAGCTGCTCATTAATATCTCAATTTTACCACAGGGTTTGTAGGAGAGTATTTAATTATAGAGTGTCCTAAAATACAGTGACGTAAGGAGAAATCATTGCAAGATCTTCATATGAGCACATAAAGTAGCTTGAAAATAGCAAAAGGATTTTGAAAGGGTGCATTTAAGAGGTCTGCATTTATATTCTTTATTTTTGGCTTTATTTTTATTCCCATTTTAAAATTTGAGAACATCAATAATTTCCGAAGTCAGCTATAATGGCAAGAAATAACAGCATACACAAGAACAGATCTGCATGGAAAGAAAAAATAGTTTTTAAGGTGTATGTTAATCTTAACTATATTCAGTGTCCAGTTACAATTATGCAGCAAGCAATATAGAACTAGAACTAGTGATGCAAGGCACAGCAATGCCACTCTGCTCTCTTGTCTTCATCTTACAAAAACTCTTGGATATTTTGCTATGATTTGCATACTATAGAGACATACTGGTCTATAGTATGTATCTAATTATCTATAGAGGAAGTGCAGTACCATTCCTGCTACAAAATAATAGTCTGATAACCCATTGATGGACCTTTCCAGTGATAATCCAAGTTCATTGGAATGTACTGAACAAGAATTCATGAAACTCATCCCTAAAAACTAGAGATAGTAAAATTAACCTGAACAATTTCCTATAGCTTTTAAATAAACGTATTTTCAAAATTTCTGAGATTTTCCAATTACATTTTTTCTATATTTGTAAAACAGGGAGATCTTATTGTTTTTCCAAAAAATGTAAATCAGTTTTTTCATGTCAGGTGCAACTTGAGAAACTGCAAGTCACTTCTGGTGTGAGAGAATTGACTGTCTGCAAGGATGTTGCTCAGGGGACGCCTGGACTTTTTAAATATGTTTTTACCATCCTTGTGGGAAGCTGCTCTCATGTCCCTGCATGGAGCTGGAGCTGATAGAGGGAGCTCATCCATGCTCTGCCCGGGTTGGATTCAAATTGGCAACCTTCAGGTCAGCAACCCAACCTTCAAGCCATCAGTCCTGCCAGCACAACTGTTTAATCCTCTGCACCACTGGGGGCTCCTTGTAAATCAATTGAATCAAAGGGATTTAACTGTGTGTCAACTCAAGCTTTAACAAAATTCACTGAGTGCATTTGGGACACAACTGTAGGATTCAGGTCAAAGTCAGATCCAATGAATTAAGATGTATCAAATCCTGGCATTTTGTAGGATTTTACTAGGCAAAATACAAACATTTCTTTCCATGCTATAGATTAAGTTATCATTTGACTACAAGTGTATTTTCTGATTTACCAAATAAAGGAGAAGCTTCAGAAAGAGAAAATCCATCAGTTGAAGGTAGCTGGGAATGGCTTACTAGGCTAATCTCTGATGCCATAATGTCTTTGATAGAATACTGGTTGCAACAAATGAAGCCAAGTGTCAAGGAAAACCTGAAATGACAAGAGAGAAAAAAGATAAAGTTATGAAGCCAGACTACCTCACCCCAAATGATCAGGAAAAATTGAACCACCAAAATATTTTGTATGCGGGTAAGTCAAAAATTATCCACACTTTGGCTGTAGAATTTATTTTAATCAAATTTCAGAAAAGACAAATACATCATTTTGGACAGAATCACCCTGCTTTTCAATACACTTTGCTCATCTGGGCAGGGGACTTTGTGGCAGCTGCTTTTAGTTTGTGTGCTAGAGAAAAATCTGAAGAAACTAAAGGCCTGCTATAGCATTGTGAATCTTTCCTGAAATGAACAGTATCAACAAAATATTCCAACCGCTTTGCAGTTGAGATTAATCTCTATCTCTCACTACTTTTGGGCAGATCTAATTCACAGAATCATAGAGTTGAAAGTTATCCAAAGGGTCATCTAGTCCAGCTTCCGCCAGGGCAGTAATCCAAAGTAAACCATTCCTGAGAAATAGCCATCCAGCCTCTGCACTTTCTAATGAAAGACTATGCCACTTTCCATAACAGCTCTCTGAGCGATCTTCTTGAGCATAATATGGTCAGAAAACAGCTGTGTTTTAAATTACGATGTTATGCATAAGCTGTCAGTTTTTGTAAAATATAACATTTATATTTGGTTCTGTAATGATATTGATGGAGTCTCCGGTGGCTCAGTGTGTTAAAGCGCTGAGCTGCTGAACTTGCAGACCGAAAGGTCCCAGGTTCAAATCCGGGGAGCGGAATGAGCGCACGCTGTTAGCCCCAGCTCCTGCCAACCTAGCAGTTCGAAAACATGCAAATGTGAGCAGATCAATAGGTACCACTCTGATGGGAAGGTAACAGCGCTCCATGCAGTCATGCCGGCCACATGACCTTGGAGGTGTCTATGGACAACGCCACCTCTTCGGCTTAGAAATGGAGATGAGCACCAACCCCCAGAGTTGGACACGACTGGACTTAACGTCAGGGGAAACTTTTACCTAATGATATTGATAGTCAGAAGTAGCTTTTAACTGGAAAAACAGTTCCAGTGAAGCAGGACCAAATGGATTGTAGGAAAAGTTATAATCATATAAAAAAGTAAAGTCCAGTCGTGTTCGACTCTGGGGGTTGGTGCTCATCTCCATTTCTAAGCCGAAGAGCCGGTGTTGTCCATAGACATCTCCAAGGTCATGTGGCCGGCATGACTGCATGGAGCTTCCCACTGGAGCGGTACATATTCATCTCATAGAATCATAGAATAGTAGAGTTGGAAGGGACCTCATGGGCCATCCAGTCCAACCCCCTGCCAAGAAGCAGGAAATTGCATTCATAGCACCCCCGACAGATGGCCATCTGGCCTCTGTTCAAAAGCCTCCAAAGAAGGAGCCTCCACCACAGTCCGGGGGAGAGAGTTCCACTGCCGAACAGCCCTCACTGTGAGGAAGTTCTTCCTAATGTTCAGAAATCTACTCACATTTGCATGTTTCAAACTGCTAGGTTGGCAGGAGCTGGGGCTAACAGCGGGCGCTCATTCCACTTCCAGGATTTGAACCTAGGACCTTTTGAGTTCAGCAACTCAGCGCTTTAACATACTGTGCCACCAGGGGCCTCCTTATAATAATATAAAGGCTTTATATTATTAAGGAACTCAAATACATATCTTCCTTCCTCTTTTGTGCTCCTTATGGAAACAGGAGCCTATTGATAACAGCAAATACTATTGAAATCAATGACTTCCATCAAATTTGCCAGTCACATGGTGTACCTAGAAAGTGCATAGAGAAGTATCCTCTCTAAGAATTTGTTAGGTCCTCCAGTGCATCTCGTTAGTAACTTCAGGTGGAAGCACACCATAGATTCACCTGGAAGACCCAGAAAATTCCTAGAGAGGACATCTTTGGCAGGTGCAGGGAGCATTCCCATGTACTTCATTTATAATTTTACCACTGGATTACTTGCTTCATCTGTTCTTGTAGTTATTGTTTTCGTGCAATGTATTCTGTGTTTTTAATGATCTGTAAAAGTTTGATTGCAAAAGTGTGATTTATAGGTAAAAGCAATAATGAATGTTGAGTCTCTCCACCTTAAAATGCTTCAAAGGCCATGACAGCAATATTCGTCTTAAAGAGGCTTCCTTTTACATGCTAAATGTGCTGTTTAAAGTGGACTATTTCAAAATCAAAACTGATTTTTATTTTAGGTTTTATTATAGACATGTCTATGCTATTCTTCAATAAAAATCTCCAAGATGGTTTTACGGCTTTGATTTGCGTGCATGAGTCATTCTTCACGATTATCCATTTCCCTCCCCTCCCAAAACATAACACAAGACTGACTAATTAAATTGTAGTTGAAGTTATCCATGCACAAATAAAATAAACAATTTATTTTAAAATGTCAAGCATATTTGCAAAATGTCATATTTGCTGCATACCAGTGTGGCTTCTCACAGCTGGAAAACAAAATGAAAATGGTCAGATTAAACTTGAGAAGGAAGATCATCAGCTGTTACATTCATATGGCAGAGCTGCTTGCTGTTCAATGCCCAGTCGATTAGTGTTAGATTTTAGAGCTTATAGGTTTGTCAGACTATCCCTCTTTAGATAATGAAATGTATTGCTTCAATTTGTGCACAATTTTATTAGGAACCGCTGCTGTATCTTAATAGAAACCTGGATTGATATATCGCTCTTTCACACTACACAGTTATCAAAGTATGATTCATAGATTGGTGATACTTCCCTAACTTACAAATTCCACAGAATGGAATCTTGGTAGTTAAAGTGGCCTCATGGGGCTAAAATTGTGCAGCATAGAAAGGATATTGGCATAAAAGTGCCACTGCCAATGCTGAATGCAAATATTTGAGGATTCGGCCCTGTGCATTTGAGTATATGAACTGGAACATGTATGTGATAAATTTAACTTTGTTACAGAATGAATATTATTCTCACAGCCATGACTTGACATATAAGAAGTACATCTAAAGAATATTTATTACAAAATACATTCATCCAAAGTACATCTAATATCCCTGGAAGAGATACGATGCGATGCGTTTATACCAGTAGTTCTCAACCTGTGGGCTGCGAGAACAAAAATCCGATCCGCGAACCTCCCTCTTTATTGATTTATTTTATTATATTAATTTTATTTCTGCTCCTTTCGGCAGAGCTGACCATTGTATTGGATAGACCACATCAGCTCTAGATTATTAAATATGGTTTTCTGTGGGTGAGCAGATAGCAACTAATAGATGGCATATGTTCTATATCAAAAACTAGAGCTGAAGTGGTCTATACAATGCAATTTTCTGAATCAGCACCCCAAATAACCAAACCGAATCTAAAGTTCACCAAAAACTGATTCGTAACCCTTTTGATACTAATGTTGGAGAGCAGTCCCTGATCAAAGTGGTCTCCGGTCAAAGGGAGCCCTGGTCAAAAAAAGGTTGGGAACCACTGTTTTATACCCTGATTTTTAGAGGAAGTGTTCAGCAGTGTTTGATTTTGGGACATGATTGTTGACTGCTGTCAGGAATTCTTATACATTAGATCCCTACTTTAAAGTGGGCAAAAAAAACATGGGTCCAGTTAAAGGTTTCCTATACCTTGGTTCAGTAATTAATCCTAGTGGATTCTATAGTCAAGAAATCAGAAGAAGGCAGCCATGAAAGAAGTAGATAAAATCCTTAAGTATAAAGCAGTGGTTCTCATCCTGTGGTTCCCTAGATGTTTTGGCCTTCAACTCTCAAAAATCCTAACAGCTGGTAAACTGGCTGGGATTTCTGGGAGTTGTAGGCCAAAACACCTGGGGACCCACAGATTGAGAACCACTGGTGTAAAGGCCTATCATGAAATATGAGAGCCATCAAGGCCTTAGTATGTCTGATTTATATGTATGGTTATGACAGCTGGAGAGCGAGGAAAGCTAATAGGAAGAAAACCATCTCATTTGACATGTGATGCCAGAGAAGAGATACAATAGACTGCCAAAAAAGACAATGAATAGGTTTTAGGAAAATTAAGCCTGAACTTTAATTAGAAGCAAAGGTGACTAAACTGAGATTATTTTAGTTTGGACGTGACATGGACAATGTAATACACTAGAAATGATTATAATGCTTACATAAATAGAAAGCAGTAGGAAAACTTGGCGTTTCAATCAAAGAAACCCTAGCCTGGAATTTGCAACACTTGAACAGAGCAAACGGTGATGATGAATTTTTCAAGTTTCCTATTCATAGAATTGCCAAAAATCAAAGTCAGCCAGATGACAAATAACTACATAGCCATATTTTTTCATCGTTTTGAAGCTGTTAGCCTGAATTCTACAAAAATCAATTGAATCAAATAAGGTTTGCTTATGTGTTATTTCGCTGCTCAGCATTTTCCTTCTATTCTGGTGGGGATTAACCAATAGGATTCAGTCCAATATAATGTAAAGCCTAGAGTTGGAATCTCCAAAGCAACCAAATGAACATCAGCAGATTGATTTCATCTGGGACATGACTACATAAAAATGTCTGTAGCTAATGCAGCATTAGGGGGAATTAAACTATTTATTATTTATGTTATTTCTCATTATCCTTATGTGGAACTACTCTAAATTCCTGTCTTCTTTTAAGTACATCCACAGTACACTAATAATAATAATAATAATAATAATAATAATAATAATAATAATAATAATAATAATACAAGCCAGTAAAGGTGGACTGGTCCATGAGGTCACGAAGAGTCGAAAATGACTGAACGAGTGAGACTACGATGAAAGGTGGTATCAGTGGTGATTGTCACACTGAGTGCAGTGCCTACAAACCTTAAAAACAATTGATGCTGACAAAATTACCTTCTGTCAGATCCTCTGTGTTCAACTTTATTTCAAAATAAGATTCCATGAGAAACTAGAGAGTAAAACTGCAGAAATAATTGCATCGTATTAAGACTACTTGCTCAATCTCTTGAGTCTGTCCTTTCACTGAATATCAGCTGCATGTCAGTGTGTAACACAATTGATGAATAAACCCAGTTTTCAGACTGATATGGTTGCAGCTGGAATCATCACTTATCTAGAGACTCAGACATTGGGATACTCAAAAAGATATTTGAGAGGAACTAAAATAGTGTAAATAAATCAAATTCAAACAAAATAAAGGATATATGCAATCCACTTAAAATAAAGGATGTATACAAACCACTTTAAAATGTCTGCAACTAATGCAGCATGGGGAGAATCCTGAATTAAACTATTTATTATTTATGTTATTTCCTATTATTCTTATGTGGAACCATTCCAAATTCCTGTCCAAAAATACCTATATTTTTTCTAAGCAATACATACAATCTATAAAAACTTATAGAATGCCCCTGCCCAAATTCCCTTTCAGTCTAATTCTCATTGGAGCCATTATCAAAACTATTTTATACAGATTAGAACGATTCCGATGAATATGTTTTTTATTTTCAATTTACATAGTCATAAAAAATAGTGAAACAAATCTATATACATATATGCATGCATGAACCAATACAATACTTCCTAATATCTATACACTATTCGTATTTCGTTATACTCGTCCTCCTTTCACCCCTTCCAATTTAGTGACTTCCTGTCCTTTGGGTTGGAAACATTCATATACAATTCCATTCTTCCTTCCTATTGCATTATTTTTCGGTTCTTATGGCCTGATATTTATTATTTATAAATTCCCTACACCAATTCTAGCAGGTTAAATAATGAAGCTTTCTAAAAAACAAGAACAGTATACGCACAGTTCTGGAAGAAGGCAGATCTTCCAACAACAGAAGAATGGATGATTAAAGTCTTTAAAATAGCGGAAATGGACAAATTAGCAATGATGACCATGAATAACCAAAAAAAAAAAAATTCATCGTGGACTGGGAACCATTTCTAAACTTTGTAAAAACAAAAGAAAGAAGGAAACGTTTTTTTAGAAGGATGGAAACTAATTCCAACTTTGCCAGGAAACTAAAACTCAGAATGTTGACACATGTTTTGCTACTTTCTGTCTTTTCTCCAAGGTACGTATTTGCAGAGCACATATTTCAACAAATAGTATGTTTGTGTTACAGTAATATTCCGCTTTTGTACCAGGTATTTTGGTAAGACATCACACAGCTATATGCAATAGATATAAAAAACATATACATACATCAAGAAGTTTGTTAGCATTGTAATGGTAAAAATATTACAAGCTAATTGTAACATTTAATATTTGTGAAATGGAATTTTTAATATACAGTATTAAAATTAATTAGCAAGATTTATTATTTAATTAATACAATCATTATTTAACAGTGTTGTATTTTGACAAGGGGGGATTTATCAGTTAATGCCAATAGATTAAAACTGGTTGAAATCACGAGTCAGATTCTAGATAATAGATAATGCCATGCAAAACCAGTAATAGCATTTTCTACAGCAAAGTACTACTATTCAGTAGGTTACTTACTATGAGACACCAGATATTGCAAACTTTGCATTTGGAACTTTTCTTTTTGTAGCTTTTGATAAAACGAAGCACATAAATTTCCATTCAGGTAAAAACTGATATTAGGAATAAAAAGATTATGTACTTTTTATCCAAAAATATATATAATGGCTTACACTTTGCGTCTTCTTGTTGTCTTGCTGGTAGATACTGGTACTAACTCTATGAATCGCCAACTCTGCACTCAGTTCCAAATCCTAATGACTTTTAAATGGGAACATTTTTGTTTTGCTTTTCTCGCTTTTGCAGAAGCCTTCAGTGTGATAACATGCTGACTTTAGGCTTAATCCTCTTCTTTTTATTGGCTCAGAGCTGCTGTGGAGAAAGATTACTCATTAACAGTTCTTTCTTTGATAAACTGTTTAAACAGACTTGAAATATTGGAACCTTATACATTTTGTTTTAAAAAAAACTTGGGCAGGCAATGCTTCTTACTTGGACATGTTGGAATTCCTACAGGATAACATTTAAAAGCATAATGTCAAGTTCCATCTCTTCATTCTCTTTAATTAGACAATCCAAAACCAGCTGGCATCGGCCTGTATTCAGCTGTTAGCCCTTAAAATAATTGACCCATGGAATCAATGGGCTTTACCTAAGTGTTTTCATGCCTCTGAGCAATTGATACAATGGACCTGTTCTAGTTGAGACTAGCATTTGGAGTTTGGCCACTGCGTATATGAGCAGATCTAGATACAGGACAAGATGCAACATTAAAGCAAAGCAAAAAGGAATACCTATTTAATAGTGCAGCTGTAATTAAGCATTTTGACCTAAACCTTAATTTTTTGAGAACTTAAATAATAATAATAACAATATAATAATAATAATAATAATAATAATAATAATAATAATAATAATAATAATAATAATTTATTTATATACCACTCCATCTCCTTGAGAGGACTCAGGGCGGTTTCCAGCATGTACAAAACAGTCAGTTATCAAAACAACATACAACTGCATGAAAGAACAAACATAACAAAAGCAATATCATAAAATAATTCATCATTATAGTGATAGTGCCAAAAACTAAGATGTATCATAGGACACATAACTACATTGGGTGAAATATTCTGGGGTAGTTTGCTCCGGACTAGCCCCAGATATACCACAGGAGCACACCAAAGCATTTTTGTTGGGCAGTCAGCACATCAGCCCTAGTTCTCTACCCTTCTTGCGGTTGCCACTGTCTCCCTGGTCAAAATCAGTTCTCTGGTAGATGTCACTTCTGATGAGGTCAAAACAGGGTACCCAGCCATGTAACCACTAGAAGTGATGTCACCAGGGAGCTCCCTCTGGTCAGTGACACAGCTTTAGGTCTTTTTAACATGAGGGGACATAGACACAGATCCATCCCAATCCTTCTGGCTATACTAGGGTCATTCTGAGTTTCCTGAAAGCTCTGGAGTAACTTGTGGTTTTCCTAATGTTCAGGCCGAATCCCTTTTTCTGTAATTTGAACCTCTTGCTTCGAGTCCTAGTTTCCAGGGCACCAGAAAACAAGCCTGCTCCGTCTTCCTTATGACACCCTTTTGCATATTTATACATGGCTATCATGTCTCCTCTCAACCTTCTCTTCTGCAAGTTAAATATACTAAGTTTTTTAGGGCACTCCTCATAGGGCATGGTCTCCAGACCTTTAATCATTTTAGTTTCCCTTCTCTGGACACCTTCCAGCTTGTCAATATCTCTTTTAAATTGTGGTGCCCAGAATTGGAGACATTATTCCAAGTGAGGTCTAACCAAAGCAGAATAGAGAGGCAGCATGAGTTCCCTATATCTAGACGCCATACTCCTTTTGATGCAGCCCAAAATCCCATTGTTTTTTTAGCTGCTGCATCACACTATTGGCTCATGTTCAACTTATTGTCCATGAAGACCCTAAGATCTTTTTCACATAGATTGTTGTCGAGACAGGCATCACCTATTTGATATCTTTGTATTTCATTTTTTTCTGCATAAGTATAGTATTTTACATTTGTCCTTGTTGAAATTCATTTTGTTTGTTTTGGCCCAGCTCTCTAATCTATTGAGGTCATTTTGAATTCTGATCCTGGCCTCTGGAGTATTAGCTATCCCTCCTAATTTTGTGTCATCCACAAACTTGATAAGTATGCCCTCTAAACCTTCATCCAAGTCATTAATAAAGATGTCGAACAGTACTCAGCCTAGGACCAAACTCTGCAGCACTCCACTAGTCAGTTCTTTCTAGGATGAAGTTGAACCATTGGTGAGCATCCTTTGGATTCGGTTACTTGACCAATTACAGATCCACTTAATACAGTGGCTATCAACCTGTGGGTCCCCAGATGTTTTGGCCTTCAACTCTCAGAAATCCTAACAGCTGATAAGCTGGCTGGGGTTTCTGGAAGTTGTAGGGCAAAACACCTGGAGATCCACAGGTTGAGAACCACTGACTTAATAGAAGCATTGCTTTGCTCACATTTGACTAGTTTGTTTGCAAGAAGGTCGTGGGGGATCTTGTCGAAGGCATTGTTGAAATCAAGATTTGCTACATCCACAGCATTCCCTGCATCTACCAAGCTTGTAACTAAAAAAAAGAGAGATAAGATTAGTCTGGCATGATTTGTTTTTGAGAAATCCATATTGACTTTTAGTAATCACAGCATTATTTTCTAAGTGATTGCAGACTGCCTCCTTAATGATCTGCTAATGATTTGATGATATAATGCCTCCAGTACTTGTGGTAATGTACTGTATAGCAGGAGTGTCAAACTCATTTCCACCAAGGGCCACATCAGTCTTATGGTTGCCTTCAAAGGGCTCATTGTAATGGTAAGACAATAAATATAACTATGTTGCTCTGGCACTGAAAGCCTCATATAATGATGTGGTGGGCCTGATTTGCTGTATATCAATTATCACCCATACCCACAGCTGTAAAAGTGGTGCAGTGATGTGAGCATTGGACTATGACTTTGGAGAACAGGGTTCAAGTCCCCCTTTGCCATAAACCTCAGACTCAGAGGAATGCAATGGCAAAACTCTTCTGAACAAATCTTGCAAGAAAACCTGTCTTAGGCCATGATAGGTCAGAAATGGCTTGAAGACACATAACAACAAACTTTCCAAACATACTAATAAGTATTTGGAAATTAATTATTTTGACAAGGAAATTTATTTCATGCTTTATACAAACCCCCCAGTTTCCACCATTATATTCTTGTTTCTGAGAAATTGTTGGCTTGCCTCATTCAAAGACTACCCAAGAACTATTACTTCTTAATACAAAGAAGTATTAAGGTTAAATAAATATAACAGTAGTAGGTGGGGCGTATGCATTTCTATGTGGGAGGGAATGAGCCTGGCCAAAGTTATAATTAGTGACTTAGATTCTGTGGAACAGAAAGTGCTTTAAAATAAATTGAAGGCTGTACTGTATATACTTACTTTATCCGTTTAATTATTGACTAAATATTGCTTCATTTCTCCAGTACTTAGGCCTTTAAAGTCAACAGCTAACAATGTGAAATAAATAAAACCTTTGTCACCAACCCACTGTGCTGCATGAGATTTACGTAACTCTCCTAAAAATTAGAAACCTTTGGAACAGTGTGTCAGTAATATGCAATGTACTCCAAAGAAGTCTAATCAAGTCTAATTTAGAGTGCTATCACTAATTCCTGGAATTAAAGAGATATTTTAGCCTTGTCTACAAGAGACCTGTTTCATTTCACACCATGTCAAATGCCTTTGTTCACACAGGGCCTTCCAATAGTTCTTTCCAATTTGGATGGAATTTGCGCTGTTATCTTTGTTTCTTCCTGTTTTGTTTGATTAATTCCAGTATCTTTTCAGACTAAGTATAACTAAATTTAGATATTGTGGTTTTATTTTATTAAGTTTTAAGGCATCTTTTAATGCTATTTTAACAGCTTTTTCAGCATTTTAAATTTGTGTTTTAAGATAAGGAAGGCATTGCCCTCCCCTATGGGAGGCCTCATGCTGGCTCCTCACATGTTGGAGCCCCGAAGCTGGCTCTTAAGCATCTAGGACGCTCATTTGGAGCTGTGTGACAAGGTTGTTACTCTGTGTACAGAGCCTGACTGACTGAAAAGATTCAGCAATTGCAATGGGTAGAGTTCTCTACCACATCTGACTGAATAAGCACAGTGTAGGAGACACAAGACTGTGCAGTACTGTGATCCAAGAGAGAAGGTAAATGTAAAGAATTTCAGTCGCCTCGCTCTACAGTCAGAAGTTGCAATCAGTGGTGGGCTGTGATTAACTTTCCAGAATATACCAATTTGCTACTTAGCGATAGATCCCAGTTGATAAAACCTGTTAATCAAGTTATGTCTCACATTCACAATGCAATTTTCCTAAAGGCCATATAATCATAAAACTGCAATTGCCATCAATTTATTGTGCAGTGATAAAGAAGTGTCAGTACTTTAGATTATTTATCTGATGAAATGCATTCATACCAGTATGTATTATAACACTAGTTGTTAAGCAATTAACATCCTGAGATCGTATATCTTTGTACTCCTCAGGCCACAAGAAAATTCTGAAGATTTCGCTGTCTTTCCCTTTTTATTCTGGAGAGGAAAAACAGACTGATGGAAACTTACTTCTTTCTCTTGATCATTTCAGGAAGATTTTAGATATTTTGGTGGGACATCTCCATTAATATATTGCCCAATTTTGATTATTTATTAGGAGCAGTGGTGGGTTGGATTATTTTAAGTGCGGTTGGGAGAATGACAATAGATAAATCTAAATATGCCACCTGAGAATATGTAAGAGCTAAGCTGAATGTAAAGAAGGCTTGCAAGTACTCTTTTGATTGTGTCTTTGTTAAAAAGAACTTGGTTTCTCCCCTCACTCAAACCTTTACCATATTTTGTGTCTTGCTTCTACAGGCCTCTGATATATTAGTCTTTGTGGAAGTGTTGTCCAGTCTTCTCTGCTTTGATGCTCTTTCCTTACATATGTAATTCTTGCCTTCCTTAAACTCTGTGTTTAGTTTGTGGTGCTGTCTTCTGTTCTACTTCTAATTCGCAGCCTTTCACATTACATTTATTCATGTTCTCATTCCGCTGAACAATTTGGAAATAAAACCTGTTTATTAAAAAAAGGGACATATGACATTTTTTTGAAAGATTTGAAACCTTTTGTTTACTTTTTGCACTAGGAGTAATAATATAATGATTATATTTTATTTGTATTCTGCCCTATCTCCCCAAGGGGACTCGAGTCAGGTTCCAACAAACAAAAAACACAGAGACAAACATTCAATGCCTCACCACAAGTGCAGACATGAATACATTAATAGTCCAACTGATCCCAAAGTAAACCAAAATCAAACAACTGATTATTAAATAAAGCCTAAAAATTGCACAATTACACTATAAAATTAGATCTGACTTTAAAAACATTAAATTATTTCAGACCATAAAAACATGAGCCACAGTTTACCGTGCTCCCAAAGGTTCACTAAGAAATTTAAAATTAAAGTTAGCTATAATTACCGTAATATCCAGCATCACTTGGATGATAAAGTGCACAGGTTGGTTTTAATTGTTTTTTGAAGGAGAGGAGAGAAGGGACCATTTTTATCTCTTTTGGGAGGGCATTCCAGAGGTGGGGGTGATCACAGAGAAGGCCCTCTCTCTCATCCTCACCATCCATACTTGGGACGGGGATGGGACCAAGAGTAGGGCCTCCTAAGCTGACCTAAGGAAGAGATGCGGTTCTTCAAGAAGCCTGGACCCAAACCGTTTAGGGCTTTAAAAGTAATGTCTAGCACTTTGTATCTAGCCCAGAAGCAGACTGACAGCTAGTGGAGCTGCCCCAACATGAAAGTTGTCTGCTTCCTGCATGGAAGTCCAGTTAGCAGTCTGGCTGCCGATCTCTGTACCAATTGAAGTTTCCGAATAATCTTCAAAGGCAGCCCCATGCAGAGAGCATTGCAGTAGTCCAGGTTGGATGTGACCAAGGCATGGACTACTCTGGCCAAGTCTGGTGTTCCAAAGTACAGGTGCAGCTAGCTCGCAAGTTTTAACTATGCAAAGGCGCTCCTCGCCACCACCAACATCTGGGGTTCCAGGGTCACCAATGAGTCCAGGAGCACCCCCATACTGTGAACCTGTGTCTTCAGGGGGAGTGTGACTCCATCCAACACAGGCTGTAAACCTGCACCCTGATTCGCCTTCCGACTGACCAGGATTACTGGGAACCTTCTCTGCCACATTTTCTCAAATGGAGAAAAATAACAGATTTTCAAGGTAGAGTAGAAGGGGCTAAACTTTCTTCCTATTGTCTCGATCCAGTCCACTCCCCACTGCTACCCTGTTTGCCCAAAAATAAAACATCCCCCGAAAATAAGACCTAGTAGAGGTTTTGCTGAATTGCTATATATAAGGCCTCTCCCAAAAGTTCAAGACCTAGCAAAGTTTTTGTCTGGAAGCATGCTCGCCAAACAGAACACCAGAGCATGCAGGATCGATAAATGTGTGTACCAGAGTTTGTTGTACATGGAAATAGTGGTAGTAACAAGAAATTCTTGATGGGATTCAGTTTGCCTGGTCATACTGGTTTGTGATGACAACTACTGTATAGTATATAATAAATATTCTTTTTTTGGTTCAACAATAAATGTGAATGCTTCTTTATAGAAAAACTAGCTGTGCCCTGCCACGCGTTGCTGTGGCCATTTAGAATTCCACTGAATCGCCTCGCTGCTTCCAAGCCTGGGTGCTTTCTATATATGGGCCTCCTTGCTTTGGCTGGTTGAATGGGACGGAGTGGTGTGATGGCTTCCAAATGTGAGGGTTTTTTATGTAGGGGAAATATTGGTTTGAGAGGTTGAAGAGGAGTGAATAGTGTTGGTGCTTTGAAGCCTGGCCGCTTTCTACCTTGTGGAATTGTTGGTTGGGCAGGTCGAATAGCAATGAATAGTCTGAGTGCAGGAAGTATGAATGTTGCAATTAGTTACATTTTGAATGTATTGAATGGTCCTGGAGATTCGAGGCCTGGCTGTTTCCTGGTTGAGGGAATCCTTTGTTGGGAGGTGTTAGCTGGGCCTGATTGTTTCCTGTGTGGAATTCCCGTGTTTGGAATGTCCCTGTCTTTTGAGTGTTGTTTTGTATTTTGTGTCCTGATTTTAGAGATTCTATTGTTCGGTTTTCTTATTAGACCATAGTAATTATTACATATGATATAAAGTAATGTTATGTATTAATTACTGTTCTTACAAATGTAGCACGCAAACATAGCAACATTTAATTCGAAAACATTGACTACTAAATGGCAGACTGGCTTGGATAAGTGAAGCTTGGCTAAGTGAGACTCTACTGTATTGTCTGTTTGGAGGCCAAGTGTGAATGTTGCCATTGGCGAGCTTGTTTAGCACTGAATGGCCTTGCAGCTTCAGTGCCTGGGTGGTTCTTGCCTGTGAAGCTGTTGATGATTATTGTTGTGGTTGTGATTGTTTTTACAGTAGAGTCTCACTTATCCAACATAAACGGGCCTGCAGAATGTTGGATAAGCAAATATGTTGGATAATAAGGAGGGATTAAGGAAAAGCCTATTAAACATTAAATGAGGTTATGATTTTACAAATTAAGCACCAAAACATCATGCAATACAACAAATTTGACAGAAAAAGTAGTTCAATAGGCAGTAATGCTATGTAGTAATTACTGTATTTACACATGTAGCACCAAAATATCACGATATATTTAAAACATTGACTACCAAATTGTGTTGGATAATCCAGAATGTTGGATAAGTGAGACTTTACTGTATTGGAATTGAGGTGTAGAGGAGGAGAAACTGAAAGTAATTGAGGGAGAACTCTTTCTGCTTCCCTTCTGGCCCCCGCCCCTCCGTGGCCTCGGTGTGCCTGTTTGAGGGGGCGACGTGGGCAAGGCCCCTCCCTCGCTCTCTTTCCCTGATGACAATGAGGAGGAGGTCGTCCCGGAGGAGGGTGGCCGGGGAGGAGGCCTGGCCTCCCGGCCCTCTCCTGGCCACATCCCCCGGCCCCAGTCCCGGCCAGGCCTCGCCAGGGGGAGGGCGGCGGTGGGGGGCTCTGTGTAGGCCTTGCTGGTCCCTCCTCCCTGGTGCCATGTTGAGGGCCGCTGGGTGAGGTTTTTCTTGGTCGCGGTGCCTTGGAGCAGGAAGAGGGGAGCGCGCAGGAGCACCTGTTGAGGGGAGGGGTGGGGGTTGTTCTCTCCGTGCCTGGGGTTTGTTGTGGCGGAGGCGCACATGGAGCATTTTTGTTTTTAGGCCCCGTGGTGGTTCCTGTTGTTTATTTTAGTTGTATGAACCCAGAGGCAGGGATGAGGGGTTGTGCTGGCAAATTTTGAGGTTGTGGGATATGTAGTTTTGTTGTTTTGCTCGGTGCCGGGATTCCATTACCATTTTATATATATAGATAAGACATCCCCTGAAAATAAGACCTAGCGCATCTTTAGGAGAAACACGGTAACACGGTAAGCTGAAGAGAAACAAAGAAAATAAAAGAGAAGTATAGAAGAGACTCGAGTCCCATACATAAGAACAGTGGGTCCAGGACCTACCATGATTATCAAAAAAATGGACAATGGTATAATAAAATGGCATTTGTTATATGAAATGGCAAAGCAAGATTTGCTTTTCGGTTTGGGGAATGGGATAGGATAAATATTTTCAAACAGTAGATGATTGTATCCATGATTATAGAATCTGTGGATACAGAGGGCTGGTTGTATTGGTTGGTGACTTTCATGTCAATGAGCAAGAGAATCCATCCTAACATGTACTCTGAATTTTCAAAGAGCTATCTGCCATCTTAATAGGTTCAGCACTGTGGATAGCTCATTAAATTTTAGGTGGATTCACTATCCCATTCACATGGAAGCCTCTATCTACCACTGAGATAATCTCAGTCTGATAGGATGAATACATAATTTCAGTCTGAGTACATGAATACCTTGAGGCCAAAATCCGGTTGGTTTTTATGCCTGTATATAAGTTCATCTCTGGAAGAAGTCTGACATTTTTTATCCAATGTGGAACATTCACATTCAGCTCCCAGTTACAGATGAGGATTTCTTCTTGAATATGCGCTGGGCATGGATGCATTTGCACATTTAGTTGTGGATGCAATTTCACATTTGGTGCCCCAGTTTAGTTACACAATGTAGTCATTCAATGCACGGTTTGCATAGCACAGTTAATTCACAAATCCATAAATGTAGATATTTATTCTTTGTAACCTTGATGGAGGATCTGGTCCAAAATCTGACAATTGTGGCAAAAAAATAGTCCATTAGAGAATTAACACATCTTCATTACAACCAATTAATAAGGAAAAATCAAATAAGTTGTTTCCAAAACATGCATGCATTCAAAAATTATCCAAAGAATTATAACTATGTTTCTAATAATAAAGTTTTAGATTCTGTTTGTATAATCTGGAAGATAAGCAAAAAAAAAATGAAAACACCATATGGTGAATAATATAAACAGTTTCAAGAAGAGGAAACAGAAATGTTGTGATTAATGAAAACCAGAGAAGATTTCCATGGCCAACTTTGGGGCTAGGTTAATAAGAGCAAAGCATTTTAATCGGCTGAAACATGAAAAACTATTAGTTTTTTCTTATTCCCAATTTTAGGAGCAAAAGAAACATCTTTTAAGACTTCTGTTATTTGTCATTAAAACTTCATTAAATGTCAGTAGTATATTGTGATCAGAGAGAGTTAATATACTAAAGTAGTTTGAATATTGGGTATTGACTAAGGACTTCATCACATGATTAGCTGCAGGCGTCCTGGGATGTTTGAAGCACAGCTGCTCGAGAGAGTCCCAGTTTGGAGTAGAAATCCTCCAAACTAGCCCAGAGGCAGCCACACAAATTATCCCCAACCCTCAGTGTGGAGTGGAGTGCAGCCAGTCTGCAAGTACATCAGCCCTGCTGGATCATCACTTTACCATCTGTGTTGTCATCTCCATGGCCAGAGAGCCAAAGAGCCCTGTGACAGCTTCCACCCATCACAAGCTGCCTGTGCTGACATCAGCAGAGCCAACTGTATGATCAGGACTAAAGAGGAATGATTCTTTCCTCTTTCTTCCTGGCTACATGGTCCCCTCTGCTGATGTCAGAACAAGGTGTCTGTGATGACCGGGAGCTCTCAGGGAGCTCCATGGCTGCCTAGCAGGGGCAATTGCCTCAACGAAGACCTGATCTGTCCCCTTATCTCTGTGCTAATGAGTACAAGGAAAGGGGTGACAGCAGGGGTCCATGTGAACAATGGACCAATCTAAATCGAACCTGTTCCTGTACTGTTGGAGCTTCTCAAAAATACTTTCCTCCCCATAGTGGAGAAGGAAGTGCATTTTGACGCTTCCCCTCCAGTTTGGGAGGAATGTGGACAGGGCCTGCCATGCGTTGTCCGATTGTGCTTGGCAGGCCACATCCAAGCCCCAGCTAAAAGTAAAAAAAAAAAATGAGGCTATTTTGCCCTTTGTGAAGAGGTCCTCACTGGAGGGAAGGATACTAGAGGCAAAGATGAAGTATTTTGGCCACATCATGAGAAGACAGGAAAGCTTGGAAAAGATCATGATGCTGGGGAAAATGGAAGGAAAAAGGAAGAGAGGCCGACCAAGGGCGAGATGGATGGACGGTATCATTGAAGGGACTGACTTGACCTTGAAGGAACTGCTGGCGGCAACGGCCGACAGGGAGCTCTGGCGTGGACTGGTCCATAAGGTCACAAAGAGTCGGAAACCACTATGTGATTGAGCAGCAGCAGAAGAGGTTCTAAATAGTTTATCTTGCAATAAGCATGGAAATTGCAGAATATCATGGGAACGGCCAGAAGGAACTGTACAGTGAGTATGAGTTGTTAAGCCTATGTAGACGAGCCCTAGAAATCTAAAAAAACAGGCCTCAAATCCCTATTCAGCCATGGAAACTCTTGGAGTGATTTAGGGCAAGCCATACTCAGTTAAGAGGAAGTCAATAGCAAATCCTCTCTGAACACATCACACCTAGAAAAAGCTCTGATGGGGTCAACATATGTCAGAATTGATTTGAAGGCATACAACAAATATGATCTTGCGAACATTAGGAATTTTGTTGTATTTGACTACTTATATATTCAATGTACAATATGCTGTATCATCTCTGTCTTATTTTTCCTCACAAGGCAGAACACTCAATCCTTTGAAGCAGCTCACTGTAATTTCAAATTGCTCTCTTTTCTCCGGGCTTCAACGCAAAATAGAACAAATCATTTACAACTCTGATTTTTTGTAGATAAACAAATATGTGTATACTCTGTGTTTGTGAGAAAGAGAAAGAGAATATGTGTGAGAGAGGGAGAGAATGAAGGGATTTTGGGTGCACTAAACAAATTCTGCATTTCTAATAAATGACAGAAAGTTGAAATTATCTTTTCATTAATCTAAAAATTTGCTTTGCTGATTTTAGCTGGACTGGGTTATTCTGGTGGCACCTTGATCAACTGGCAGCTGGCAATTTCTGAAAGCTCATTTAATGGCTAACCACCCTTGTTATATGAATGAGAATTTTGTATATCACATCAAACTTCACTGTCACACATTTCTATCATATGATGATAATATACTGTATGCTTTATTATCAGTAATCCAGGAGTTTCCCCATTTCATCTCATTTAATTGCTAGTTATTTCCAAAGTGCAGAAATATTCACTGGATATAAGCTAGGATCAGATGCATCAGTCTTAAAAAGATGGATAGAAGTCTTATTTACTAAAGCTACTTCTGTCTATTAAATCTATGTATTAAAGCTGCAGACTAATTTCTTATTTTTCAGAAAGGAACACATGGCGAGCCATGATGTACCCCATTAATTTCATAGGGATTTCTTAAGCATGGGATATTCAGAAGTGGTTTTGTGAGTTTCTTCCTCTGAACTACAGCTTACAATGCCTGGTATTTTTGGTGGGCTCCAATCTTGATTTAAGACTTTTAAACTCCTATTATTTTAGTAGGCATTAGGATCCTTTCCTTCACATGTGGATGTGCTATAGTCTCAGTAATTCTTAGATTACTAGATATTCTAAAATGCATGCAGTGCTCATAACAGTCCCCATAGCTATGCCCACAAGGAGTATACAAAGCTGCAAACAGGGTTCATCGACATGGGCATTACAATCTAGACTCTCCCTGAGTTGGCTCCTGGCTGTCTTCATGATGCTCCTCCACTTCCAGTGAGTATTTCAAGTTAAACCAGGTCAATCTGACTTTGTTCCACTTCAGTAAAAATCAAAGGGTGCTCTAGAAATTGCTTTAAACTTAGATGTATCCTGTGGCTTAGTGGCAAGGTAGACAGTTGAACTGGGTCTGATTTGGACCAGTCCGCTGTCCATGAGGCACCATCACCATCTCAATGCCCATCAGCACAGGAAAAAGAGAATAGATTGTGCCCATGTTTGCTGCCGTTGCCACTCCCAGCCCCAGAACTCTGTGTGAACTCCTGACCATCATGGCTGCTCCATGCTAACATCAGCAGAGGCACCTGTGAGACCAAGAAGAAAGTGAGATCAGTTCCTTCTTTCTTCCTGGTTGCACATGCACCCTACTGATGCTTGCACAAAGAGCCTGCAACAGCCAGGATCTCACTCGGAGCTCTGTGGTGGACTGGGAAGGGTAACAGTGATATGGAAGTTGATGTGACAGTCTAGCAGGAGTGATGCACTCTTGGCCTAGACTCCAAACCATCAACACAGCAAGTTTGATAGAGTGTGTGTGGCCAGCATTGGATTTCTGCTCCAGATTGATCTCAGGTTTACAGATCAGTGTAGACACAGCCTAAGGCTCCTTCCACACAGCCATAGAATATCAAGGCTGATAATCCACAATATCTGCTTTGAACTGGATTATCTGAGTACACACTGCCATATAATCCAGTTCAATATGGATTTTATGCAGCTGCATGGAAGAGGCCTAAGATTCAACAAGAGCAGCTCTTTATAAAGCTAATTTCTAATTTTATCTATTCAAGTCCCACTATAGCTAAGCTTAGAGAGCAACACAGATGGTAAATGATGCCATTGCCCCAGCTAATTGGCAAGCCTGGTGCTCCAGTTCTGTGAATCAAAGTTAACTGCACTTTTGGTTAGCAGATTGACTGAGCTTTCCAAATTATATTTGCCAAGTATATAGAAGTAATTATATATCCCAAAATCATGGAAAGAGTCATAATCATTATGCTAAAAAAAACAGCCTTAGGCCATTTTACATTTGTAATGCAATAATGGAGATCAATAGTCTGTATTTGTCACAATAACATAGCTGACTCAGTAAGAACACAATACCAAAAATGTGTTTTATTTAAATTTTACTATGGGACTAATAATGTGAAACAAATAAATCTACCCAATGTTTTTGTACTGAAAATTTCGATTCCAAAAACATTGGAATCCATTGAAAACCACCAATGACTGAAAAGTTATACAGCATGCTTCCGATGTAGTTGTCTTAAGTATTGCAATTATTCTCTTATACACAGGGATATACTACCTGAGAACCTTTTTTAAGTCAGGTTATTAGTTTATAAGCAAGGCTACAAGAGCAGAGTTAAAAAGCAAAAATTATGATTCCCAAATTATGTGGGTTTTTTTTCCACTTTTATAGTCACCATCATCCAAATGCTAAATATTCTGGGCTCATATAAAAACAACCTCTCTCCATATGACTGCATACCTGAGCACTCAAGTCAACATAAGTCAGCCTCTTAAATATGAAATGTGCAAAATGAAGTTAGACACATCTGAAATGTGCAACTACAGCTAGAGGCCCAGTACTAGCTACCCTCTAATACTGGGCTCATATAAAGACAACCTCTCTCTATAGGAGAACTTCCTATTGAGCACTCTGTTCAAGACAAAGGACCCTGAGATGCACTTGCACACCATCAACAGGACGTTTCCAATCATGACACCAATCTCATGCTTTATCAGGCCTCTCTAGCCACTTCACTGGTCTCCTTTCAGTGGCTGGTGGAGAAAAATGACTTAATCTAGGGAGATTTATATTAGAATAGATGCTGAATATTGCTTCAAGCGATTGCTGAGGGTGATATTATTAATTGTTCTTGGCCCCCTATTGCTACTCATATCATTTTTATTAGAGTTTATTTACATTTTATTTTATTATTCATTTTTGGAGGGAAGGTCTATGACAGACAGGGATGACACGAATATTATAATAAAACTGTAAATTCAGGATTTTGAGTCAATTGTCAAATCGTGATGATTTTGTGTGTGGTTCCCTTACAATTGTCCTGTGCAGCAGCAGCTGAGATGTGAGAAGAAATCACACAACAGATCTGGCAAGTGGTAAGAACGGAATCTTATGAATGGCCTACATTATCAACCATGTAGTCTTTGGTTAAACATTGCATCATACCTCACACAATACATTCTCTGTTCCATGATACTACAGGGATGAACACAACAGAGTTGCCTGGTATTGGAGCCAAGATCATCCTTACATTGCTAAATAGTGACATAATACAGCACCCCATTACATATTAGCAAGGATCCATATGATATACAGGACTGTGCCCTTCGGACAGACAATTGAGTCCAAGGTGAATATTGGGACACTACACACCCAAATTTGGTTTTTAATTAACCCATTTGCTGTAATACAAGTTGAAAATGACTGTGAGCCATTTGGCATGATTATTCACAAAAAAATAAAAACAACTATATAGATACTGCCTGGTTTTGTACAGGGGTGGTAATGGTCACACAAATCATATATGATCAGAGTTATGATGAATCTTGAAAGTTTCCTTTTTCACACTGGTAGGAAGTCTGTTCTTCTACATCTTGCCCAATTCCTTTTTGCTTTTGTAACCCTTTCCTTCGTCCTTCATCATTTTGAATAGTAGCGCCATACATTTTCTTTGGGCCAACAAAGCTATCATTATTCAGTTCTGTCTCTTCAGCTAGTTCATCTTCATCAATTATTCCACATTTTTCTTCATTCAGGCTTTCTGGATCAGCCCATTCCTGTTTCTCACCAGAAGCAAAGATGGCATAAAATATCACGCCACTGTAGTGAACTAGGGCTGCTATAAGGAAGACATTTTGCCATTCTTCACGAGTCTGTAAAGAATTACATGACACATGTTTTTACATAGGTAATATAGCCAAACACAGAAATAAGAGCAGACACTAGCACTGAAAGCCTTATTTCTAATCTTTGTGTGTGCATCTATGTGCGTAGTAAATAACATCTCTTCTATCACTACTGTAATTCCATAGCAAACTCTTTCTTTTGAATGTGTCAACCTTATCACAGAAATATGCATTTCTTTGGTGAAGGGTTGGGCAACTTCAGTGGTCCATGGGCCAATTGTTGAACCCACAACATGACACAAGGAAATGTTCATTGCAAAGGAGTCATACGGTGCTAGAGTGGTACAGATACATTAGGATTGCCATTAGGAATTGGAGTAAGAAAAGCTCCCCCTGGGTTGGTCTTCCACAAGCTTCAGCACCAGGAAAAATGTCACATGTGCCACATGTGCTGGAGGTGAGGCTATGTGGGAAGGCCTAGTGAAAACAGCAACAACTATTTCAGATTAACATGTTCTGTTTTTGGACTAGCAATTAAAAAAAACAACAGGTTGCCATGTTACCCAGTTAGCTGTTTTTTTTAACAGTGGCTGGTCCCATATACCTGGATCCCTCCTAGCTCTTTTAAAATGTTTCTTGTATCTTGCACAGAAATATTGATGACAAGAGTTTCCCAATTTTTCCAGTGATTCCTAGGTAACTTTCTAAAGAGAACCAGGGTATTGTAGTGGTTTGAGTAGTTAACTACAAACCCTAGAGACCAGGGTTGAAATTCCCACTCAGCCATAGACATTTACTTTGTGTTAGGGTGCAGGTCACCCTGTCAGAGTAGCCTAAGAGGAAGGCAGTGGCAAATTTCCTCAAAATAAATCTTTCCCAGAAAATCCTCTGGCACAGTTGCCATAACAATATCCATCTCATCCTAGATTCTGTACTACTCCTGCTGAATTAAAGTGAGCCCTTAACACCTCTAAATTGAATTACCACAAATGGGTTTTGAAGATGTCAATTGTAATGGTTCCTTAAAATAATTATTGTCTGCAATGTATATGAATGAGATTATGATATATCTGAATACCTTACCTTATGTTTAGTCATTGCGCCAACAATGAGGGGGCATACCATTCCCGACAAGGTCCCTACCCCATTGGAAATGCCCATGAGGATACTGGCATAACGTGGTGCAATATCTAAATGATTGACATTAAATCCTGTAACACATAACGCTAGTCAGTAATATGAATTCTCAAGTACTGCATTGGTTTATAATACTAAAAGTGGCTAAAGCAGAACAAACCAAAATAGAAATCTGTCTTTCTGCTTATGAGATATTAGAAAAGTTTCTTCGTTGGACCATCATTCCCAGAATCATCCTGACTGTGGAGAAGAGTCTGGGAATTACTGTCCAAAACATAATTTTTCCAGGTTTTGTTTTTAGGTACAGTAGAGTCTCGCTTATCCAACATAAACGGGCCAGCAGAATGTTGTATAAGCGAATATGTTGGATAATAAGGAGAGATTACAGAAAAGCCTATTAAACATCAAATTAGGTTATGCTTTTACAAATTAAGCACCAAAACAGCATGTTATACCACAAATTTGACAGAAAAAGTAGTTCGATACACAGTAATGCTATGTAGAAATTAGTGCATTTACGAACTTGGCACCAAAATATCACAATGTATTGAAGACATTGACTACAAAAAGCATTGGATAATCCAGAAAATTGGATAAGCGCGTGTTGGATAAGTGAGACTCTACTGTACTTACTTTTAGAATGTTGATGAGAAGAATCAGCCCACATTATGGAAACAAGACAACTTAAGATGTCATTAAACTTCAACAGATGAAATTAATATTCAAAAGCACTGTGTTGTTAGAAAAAATTACACTAAAGATTTCAAGCATTTTGTAGCCTTTTAAGGATTTATAAAACATATTTGCACTGCAGGTTTCTCAGTTGTCTTAGGTAAGGGTAAAGGTTTCCCCCTGACATTAAGTCTAGTTGGGTCCAACTCTGGGGTTGGTGCTCATCTCCATTTCTAAGCTGAAGAGCTGGCATTGTCCATGGACAACTCCAAGGTCATGTGGCCAGCATGACTGCATGGAGCACCATTACCTTACCGCCAAAGTTGTACCTATTGATCTATTCACATTTGCATGTTTTCGAACTACTAGGTTGGCAGAAGCTGGGGCTAACAGCAGGAGCTCACCCTGTTCCCTGGATTCAAACTGCTGACCTTTCAGTCAGCAAGTTCATTAGTTCAGCGGTTTAATCCACTGCGCCACCGGGGGCTCCTTCAATTGTCTTACTAGTCAGAAAACAGTAAACTAATGTCTGACTTCTAATCAAACAACATAACCCCAAAATGACATATATATAAAATGGTAATGCCAGATCTAGATCCCAAGTCTAAAAAAGTAACTCAACTGCTGGAGTCATCTCCTAAAACCTGGAGGGGAGGGGGGTCCTGTATTTGGAACAGGGTGCAACATTTCAGTAGGTGTGTTGAAGGAGTGTATTCGGTAGAATTTTCAACATTCAGATCTGATCTCTCTCCCTCTGTCTCAGCCTGGCCCCATCTTGACTCTACTCATGTGTTGCATCCATCCAGGTTCAGCAACGCTTTAAAATTTCCAAAACAAAGGCAGTGTCGAAATAGGGTTTGACCACAGAGATCTCTGCAGCACATGATCACAGATGTTGTTTGGCTAACTGCATGGTGACAAATTTTAATGCAGCCACTTGTGACTGGTGGCTTCTATGTCAGTGGAGCAGTGCATCCACTGCAGTTTTTAGTGTTGACTCTGTATTGGAAATAGGGTTCACCTAAAATAAGTTCACCATTCTACTGACATGGCAATTATTAGCTGTCTCTTAATGAAATTTTGAATACAGAATTTTTCTAATTATTTGAAAACCAAGACTTGTTCTACAGAATGAGTTGATGGAATGCTCCCCTTTGCCAAGCAGAATACCCTAGACTGCCCATATATTTGTATTTGACATTAACTTATTATAAACTAAATTAAAAAGCAATGTCTTAACTATAACAATAATAATAACAACAGCAATGAATTTGTTACCCGCCTCTCCCTGCGGCTCGAAGCATGATACAACATCATTAAAATAAGAGATAAAACACAAGATATCCAATAAGATATACAGAGTTAAATATAAAAATCCATCGATAAAGTGCAGATTAAAATTCACAACATAAAGTTTACTGGGTGCATGAAGATGCAGAATAATACAGGTCCAGTTTTTTTTAAATATTTCCTATATTGGAAGCAGAGGAGGCACCATCTGGGCTAATTGAAGTGTCCATGCTGATTGGGGGATTCTTATAGCTATAGTCCAAAAATGTAACTTGTTCAGGCTTTGACTCTTGTAATGTTAGGTGAAGCAAAGGAGGTCCCTTTTCTTTTTCAGATGTAGATGGAAACAACTAGTGTACTGTCATGATATTTAAAATACATTTCCCAACCTGTTTAACATTAATATTTTGTATTTTACCTGAAATAGCAAATCCACTAAAGCCTACTGCTAAAACCAAGAAAGAGATAGCCACACCCTTTGTGTGAGAATAGCCAACGACCAAAAGTAAAGTAGCTTCCATTCCAAAACCTGCAAATGAAACACACAGAGGAAATTAATACATTCCTTAAAATAACTTTCAGAAGATATCAAAATAGTTTTCAAGTTTAGTTTCCAATTTGAGTTCTAAATTGGGGAAAAGATGAGATAAAAAGGGAAATGAGAAGAGGAGTGGAAGAAAATATTATCAAAGGCTATAATATAAACTAGATGATGCTACTAAATGTAATAGCCCATGAAAGTATGCCATGAAAGGATTGATTATTGATTACCAGTCTGCATCACACTTTGTTCATTTGGTTCAATAAATTATTCTTAACTGTTGACAAGGCAGGTGTCAGCCTTAGGCGACAATAAATCATCATATTGACAAAATCTAGCATACCTCCACAATTCATGATTTTTCTGACTGAAGTTGTTGTCAAAATCTGTCTGCTTCGTAAAAAGTCAGCTAGCTGACCACCAATCGGTACAATAATGGTCATGACCATATGTGGAACAGCAGACAGAAGGCCAACCTGAAAATAAATACACACAGCTCTATGGAGTCATATTTTATGCATCTCTATACATTTGTATCCATTAGAATTTGTGGACATTTCCTTCACTTTATCTTATGGCATCAATCAATTGATAAAATAATAACAAAAATATAATACTGAATGGAAATGGATGGAAATCAATTTATGCTATGTTGCCTGAGTCTAGATGTGACAGGTGATCAGTGGGAAGCAGAGGAGGAAGAATACATGAGAGTGGGGCATGTGAGAAACCCTGGGAATATGCAAGTAAAATCAAAGCAAAAGGAACTAAAAATACTGAATACAGTTGGCCATCTGTATCCATGGGTTCTGCATCCATGGATTCATACAACCACTGCTAAAAAAAAACTTCCAAAAAGCTAAGCTTGATTTTACCCTATACTGGTGTGCAGGTATACCCCTCTGTAGCCTCCCACAATTTCACAGATCCTCAGGCTGTGTCCAGTACTCATTTGGGTTTTCATCATTTTATGTAAGGGACACTATTTTACCAAGTCATTGTATACAATAGAGCTTAAGCACCCATGTATTTTGGGATTCACGTAGGTACTAGAATCAAATTCCACTGTACTTCCAGAGACCTTTTTCCTTTCTAAATTGCCATCCCTTTCTATTTTTTAACCACCTAGACAGGTATCCGGTGTTTTGGAGGAGCTTTGGGGAAGCATTGTACAGATCGCCATTCCCTTTCCCTCCACAATGGTCAAAGCCCACCTGGACTTGCCATTGAGCCACTGCACCTCCCCCCCCCCCCCCCAATGCCACTTTGTGGTTATAGGAGAACAGGAAAAACCAGATAAGCATCTGGCTCTGGCTCCACAGCTAAATGCCAAATGATTACTACTGAAATCTTTAGAGCAGTGGGTCTCCAGATGTTTTGGCTTTCAACACCCAGAAATCCTAACAGCTGGTAAACTGGCTGGGATTTCTGGGAGTTGTAGGCCAAAATACTCGGGGACTCCCAGGTTGAGAATCACTGCTTTAGAGGATCTCATCAGATGATATAATTTTATCTGCTCATAGCCAGACACTTTTCCAGTTCCTCCTACTCTCCACCAACCACAGGATGACCATGAGGAACTGTAGTGATTCAGTTGTAAGTCCTAATGGCACTGAATGGCTATGGTGTGCCATAAAGAATCTCAGTCATAATAAGTTAATGTTAATTTCTTCTTACATTGATCCGATACTATTCCCAGGAATCAGAACCAAAAGTCTGGATATCAGCAAAGGCTAAAGCAATATGGATTTACTGATAACATATTTTTATAAGAGCAAAGACTCTCTGCAAAAGGATTAAGAGAACCACAAAAGAAAAAAAATGGAATAAATATATCTATAATTGTGGACCTACAGCTTGATTACAAGGAGAAAAAACTAATTGGCTCTATGGGAAACGGGAGGAAGTGGAATTCATCATAATAGTGGTTGATCTGGATTGGGAAAAGGTCTCAGGATTTGGTACATATTGTAATTGTTCTGATAATGTTTGTGTGTATCTATACACACACATATACATCCTATTGCAATAGATTCTTTATGCATTTCTGGCACCAATTTTGTGACTTTTCTTATTCAAAAAAGGGGATCTTTTGTGACCCAGAAATTGCAAGCAGGGATTGATGTATGATATCCAATATCCCTTTCCACTGTCACAATTCACTTTGTAGTTCTGGGTGGTCTGATGGCTCCCAGTGATGGGGAAGTATTTGGGGGTGGGAGAAGGAAACCCCTCTCAAAGCACAATCAACCACAGTTAAACCCTGGTATGTTTATTGCATGAATGAATATGATCGTGGAACCTCCAGTATAAGGCAAGTAAACAAGAAAAAATAGCCCAGTGTTTATCAGTGTTTACTGACATTTGGCAGAGTCAGTAATGTTATGCAACCTTGTTCTATTCTCCCCAATCCAAAAGCCTTTTGACTTTTACTAGCCACTTGTAAATCAAGCAAGAGGTGCAAATTATATAACAGCAATATTGAACAATGCTAATAGAAGATTCATGATTCTTTCTTGAGATACTCAACTTCTCTCATTTAAAGGAAACTTTTAAAAAAATCAATACTTTGACATTATTCTGTAGGAGAAGGATTTTTAGATTTACCTTACTTATTGCAAATCCAAAGACCTCTTCAAAATAGGCAGGTTGACTTATAAGCAGTAAATAAAAAGTCCAGCTTCTGCAAAAGTTTGCCACAATGATTGCGTACACTGGCATTGACGTGAAAAACCGCTTCCAAGGTGTACTAAATCTCTAGAAAATAAAAATATGAAGGGTTTAAAATACCTGGAAGACAACAGTGATTGCAAAAGTCCCAACTGTTGCATAGCCACATCACTATGAGATTATATTCTAATTTAATATGTAGTGTTGTACACCTTACTACCGACTGAATATGTATACATAACAATCTGCGGACCTTTCCTTCTTGCAAACACTTCCGTTTAATATTTGAATGTAAGTCTGCAGAGAAATGTGTGGTGATGAGGAATATGCTGTATATCATAGGCTTAGAAACTACAAAATAAAGAAACCCAGCAGCACACAGACGGGAGAACTGTTGATTAGTAAATATTTTCAATTTTTTTACAGTTATTATAAGCATCACTAGAGAAAAGTTTATAAATTGGATTATAATATTTTATTAGAAACTTCACAGAGAACAGTAGGTACTAGCAATAAGAAGGCAAACTGTTTACTAAATTATATTCTATGGCATATTGTCCACTGTCCTCATTGTTTATTATTTTCTATTACAGTTTTGAGCAATCCACTATTTGCTAAAAGAAAATAGCCATGGCATTATGATATTGGCATTAACTTACACTGGCACTGACTAAATTGGCTCCTCCTATACTTGTTTCTATGTAAGTTCTTTCTTCAATGGTTATTGTTGGATGAACAGCTGGACTCTCATAGGCATGCAAAAGCCAGAACATGTACCAGATAATTCCAAACATTCCTGTATTCAGAAGGAAAAACAAGAGGATAATCAAATTTGTGAAACTTATGTCAAACTTATATTTATCAACATATCAGGTAAAACTGTTCCAACAGAATTTATTAAACTGTCATGCAGACATATTATGAAATTTTAGATCTTGAAAAGTTACCATTTAGAGTACATTCTGATTGTGGGATTCTGGGTGAAATCACATTTTCAAAGATGTGAGCATTATTGTCTCTAAAATAGATTAGATCACTATTATACAGATCCCTTCTGGGAGATGGTGGTGGGATATTATTATTATTATTATTATTATTATTATTATTATTATTATTATTATTATTATTATTATGACTTTAACATAGATTTAGTTTTTCATTATTGGACTGCTTACCGTATATATAAAAGACAGATGACCATCCTATGTATTGTACCAAAATACCTGCTAGTGGCATAGCAACCACTGCTCCAGCATAGGAACCTGTAGAATCAAGGTATGTCATATGAATGAGCAGCTGTGTATAACCCATCCAATCCACTATCTTTTATCATTGATGGAATTCACTGACAATAATAGGAAGCTCCACATGAAAAGCAGCTGCATCCTCATTTCATAAAATGGAGATATCATGCTATTATATAAAAAAAACCCAATGACAATCCTAGATTCTTGAGTTTGGTTTCCAGTCATTTTTATCCCAGGTAAAACTATTCATAAGGCTGTATAAGCAAATTTGTTGAAATAAGACAGCAGGCATCATGAAGACAGAAACAATGATGGTGATTCTCAGCTTACTTTTCACATGACTTCACACCAAAAACAGAGCTACTGCTGGCCAGGTGATACGAGCTCATATTACAAGTTGAATATCATTTATTTATTTATTTATTTATTTATTTATTTATTTATTTCCATCATTTCTATCCCGCCCTTCTCACCCGAAGGGACTCAGGGCAGCTCACAATCTGGCAAAATTCGATGCCAATATACAATACAAAAAGGTAAAACATAAGTAATGAAAACAATTAGATAATTTAACAAAATACAATAAATAGATTTAAAACCATACATTATAAAATACTTAAGCAATTCGTCCACAAGACTTTGTACATAAACCTTAACCTCATCTAGAAATCAGAAATCCAAAATGCTTCCAAATTATTATTTGTCCACATGGAGGCTGATATAGTGACAACCTTGCTTTCTGAAGGTTCAGTGTACAGAAATTTTGTTTCATGCACAATTGATTTGAAATATTGTGTATAAATGTACCTTAGTTTTTGGAATGAGGGATGTGAAAAGATGGAAACAGAAAAGAACTTTGGAATATAACATTCTTATCATGTCTTTATTTTATGATATTTGGGGGGGGGGATTAAAGGCCTTCCAGATGTTTTAAGGACAATATTTCCCAACCAAGCTATCCAGCATATCCAATGATGAAGGGAAATTGGAGTTGTACTTCAACATGTAGAAGACCTCCAATTTCCTATTCCTAATATAAAGAGTATATAGTGGGTTGCTGCTGTCAGTTTTTCTGCATATACAGATGCTCAGTTTTTCAAAGTCATTTTACCATGTAATACATCTGCACTTCACATTCCTCTATCTCAGAAAGATGAGTTGGTCAACCAATCCTGCACTAAATAAATATTTCCTTTTTTTCTGACCAATCCTATTAAGACATTTACAAGATTTTTTTTTCAGATTTTCACCCTCATTTTCCTCATTTCCAAAGGGTTTTGCTCATTTTAGAAAAGACAAAGAGACTATTCAGAGAATTAGGATTTCTACTGCAAAATCTTAATTCCTAATGAAGACAGTTTATAAACAGGGATGGAAAAAGCTCAGCCCTCTCCAAACATTTGGTATTTTGTCCATCTGAATTCCCAGCAATTCCACCCTGGCGAAATGTATAAGGATCTCTCTCAGTTGTCTGAAAGTAGAAACTCTATGTAGCTGATAATGTAGCATGATATCGCCACATAATCTACATCCCCATGAATTAACACATGAGCATTAATAGCCTCCCTGCTACACCTGCTCCCTTTTTTCTTGCTTAACTAATTAATGCCTTCAGCGTTCCCATATGCAGCTTTCCTGTTCAAGACTGGAAAAGGTCATATATCCTCAAGATGTCAGAAGATTATTTCTTAATATCATCAGTGTGCAAAGTAAAGACTATGTCTCTCTGAAAGTTAATATCCAAAACCAGTTCCAAGTAAATTTCAATATTGCAGGCTGCTTAAATGGAAAACCTAAAACTAGAGAAAATTTATTATTTAAGCTGACTCAGCCACTTATGAGCAAAACCCAGTGGATGAGCTCTTCATTCCAGTAGTCAATATGATAGGAGAACTTGCAGTTATGGAATATCACCCTCGGAGTTCTTTTGATGATGGCTACCTTCTAGTATTACGAAATATAAGAAAACAAAGCCTGAATTAAGTCAACTAACCTAATAGAAAAAGTGTGCCAGAGATAAAAGGGTAAAAAGTGATATTTGGATCCTATTGACATCTCATACAGACAAGCCATGAAATTCTAGTTAATTGTGTTGCTAATGAATTATTCTAAGGGATAGACAGACTCAGGTGTTATTCTTACCTTCATTTGACATTAGTTTGTTCTGTGTTAATGAACAGTTGACAATCTATGAACTACTGCTGCTCATTGTTGAGAACAACTCATGATGAGCAGCCATTAGAATAATTCATTAGAAAATTAGTTTAACTTGCTGTTACTCACACTTTTTGTGTTCATTGTAACTTAAAATGCTTTTCCCAGTCACCCTTTCAATCATTCACTACAAACAAATATAATGAGGACATTATTCAAAGCACTGAAGATGACAGGACATAAATTCTGTTAGAAAAACATTTCTTTATGTAATTTTCCTATTTAGACCAGGAGTCACCATAAGGCAAGGTTTATAACAGAAAAGAACATATTTGCGTTTACTGTTTTCACATCCATTCCATTAAGCGTGCATGCAGACAAGCTGTAACTAAATTGTGTAACACAGAAAAGAAAGAAGAGTTACAAAAGATAGCAACCTAAATGTAGAGGGATCATAAACTGGCAAGATTGCTAGTAGGAGCAGAATGAGGTCAGCAGCAGTATGAAGCCAGAGATAAAAGGGGTGTGCATGTGTGGATTCTATCATACTGTAATTGGCAATCTGGTTGTTTGTTAGAGATGTTAAAGTGAGAAATGGATGGATGTTGAGACTTCTGTGAAAAAAAGAATGGGTATATCAATATTTGACATACGAAAATACCTGAATTTGAAGTGAAATGTGGAGGTAAAAATTGGAGAACTTAGTTAAAAAGAGAAGGATGAATACTTTTCTTCTCCTCAACCCCCAATGACTGAAACTGGTAAAAAAAATGGACCAAAGAAGGTGAAAAACATTTCTGATGCACTGAGATATGATCAATAGGAATTTTATCATAGACTGTCTTCTGAGACAAATCGGTAACAGCATACATGTCCTTGAAATGCTAAAAACCATTCTCTGGGAATTGTATATTGCCTTTTCATTGGCTGACCTGGGTAGCTGTTAGAAGTTCTCTAATGAGGAGCAATAATCCTGATTTATGTTTTTAACTGCATAAGAAAAACACTGTATTATTATTTTAACAAGATCTCAAACTAATTCAACTTACCACAGAAAGATGTGGTTGCCAGCCTGCTTCTTTCCAGAGGAGGAGCCCATTTGCTCCACATTCCATGGCATGCTGGATAGGTGACTCCCTAGGATACAATTTATACACACCATTCACATTTTACTGAATCACCTCATTTGGTGGCTTCCATGTGAGTGGAATGGTGAACCCACTTTAAATTTTCATTCAAAATATAAAGGGTCTATGAAAATTGCTGAATCTATTTGCAGGATGGTGTTCAGCACCTTGGGTAGCTTAACACCTTGAACATCACAATGCCATGGTCCAGACCCTGGTGAAAGGTCCTCACTTCCATGCCAATTGCAAGTGCTATTTGCCTCTGAGAGAGCGCTAGCATCTTTTCCCCTCCTGCCATGCCATTTCCCTTGTATACCATGTCTTATCAGATTGTAAGTCTAAAGACAATAAACTGTCAAATTAACTAACTGTAATTTGTCTCGGACTCTTTCTGGTTGAAGAGCAAGGTGTAAATGCTCCACGTTAAAACATGGGGTGGATTCATCCCCCCCTCCCCTACTAACATAGAAACCACCAGCCTCTACTACTTTAGATATAGCATTTTTATTCTTGTCAACTAATTGGACTATATGTATGCATATTTATAAGGCATAATGCTTACTGAACACAAATTAACTTTCTTCCAAAACAAAATGTATACAATCAGGATTCCCATTGTTTAGAGAAATCACTGATGAAGAAAAGAAGTTCAGCAATGTGATGAGTTGCCTGCATATTAATGCTTCTGAATCTTTTTTTTTTTTTTTTGAATGCTCGGTTTCACAATCTCCTCCCACCCTCCCTGGGTAAGTTTATATGGGTTCCCCATATATTTCATGAAGCATGAACTCAGACTCTTGATGTCTGTAGAGATATTGCGCAGTTCTCCCATATCCAAGTGCAGGAAAACAATTCTACAGATGTTGCTAGATTGCAACTTCTAGCATTGCTCACCATTGGCTATGATGGGATTTGCAATCTGACAACATTTGGGAAGCTGCAAGTTATCAACTCATAGAGTAAGGAGTAAACATCAACACAATTCTATTCTAAAGGCTTAAAACAGGTGAAAATGCTTAGAAAGCAGCTATTGGTCTTCAAAATCTATTTGGTGAGCCAGTCTAAATTAGGTAATATGCAGGCATATCATCAATGGGTTAATTAATGGATTAATCAATGGTTGTTGGGAGCCAAACTAATTTAATTAAAATTACTTTTGCTGATTGAAGTACAAATGTCATTCCCATGTATTCATAGTTTCCATTGGGATCATTATACTTTGAGCTAAGAAGTTGCCATATTGAGCATTGACCTAATATAGTAAAGGTAAAAGTTTCCCCTGAAGTTAATTCCAGTCATGTCTGACTCTGGTGGTTGGTGCTCATCTCCATTTCTAAGCCGAAGAGCCGGTGTTGTCCGTAGACACCTCCAAGGTCATGTGGCCGGCATGACTGCATGGAGCGCCGTTACCTTCCCGCCGGAGCAGTACCTATTGATCTAGTCACGTTTGCATGTTTTCGAACTGCTAGGTTGGCAGAAGCTGGGGCTAATAGCAGACACTCATTCCCCTCCCTGTATTTGAACCTGAGACCTTTTGGTCCGCAAGTTCAGCAGCTCAGGGCTTTAACACACTGTGCCACCAGGGGCCCCAACCAAATATAGCATTATACAATTGCGCAAACATACATACCTCTACAAGACCTTGCAAAATTCTCACAAACATCACACAACCATAATGTACTCTGGCAGCAGCAGGAATGAACATGTTCAGTGTTGATGTTAAAAAAATAGCAGCTCCAAACACTCTAAGATTGAGAAAAAAATGAGATAGGGAGAACAATGTTTTATTATTAATTTATATAGGAAATATGCTAAATGTTATCACAGTAAGGTAAACGAAGTGGAAGTTTTGGAGATCGGTGTCCAGCACAAACAGTGAGTGACAATGAGAATGTTTGAAAATGCCCCTCATCCTAACTATTTAAATTCTACAGTTGCTTCCCCATGAATAGTTCCGAAAGTGCTGCAAACTTGTAAATCTGACTGATTTGTATAGAAGTCCAGCACCAGCCACTGCCAATAGGATTTCAACAAACAGTGTTAAGGGCTGTATCCACATTGCACAATTTATAGCAATTTGATACCCTTTTACAGAGTTTGGGGGGTGGTACTTTGGGAGAAGCTGATAATTTTCTGCATATGAACTCCTGTGATGCAGTTCAGAGAAGTTCTGAGATTTCTAAATTCACTCACCAAACTACAAATTCTAGGATAGTATAGCAGAGAGAATAGTATCAATCTACTACAACTGTGTAATACTGATACATCCAGTGTTCCTGGATTCGGGGAAAAAACAGATTTGTGAATAGTAATCTGAGCAAAATGTTAACTCAGGCTGGATCACTGTCCTATATAGCAGGATCTGATCCCAGATTATCTTTGTATCCCTAATTATCTGGCAGTGTTATTGTTGTTTATTTGTTCAGTTGCTTCGGACTCTTCGTGACCTCATGAACCAGCCCACGTCAGAGCTCCCTATTGGCTGTTGCCACCCCCAGTTCCTTCAAGGTCAAGCCAGTCACTTCAAGGATAACATCCATCCATCTTGCCCTTGGTTGGCCCCTCTTCCTTTTTCCTTCCTTTTTCCCCAGCATCATTATCTTCTCCAAGCTTTCCTGTCTTCTCATTATGTGGCCAATGTACTTCATCTTTGCCTCTAGTATCCTTCCCTCCAGTGAGCAGTTGGGCATTATTTCCTGGAGTACGGATTGGTTGGATCTTCTTGCGGTCCAAGGCACTCTCAGGATTTTCCTCCAACACCACAGTTCAAAAACTTCTATCTTCCTTTGCTCAGCCTTCCTTATGGTCCAGCTTTCGCAACCATAGGTTACTACGGGGAATACCATTGCTTTAACTATTCGGACCTTCGTTGCCAGTGTGATGTCTCTTCACTATTTTATTGAGATTGGTCATTGCTCTCCTCCCAAGAAGTAAACGTCATATGATTTCCTGGCTGCAGTCTGCATCTGCAGTAATCTTCACGCCTAGAAATATCAAGTCTGCCACTGCCTCCACGTTTTCTCCCTCTATCGGCTTATATAATCCAGTTCAAAGCAGATAATTTGGGATCAGATCCTGGGATAAAGGGCAATGTAGATCCAGCCTCAGTCCTCCTTCACAAACATCCAAATATAAACACTTCCCCTGTGTCATTGGCCTGTCTGGATGAGCTTGTCTCTTTCTTTTAATTCTATGGATCACAGTGTACCTTTCCACAGAACACTTAAGAACTGAATACTGTTGTGAGACTAGCAAATGAAAAGCCTTTAATCCCATTAGGTTAACAGTCAAACTTATTACATGGAAAAGAGCATGCCTTCATCTTAAACTGCATAGAAATGAATCTTACTGTTGTTTATTAACGTCTCAAAGGAGTAGTATCATACTTATTGTGTTAGCCCACAAAGCAGATTGCTAGAATCACCGTGTTAGAAAAGAATAATATCTAGTTTGAGTTAATATAGTATTAGATAATACAGAAATTATAGTAACTGCTTTATTATAGCTCCTTATCTTACCTGTTAGCTGCTAGCTTATTTGCAATGAAGCCACCCGGAATCTGCGTAACAATATAACCCCAGAAGAATGAGCCATGGATAAGTCCTACTGTTTCTGGATCCCAGTTGAATTGTGCTTTCTACAAATAAAACAGTGTTTACACGAAAGAAAAGAGTTAGTATCTTGGTTTGTGGTAGAATGGAAGCAACTAAGCAGCAATGCTTTGAATGTTGTAGATGTCACTGAGCCAAAAGTACCACAGCTTTCACTGCCAAAAGCTATGAAAATCAGCTTTTGTTGTTGCATGTTCATTAGTTAGCTGAGGTGCAGCAAAATTAAATTAAATATTTTTTAGAAAATGTTAATTATATAACTCCCCTCTGGAATGTAGAAGACTTATAGAGATGATTGGTTCCATCTTCTTGCGAGACACACAAGTACCATTCAACATATTTGTGATTATTTGAGATGCATCTGTTAAATACTCCTGGGCCCAATGTTGGAGATAGGAAAACGGAGGAGAACTAACACTATTTTGCGCTAGTGGCCTACCTGAATGCATCAAAATGGACTCTCTTGAGACTGTAGGAGAAACAGATGCACAGAGAGCATTTATACTCCTTGCCTTGGCCCACTATCCCTAATTTACATCCATGCTGCAAGGCTAACAATATTTGCTTGCTGGCTCCATAGTTGCGACACTATGGATGACCTACAGTTTAATGTATCACACAGGGTTTATTTTGTGGAGATAGCATGTGAGTGAAGACTCGTGTATGCAGTCTCAAGCTTTTTAGAATAAAGGTGTGGGTTATAAGTGCTATGATCAGAAATACACTATTGCAAGGTGCTTCTAACCTGGATGTTCCACTGCTTACAATCAAAAGGCACAGTGCAGTTGTTTCATTCCCCCTCCTTTCATTAATGGATTTTCTCTGGCAAAAATAAAGATAGAAGAAGCACAGCGAAAACACTAGAATGCTGGAAACTGAAGACAGCATCAATTAGATGCCTTGTAGATTTCAGAGAATGCTGTATATAGGCACAGTTAACTAGGGACAAACCAGCATAATAGCTCAGTAGTCTACATCTAACATTAATTCATTATGATTTTCTAAATTCTAGGAAGCAAAAAAAGAAACCCTAACCATATGGGGAAGCTTCGTGCTTAGCTTGAATACAAAAGATCGGGGAACGATATTTCTCAATGCATTTGTCTAAAATATCCATGGTCCCTACAGCTCCTCTTACTTTGTACAATTTTATGCATCTAAATTCTAATGCTTTGTTTTCCCCTGTAACTGACTATCGCATACTGTCACAAGGCCAAGATCTAGGTATAATTTGTACAATATGTATATGCTTAAGAATCACTTATAATCTAGTGATTATATAGATGTCTAATAAAATAAAATCCAGGAACGGTTTTTAATCTGCAGAAATGATATGTTCCCACATACCTCAAGCTCTGGTTTTCCATCGATGTAGATGGTGTTGTTGTTAACCATTTCCACTATGGCAACGCCAAGATTGCATCTAATTCCAAAGGAAATGCAAAACCCCAAGCCACTCATGATAGCAATGATGTAGCGTTTGGGTAGTCCACAACAATAGCAATCAAATAAAGGAGGTTTGTGTGCTGTTCGCACAGGTCTTCCTTCTTCGTTCAGTTCAATGTTATCCTCTTCTAGATTAGTTCCATCAATTTTTCTGAAACCATGTAAAACATAAATATGTTCTTAGGAAACATTTCTAACATGTATTTCAAATTGCAATACTTGTCAGTTACAATAACATTCCCATGGAAACTCTCCCTGGTAAGGTGTACTTAAAATTGGCTGAAGAAAACACCCTAAGAGTTTGCACAAGGTCTTGAGGATTTTAGTGAAATCGTGTAGCAATTGGAATCAAAATGAAAAGTCTTTGGATTGTTATCTTTTCCAGTTAGTTCCTTTAATAAAAGTAATAGAGTTAACTGCTCTTTTAAAATAATGTACAATAGCACATGAAGTGTCTAGATCCAAAGCAGAATCTTTGTCTTCGCATTCGTTGACACAACTTTAGGGGTTTTTTTCCTCCTGGTTGTTTTTACATCAACTGACTGATATAACTCTGTGCCAGCTACGACATACTTCAAGAAATTGGACATGGCCATTGTGGTTCACGCCTTGGTTACATCTAGACTGGATTACTGCAATGCTCTCTACATGAGGCTGCCCTTGAAGACGGCCCGGAAGCTTCAGCTGGTTCAAAGATCGGCAGCCTCCCGCTCCCACCACCATCACAAGCGCGGCTGGTGGGGACGAGGGAGAGGGTCTTCTCAGTGGTGGCACCTCGACTATGGAATGCTCTTCCCAGAGAGATCAGGCAAGCCCCAAGTTTTCAGATCCTGCCAGGATCTGAAAACTTGGTGGTTCCTGCAGATTTTTGAGCAGGATTAGTCCTAGTCCCGTTGCCCCTGGGTTGTTAGCTTCTTATCTAATTTGTTCATCTCTTGTTGTGTCTTCAAATTCCATTCTCCTTCTTATTTTTCCATTAATTCCTTATATCTTGGCCAGTTTTTCCATCCCATTTCTCTCCTCTGTACCGCTTCTAGTGGTGATAGCGAAATTACTGGATTTCTAATGGTGTCATGGAGCCCCCGATGGCACAATGGGTTAAACCGCTGAGCTGCTGAACTTACTACTGAAAGGTCAGAGGTTTGCTGTTAGCTCCAGCTTCTGCCAACCTAGCAGTTTGAAAACATGCAAATGTGAGTAGATCAATAGGTACCGCTCTGGCAGGAAGGTAACTGCACTCCATGCAGTCATGCCGGCCACGTGACCATGGAGGTGTCTATGAACAATGCCGGCTTTTTGGCTTAGAAATGGAGATGAGCACCAACTCCCAGAGTCAGACACGACTAGACTTAATGTCAGAGGAAAACCTTTACCTTTATCTTTTAATAGTTTCATATACAGTAGTCAGTGGGCATGTAAAATATTATAGCTTTAAAATAAATGTAAAAGGGAAGAAGGCGTAAATCACGACTCAGAAGTGATAGGGCAAGTGAGAATTCTGCAACCTCTACTAATGGGAATAAGGAATTATGTGTATTTACAAATAACAATCCTCTATTTAAGGGTCTGCCAGTGAAAATATATGCATTTGAAGTCCTCCTCCCTTGCAAGAAAGAACAATATGAAAGACAAGGGGGACTCTGAAGCAATCATGAGGTATTATTGTTCATGCAGCAGACCAAACACACAGTCATGTTATCTGGTTAGTCTCAATACGGTGATATTGTTTAACCTTGTTGTTGGTGTTTCCCAATTTATGGTGACTCTAAGGCAGTGGTTAGACCAGCTGTTAGGAATTGTGGGAGCTGAAATCCAAAACACTTGGAGGACCAAAAGTTGGAAACCACTGCTCTAAGATGACCCAATCACAGTTTTCTCAGCAAGATTTGCAATTGTCTTCCTCTGAATCTCAGAAAAGACGAGTTTCCATAACCAAACAGGGATTCAAACCCTGCTCTCCCAGAATCCTAGTCAATGCTCAAATCACTACAGCACAATGGCTGTCACGGAACCTTATAATGATTATTTCTAAATGTCTATCTATAAATATAATTTTAAATGTAATATCTATATACCCTATATACTCATATAAAGTCTAGAAATTTTAGTCAAAAAATCAGCCCCCCCCCCCAAAAAAAATCTATGTTTCCACAGGTCAATGTGAGTCAACGTATCCACAGGTCAATTTGAGTATTGTACCAACCCCTTCTACTGTCTCCGCAATGGCACCACTTATGGCCTTTTCAAATACCTGGATGGGGAAATAGCAGTGGTGGCCAGGGGTGGCTGGTTCCTTGAGTTGACATTAGTGTTTTTCCCTCTCAGTAGAATGACCCCTAATTTATCTATGGCTCATATCAAAATCCATAATTTTGGCTCCAAATCTGCCCTCGACTTACACGTCAGGTCAATGTATGCATGAGTATATACAGTATTAGCCATATCCTCATTGTCTTTTGTGGTAAATCCTCGTTTGCACAGCAATATTAATATTTTGCAAGAATAGGTGCCGGCCCTGCTTCCTGTCAGTACAGGGGTGGGAAATGTGACACTCTGGGACTTACCATTTTACATTGTACAAAAATTAATTCAGTGTAAAATGGCCACTTTCAGAATGTCATATTTTATGATCTAAACACCTTTTCAGTCTTCTGCTTCCATAGACTCAATAAGTGGGGATATCTTACTACAAGACAGTAATAGAAAAGGCTCTCCAATACTCAATTACAACTTTCAACTCCTCCTTCAAAAAGTACACTAAAGAAAGGTTAGTTTCACTTGGAAAAGTGTTTTTGGACTACAACTCCCAATTGACATGAAGCCAGGAGAAATCTGGTAATCAAGAAAAGTAATGTTCCAATCTCTAATTATGGCACTTAGCCTTGGCTGTTTAAAATCTATCAACAATTCATAATCTCTCAATACAGATTTATATATTGTTTAATGTGCAGTAAAACAATGCATGGGGAGGCTTTCTAATTGCTGTGTTATTATAAAACTGCATAGATATTTATTGCAAACGCATACAGCATTATTCATCTGACTTATGAGTCAGATGAAAACATTTTTTTTTTGGCATAGCAATGTCTGAACATCTGTCAAATGCTCTTGGCAATATGTGGCCAACCCTAATTAAATTCTAATCAACGTGTCTGTTCAAATACATTTTTGTTGCTTTTTGACTAGTTGTCTCTTCTTAATTAGTTCTGTAAACAATACTGAAAAAAGCAAGGAAAAGTATCTGACAAGAAGAACTTACAGGAATATTTAGGCTGGCAGTTGGCATCTTATTGAGACTTCTTGAATCCTAGGCCAACTTTAACCAGAGCTTGGAAGAGTTACAAATCTCAGCATCCCCAACCAACTATTTAGAACAGAAGATTTATCCACAGGCTAAAGAGTCTTCTTACTCTATCTTTTGACTTCTCAATCATACCAACACAAAGTTGCAACAAGGTCCATGTTCAGTATAAGCAGATTCTAGAAAGAAGAGCTGTAGACTTGCAGTAGCAATGCCTCATTGACAAAGTAACCATTCATGAGGCTCTGCTACTTAAGTTCACTAGTATATATTGGCTTACTTATACATGTTACTATGTCATTTTGTAGCTTCAAAATATTATAATTCTATATTATGAAACCAAAATTAAGCCATAACATAGAATGCATAAATATTGCATTTGACATGCTACATTTATTTAGCATCCTCCGACAATATATACCCTGCATTCCACAGTCTGTGAGCAAGGCAGGAAAACTTCTGTATGCCTGTCAAGCAAGACTTCAGAGATGAAGGCCTCAAGTTACACAAACACACTCAGTTGTTTTGGCCAATCTGTATCAGAAAAAAAACTGACTGCCTTTATCAGGCAAACAGAGCGGATAGGATTAGAATTATTGCGCTGTGGACAGCAACTAACACTTGACAACAAGTAATAGGGAGGGGAAAACAAACAACTAAGAGTAGTTCAGGAAAGACTTTAAACTGGATTTTACATAACTCTGAAGCAACATTAACCTGCTTCTTCCTGACAACTAAATTTGCATTTCAGAAATATCATTTCAAATGGAGTAGGTTTATGTGGCTGTTGATGGACTGCATTCTCTTGGTATTCCTCATTTTGCAATGTTGTTTAGGGCTGGTGGAAGCAGCAGTTCAACTATCTGGAGATCTACATGATTTCCAATCCTACTCTAATGGGTATAGTTAGTAAATATTTAGTACATAAATATTAATAAAAATTGGTTAATTATGTGTAAATTCTAGTGTACAAATTTAAGAAAGAGGTATTTTCATGTTTCATTTAAATGTCTTTTTAACAGAGCACTAACTATTAGCAGCCAACTTCCCATTAATGATGTGAAAACAGAATTCCAGGGAATACTTCTGGATCAGGAGGGCCATCAACAACTGAGTTATCCAAGTGGCTGCCTTAGGTGTCACAGGGATTTTATAGTTCTAACAATCCCACTCAATTAATTCAAGGTCAAGTTATGACCTTAAAGAAAAGTTGTGCAAGATTAAGTGCAGATGGAATCTGATACCTGAAAGATTATCAGAAATTTTAAAGAAAAATCTATAGCATGTTTTAGAAATATTACCAAAAGGAGGGGAAATGTTATCATATTTGATGGACGTGAGACAAACTTAAGAAATATTAGGTTCAGATCCATAAAATATTGGAGGAGATTTGGAAAATAAAAATCCAAATGAAACCTGAACTTTTTCTGGTGGGCTTGATGGAAATACAAATTGAAGCATGAAATAATAATTGTGTACAAAATTACAGCTGCCAGACCTCTATATGCACAAAGATGGAAATATATCCACACAGTAATGCAAGATTGGTTGATAAGACTGTATGACCTTGTAAAAATTGATAAATCGACCATTCTGATTAAAAACAAGTCCTTGGAGAATGTTTAAGAAGGATTCGCATTTGGGATTTTTTTTTGAGACAACATTGTTTCAAGTATTAGTAGAGTTACATTTGATGTAGAAGTGCAAGATATTAGTTTAATGGAAGTTTGTTAGCTTGACAATTATAGCCACTATCCAGGAAATGGGAAGTTATTTGTTTATCTTTTATTTTCCCTTTTAATTTTAATTTTGTTGTGTATGTGGTCAGTTAGTTGTTGTTTTTTTTGTAATTTTTGTATATGTGGTAGTTTTATTTTTATTTTTTGGATTTTCTCTTCTGTGTAGTTTTAATGTGTATTTAAAATTGTATGTGACACACACAGAGAGAATCATAGAGTTGGAAGAGACCTTGTGGGCCATTTAGTCCAACCCCCTGCCAAAAAGCAGGAAAATTGCATTTATACACACACACACACACACACACCCTCATAATTAGACACGTTATTCCACTTCTCTAAGATTCATATTGTATCATTAATGAACATACAATTTTACAGAATAACAGAAACATCATAAATGCATAAATACATATATACATAATCCCTATTCATAAGGTTTGAAAATGGCATTTTAGTCCAGGAAGTCACTTTTCCAAGTTGTGCAGCATATCCCAAGGAGCATTCAGTCAATTACACACTTCACCACAAACAATTCTTGTTTAACATTTAAGGTTTAGGCTCTAAGCCAACAAGTGCACTTATCTCAAATCAGCTTTATGCACCTGATTAATTCTAGTCGGCACAGGACAGTCTCATTAGCATTTTGTTCACTACGTTATGGGAATGTCAATGCATTCCTTTAATAAAGCACACTTCAGACAAGTTAAAAGTATGAAATATCCAGTGATCCATCAATTTAAACCATAACCATTACAACAGTGCTTTATACAGAAATGGTTTAATATTACATGATCCTAGTTGTTGCTGTTGTCATTGCTGTGATCACACATTTCCTCTTTAGTGCTGCTTTGATGCCCGCACTTGTACAGCTCAGAGGGAATAGCAAAGTTAGAAAAATGTGGGCTTGATAACAGTGCATAAGACACCAATAGTCCATGATTAAAATAGGATGAGGGGTTTATTCTGCTGCTGTAGGATGAGCAGCAGACATTTGACATTTCTTTAACCACAACAAGTTGATAGGCAAAAGCAAAAAGATAGTGAACTTCAAAAAGAGAGAGAGGGTGTGTGAGAGAGAGCATCCACAACTCTAAGATGAACAAGCAGAAGCGATTTGTTGTGAACCAAGGCTCTTATTAGTACAAGGGGAGGAATGAAGCTCATCAGATACTCCCTCTTATTAAGGAGAGGAATGAAGCTCATCGGATACTTCCTGTTTTGTTTTAAAATGTTAAAATTGAGAAAAATCAAACAATTAGTGACTTCAAGTCATCAAAGCAAAGGGTGGCTTAGTACAAAGTTGAGCACCATTTTAATATTTCAGCAAGCACGCCAAAGCATGCAGGCATCTGTCCTACTTCTTTTACCATCTGGAAATATTTTTATTGATTATGCCTTGAGGTTTTAAACAGGTGAGATCGTCATGTGTATAGATGCTAGCTGTAAGCTCCTGTGCTGGTTGGACTAAATAACCTTTAGAACCCTCCCAAATCTGTAGTTCAATGACTCCATATACCATCATGCAAGTGTATTAAATTCAGTGACTTTTGATATAAAATAGTGCAAATTAGTAATATGTGAGGTCTGTAAAAGGATGAAGAATCACCAAGTATGTTTGGCCAACAACCATGCCCATGAAGTATTGGGAATTAAATTTACTAAGAAACACTGCAGAAAGGTTAAGACAATCACAGAACTGCGAGTGCCTCTTATTTTCCATGTGGTCTTATTTTTTAATCAACGTTTTTATTCTAACATACAGAAGGAAACTATAATTCAAATGTTACAATTTCTAAAGTGATATTGATCTTGCTGATCATATCTGAGAATTGCAACAAATATACATAAAGATCAATATTTATATACAGATCTCTGTTTATGTGTGTCTATATCTATATTTATATCTATGTATACGTATATAGATGTATAGATGTATATCAAGGAAGGAAAAAGGACATGGACAAACCCAGGACAATTCAGAAAATCCAAGCACTGTTTTAAGAAAGTATAATAATGAATTAAATACTATTCAAGAAGCACTATAGTATGCATGTTTCCTCAGAGGCAAGTTGTAGTGGTGCTTACTCACATGTAAACGTGAATAGGATTACAGTCTAAATGGATGGCAGCAAAATAGTATACAATAGATTTCTAAGGAGTCTTGCATACAATGCAATACATTATGGGTTCTATTGTTGATTTTGTAACATTTTGTAAGGCATTCTGAAAACATCTTTTTAGGAGGCAGCATATGAATGATGTAAGTAAAATGTTTCTTATCATAGCACCTATAACTGTTGTGTTTTATTAAAACACGTTAAGATATGACATTCAATGGCAATCAGTGATTAATTTGCAGTTTAAAAAACTGCTGCTCATTGATTACAAATCTTTATTATTTCTAGGAGTTGAATAATAACAGATAAAACACTGCTATCCTTCTCAAATTTGATTTTAACATCATGCAACATGTCATCCGCTCTTGCATATTACTCTGCTTTTATGAATGTAAAATATCCACATTTTCAAATAAATAACAGGGTATAATTCAGTTAAAATATACTTTGTTATAAACTGAAGTTTAAATAACCAGGTAAACATGCAGGGAATTGCTTACAAATCCATACTAACTTAAATAGACTTGTGATTGAAAATTATAAAATAATTTTTGCTCTATGTGTACATTGTATGGTCACTATTACTCCTAAAATATAGTAGTTAAAGATCACATTAAAGCTGGACATGTTTAAAGTCTGTAATACCTTTCCTATGATATTAGTTAGCATCATTAAAAATATGATCCAGCTGTATTAATCATTTTTAGAATTGTGACCTGTTTCACAATTCTTTTTTGGTTTAGTAACACGTTTTATAAAGTTGTTAAGTAACGCTACATTCATAATTAAGTACAGATCATTTGATAATGTTGCACTATCAATTTCTTTTCAAAATATAAATGTTTAATAAGTGTTCAATAAGAATCTGCCCAGCTTCATCAGCGTTTTTACCTTTGTAAATGTCCCAATGAGTTGCTAACAGTATTCTTCACCTCTTCTTTCCCAGGCTTAAGAAATCTCTCCCTTAGGGAACTGAACACCTCAAAAGGCATCTTGTCTTCTTAAATAAATCCTTTAATATAATGTTTGCTTGCTTTCATCATCAGTGCCCTCTTTCTCTCGTTTATTTTTTTATCCTTGGGATAGCGATCAAATGATCCAGCAGATATGAATATCTAGTCCTCCAAAATAATAGTCGGAATGGAAAATTCAGCAAAGTCTCCAAATAACTGCCAATAGTTGAAGCAGAATAGTTGCCGCTTTGTTTTACCTCAATTGTTGTTTCGCAGATGGTTATCTTCCGAGAAAGTGGCTAATGCACAGGGATACACCTGGACAGAGGTAATGCTGGACCAGTGCAACTGACTGAAGCCCTCTGTAACTTGCCCATCCTCTCTCCCTGCTTTCCTCCACTGTTTCTCTCAGACATATTCTGTGCTAGGTGATGCTATAGTAACGAACACAATACCTGTCTCTCTAGCCACTCGAGCTTATTAATAGGACCTCATCCACAGCAAACTGTATTAAACATTTATAAACCGTCTGCCCATCACAAGGATTATAATTCGTACTCTTCATTTTCCTATGGACCCTGCAAACAACACACACACATATATATAGTCTACACATAGCATTTATGGCTGATATCGTGTTTTTATATTGTAGAAACAACATAAAAGCAGAATTAGTGCAATATGAGTATGATGCAAATGAAACCATAACACTGCATGGTTTTTAAAAATGAAAATTAAAGTTAGGAAAGAAGCTATGGAATTGAATCCAACAATAATTAGGCAGAATTGGACAGACAACCACTGAATTCCTCTTTGGCCATCACCATCCTCGGTGGCGCAGGGGGTTAAACCACTGAGCTGCTGAACTTACTGACCCAAATCTGGAGAGCGGGGTGAGCTCTCGCTGTTAGCCCCAGTTTCTGTCAACCTAGCAGTTCAAAAACATGCAAATGTGAGTAGATCAATAGGTACCGCTCCAGTGGGAAAGTAACTGTGCTCCATGCAGTCATGCCGGCCACATGACCATGGAGATGTCTATGGACAACACTGCTCTTCGGCTGAGAAATGGAGATGAGCACCAATCCCCAGAGTCAGACAAGAGTAGACTTGATGTCAGAGGAAAACTTTTACCTTTACTCCTGTGTGAGGCTATGCAGAATATGGCAGGTTGTCTTCCTCTCCTCCATCTAACAATCTATACCATTCTGTAGGTTCTCCTCAGATGACTGGAGAACCACTTTAACAGACATAGTCCAATGCAATGCAGTCATGAGAGCTGTAGTTTTACAAGGACTTTAGCTTTCTCCGCCAAAGAGCGCTGGCATCACATCAAACTACAAATCTCAGAATTCCATAGCATTGAGTCATAGTAATTAAAGTGGTGTCAAGCTGCACTCATTTTATAGTGTACATACACCCCTAGAGCTGGGATAGTTTGCCGTTTTGTCTCTATCACAGGCTTTAGAATAGGATGATCTTAATTGCTTTAGTATAATAAGTAGATCAAGCCATTAACTGACAGAAATTAAGCTCTCCTATACCTTAAACAGTCCAGACTTCATGAAATAATGCCTAGCTGCTCATTGGAGGGAAGGATATTAGAGGCAAAGATGAAGTACTTTGGCCACATAATGAGAAGACAGGAAAGCTTGGAGAAGATCATGATGCTGGGGAAATGGAAGGAAAAAGGAAGAGGGGCCGACCAAGGGCAAGATGGATGGATGATATCCTTGAAGTGACTGGCTTGATCTTGGAGCTGGAGTAGCCATGGCCAACAGGGAGCTCTGGCGTGGGCTGGTCCATGAAGTTATAAAGAGTCGGAAGTGACTGAACAAATAAACATAAAAAATACCTTAAACTTGGATACAAATTAGATAATATCAAAACAAGGGGAATCTTGTTCCTAGAAACTTCCATAGTACCATTTTGTTTAGTATTTTAAAACTTGTTAAACTTCTAGGTATTTTAGGGTTTTGTGAGTTAAGAAACCAGATTTTGGGTAGACTGTGGCCTAGCACAGGCCCCGGAGAGAATATAATTGGAGCTACTGCAGTCAGCCACCATATAGGGTGGCAGTAGCAGCATAATCTGGAGAATGCAGTGAATAACATGTAACTGGGGAAATGAAATATTACTAACAGGACCTCCTCCATCTTGTCCAAGTTGAGTTACAGAGTGCACCAAGCTGAAACTAAGGAATATTTTTTTATAGTTTTGCATAAAACCTTCTTCCATAAAGCAAGTGGTGGAGGCTCCGACTTTGGAGGCTTTTAAGCAGAGGCTGGATGGCCATCTGTCGGGGGTGCTTTGAATGCAATTTCTTGCTTCTTGGCAGGGGGTTGGACTGGATGGCCCATGAGGTCTCTTCCAACTCTACTATTCTATGATTCTAAGTATCAGATCAGAAAGAAGAAATCATCACTGTGGGCAAATGCAGATTGTATAGGGACTCAATCAAATGCAATTATTGTATTTAGTTTGGAAAAGTACATTACTTATCAATTAAAAAGAATATCTTATTTTAAGTTTTTGAATCTACACGTAGAGCAAACTCAAGTCTCAAATGTTCTCTAGATCCTATTATGATTCTTGTCATTCAACACTGAAGCAATTCCTTGTATTTTCAGAATGTTTTTAAACACATTTTAACCTTATATTCTATTTCTATTTATTCAGTCTGTGGATTTCCCCCTTAATCTAATCAGGTCTGCTCTCTTGTGGTGCAATGATTTTATATGATGTATGACGAAAGGAATAATTTTATGATTTCAACAGGAAGCTTTTGGATGTGATTATTAGTATAAAAGAAACTTACCGGTTATTAAATCATTAGCCTTTTAATGTTCATGGCTGTAGACAAATATTAAAAAACACACATACAAATATTAGCAATATCATAGGTAATTACTACAGCAGTATTTTAACATCTAACTCAGTTTACATTAGTTGCACTATGTCCTGGATCAATATTACCATCTTCTGGCCTTGCCTTAATTTGCAGCCTTTAGGTTGTTTTACCAAATGCTTCCAATGCATGTAATAATGTTATTTTTGTCTGTTTCATAAATTCAATGCAGTATAATTGTGTATGAGTCCTATCCTCTAATATTTGTGTGACAGAACCAGTACATGGAAAGTCTTATAAAGATCAATACAGGTTGAGGATCCCTTATCTGGAAATAGTAATAATACCTTTTGCTTTCTGATTGTTTAATGAACACATTTCATGCACAAAATGATTACAAATGTTGTGCATAAAATTACCTTTAGGTATTCTGTACAAGTTATATATGAAACATAAATGAAATGTGTATTTAGACTTCGGTCACATGTCCAAGGTATCTTATTATATATGTAGATGCAAATAAAGGTATTCCAAAATCCAAAACATTTCTCATCCCAACCATTTCGGATAAGGGATACTCAACCTGTTCTTGTAAAGATTGAGACCTTCACAGATGATGTTCTGTTTTGATTTAAAATGTGTATAAAACTACCTTTAGTTTATCTGTACAAGGTATATGTGAAACATAAATGAAATGTGTGTTTATACTTCGGTCACATGTCCAAGGTATCTTATTATGTATGTAGATGCAAATACAGGTATTCCAAAATCCAAAACATTTCTTGTCCCAACCATTTCGGATAAGGGATACATCCAAAAATTGTCCATAGGAATTTTGTTACTAATAGAGCAATTAGAGTTCCCTTTCTTAAATTGACTCTTTTGCTTTCATCTTAGTTTTATACTGACGTAATTCAGGGGGTTGGGGGTTGGAAACACAAATGCTCCTAATTTTTCTTTCTAAGATAAAAAGTGGTGTGTAATTTACACTTTCTGTACTGCTCCTGAGTAAAACTTTATGTTGCTACTCTCAAATTAGAAAATATTTGCATCTGCATGAAACTTTCCAGCAATTCAAATTTTGACATACTTTTCAAAAACTGGTAGAAAATTATTTTTGAAATTTATTTGGCAAGTGGCAAAAAGAAAAGATTTAGCTTTGGACTACCAGATTTGAACTGATACTTTGCTGCTTGCTCTTTAGCATGGCTCAAAAATGGACTATTGCTGTTCGAAGGCTATGACTTCTGGTTTGAATAATACAGATATATGATTTAATCGTCAAATCCCACAGCATTTTCATATTTTAATTTGTTTTATAAAAGTCAGGGACTCCCAATCTGTTAAGTTAGCTAAAGATATAGTGACAGCTGCGGGCCTCGTGTTCAATTACAGCATTTGGCCTAATTTTTGGATTTATGTGTCTCCTAACCTGAAAGGATTATAAAGAGTTTTGTAGCATTTTCAGTGGTTTTAATCAAAACAGAACATCAACTGTGAAGGTCTCAATCTCCACAAGAACAGGTTGATTATTTCTTCTCTTTGCCATAAATTAGCAAGCATAACCTACAGCCGATGTCTGAATGGTCAAGACCTTTTTTTCCTACTTGCTATGTTTCACAACTTGGAAGACATTTCACTCTCATGAAAAGCTGAAAATATGGAAAAGAAAATCTTTATTTCAATATAGGAACATCATTCAGCATTTCAAAACTACAGTTATTCATTCGAAGTACAAAGTGGTAGGAATTTCTTGTAGCCAGCCTGTACAGTATATTTATTTTAAGTATTACTAATTTGAAAAACTGATATAAAGAATAGATTTGTTTGTAAGAGCAGTAAAGTCCAATAAACCAAAATAGAATTTCATGCTCCATCCATTCTAACCAAAACCACAGCAACACTAAAGTAATATTAATAACCACTTTACACGAAATAATTTGTATGTCTTAAAATCTAAACATAAAAATTGCCACTACTAAGTAGGGGCTTATTAAATATTTTGAATCAAGCCTGAGTTCAATACATATAAAGCCATTTTGATATACAACTTGGGAATTACACACAGTGCTTATAAATTCCTGAATTTTAGCACTTCAAGGGGAGCCTCAGTCTTTATACACTTCTATACAATTGATTTCACTGTTTCCAAAACTTAGATTAAAATCCAGGATTGAAAGTCAGGGATAGTCCTAGATTGATAGTCAATTTTGTTTCCTACCACAATCTATTGTATTGCAGTGCAGGAAATAAAATCCCAACCATATAATGCAAAAACTCATATATTTTACATTGTCAAAAAAGACAGGTTTAGGTAGCATTGGGTAATCTTACACATGCACTCAGTAGTAAAATGATTTATTACCGAGTGTGGTGGGATATACTTGTGTGACAGTAAGTACACAATAACAATTTGTGTGATGTAAACACTGGATTTTTTTATAAAGCAATCTGAAACTGCACACATTTAACTACACAAGGAAAATATCCACAAATAGTCACCAGGAATGGGACAGAAGTTTTTTTTTACTTCAGAATTATATACCTGTTTCATGCTGGTTCAGTCACTGTGTCATAGCCACAGCTTACAAAGGTATAAATAATTTTCTATGTGAAGCATGCCTATGGAAAACGGTAAGTCAGTTGTCACAGACATTTACTGAAATAGTCAATGTAATCACTATTCATTAATATACAAACAATAGCCTTGTTTTAACTTATGATGAAACAACATACTTGATATATTTTGGGAGGAAAAATCAGATTGAATTCCAATGTCTGAAATATTAGTATGATGAAATTGTATTTTCTTTCCCTATGAACTGTCACTTTTATGTATTATAAATGCTTTCAAGTAAATTAAGATTTCAGGGCACACCTGAAAATATATCTATATAATTTATTCACTTTAATGAGAAAAACCATGAAAATAACCACACATAAACATATTTTCTTTGAAAAATAACACTACCAAAATTTCATTCCATTTGAGAGGAAGTTACTGCTGTTCTAGACAAGCCATATTTCTTTCTCTGTTTATGGGGATGAAAAATCCATGTATCTTTTAACTTTTTCTCTTTGCTGACTCATGCTTCTTGGATATAATGCTAGGGAAGCCATGTTACTCATAATTTTTCCTAGGATTATGGATTTAATGACTTATTATAATCCCTATAGCAACATACCATGAATAGGATGTGGCACATATAAATGTAGACATGGCAGCACTTAGGTGATTTTCCCCAATTATTTCAGAATCCTTTAAATATTTATTTTGGAATCTCTGTATTCTGAAGAATTAGATGAGCCGGAATTTGGTACATGAATTAAAATTGTAAATCAAGAAAGACAATTAAGAAATTGTACACAATTTACAGTGTATGGAAAATCTGTTCTTAAGACATTAAGTCTTTCATCCTTCTTTAATCTAAATGCCTTTTCAATCATCACACTCATGCCAGTGGCGACTGTTAAGTGTCCACTCATAATAAAATGTGACAGCACTGATGTCATCAATACTAAGAAAGTTACTGAGTCAAAGCAATTCCTTTGTTTGATTCACTATAAAGAAAAAAATAATCTGTCATAAAAGCAGATGTATGCATTAACAGGTCAGAGAAATATTCATTAACTCTACTGGAAATCCAATTTCAAAATGCAATCCAATGGAAACTAAGCAATGAATAAGTGAAATTGTGTTCTCTTACCTCTTGTACAAAACAAAGAAATTTGATTTTAAATTATTTCAAGAGGAATTGATTTTAATAAAATATTCATATGACTCCTAATGGATAGATAACAATTTACATGTGAAAGTTGATAGATGTTATTCTTCTTTTCTTGAATCTTCCAAAATTACCTGATAGCATTATAAGCAGCAAAAAGTTGACAAAATATTTTAGAAATGTTTTATGTTGATCAGGCATGAAGGTTTTCCCATTACAATTTTTTCCTTATAACATTAGAAGAAATGAATATTTTAGTGTGGAAAAAAACAGTGGCAAGGGGAAGGAAGTTTTGTTGGGTTGCCACTGCAGCACCATGGTTGGATTAGGCCTATATCTCTGATATGTTCTGATAGAGTGATCAGACCTGAAAGGCTACAAACCATTAATACAGATGGGAACTTTTCAAGTTAACTTGGCTTAACGTCCTCTCTAAATATGACACTCGACTTTATCATCAATCATTCACATTGGTGCTTTTCTGTAGAATCTTGATTTCTATATAATATAGGCAAAATCTGTCTTGAATACTTCATTTTCTTTTCTTTAAATTTTGCATTAGAGAAATTTTTATATGCCATAAATGTGAAATTTGAAGTTAGGAGATATCTGGAGACCATACCAGGAACTAGAAGTACACCTAACACATTTAATCAGCATAATTTCACACACAATTATGTAACTAATTAAGCATACTTTAGTCATAATATCAACAGTACATAAATAACACAAGTGTTTTTTTTTTCCTTTAAAAAACACAAATTTCATCACTGGTCCCAAAATACAAAATAAAAGTACTAAGGCAGGAGCTATAATATAAAGTTCTTAAAGTACATTTAACATCATTACTGCTTAAAACTGGAAATATAATTTAACAAAATACAGCTAACATTTACAGCATAAGGCCCTTTGGTTTCTTAAGCAGCAAATGGAAACAATTTAACCAGTGAAAGGCTTCGAAAAATAATGTGTGTAAGTGTGTTTTGTAAAAAAAGGTTAACCAATTCTTTGCTTCTCAAAATAGCCACCCATAGCCCAAGGTGTTATATAAGAAAGATTTCAAAAATCCAAGAGAAGAAACAGTTAAACACCAGTAGAAATGGTAACAGTGTAAAGACAGGGAAAGTTTGGTAGAGAAGCTGAACATCCCACTCCTGTTAAGCAAGATGTACTACTGCTTCTTACTTAGGAAATTCTTTTTTTACATTTGGAACAACATTACAATGGAGTATGCAGAACCATTAAATTTTGCTTAAAATTAAGCAATCTGCCCCAGACTGTGGTTTATTTTAATCTAAAGAAAGACATTAGCAGCAGTCAAATAAATCCACAACAAGAGTAAACCATAGGGATGGAAAAGATTTGTTTCCGTCTTAGAAGTTACCATATGCTTTCCATATTATTAAGCCTCAAATTCATTATGGATGGCCTGAAACAGACTTCGTTTCATTAATTTGTACCTGTATTGTTTTTGTATGATTAAACAATCTCACATTTTTTCCCAGGATATTAAGATTACCTTGCCAGCAATGTCGCTACTACTGTAGGACCAGACAGCTTAGCATTATCAGTAGGAATTGATGCAACATGGTCACCTTAGCAGCTTTTTAAAAGTAGCAACTTCATTTTTGCTGATGAATATAATTCCCTTTCAAACCAACCTTGTTCTATATTGACAGAGATAAGAAATCTTAACCTTAAATCTAGTTTCACGTGTTTACAAAAATCTCCCTTCCAATACATGCCAACTATAAATCTTTCTATACCAGAAGGTATTTGTAACTCAACAATATACGAAATGCAGACAATGCAAAATTAACAGGAGACCACAATTCAGCACATATTTGAAATCTTGTGCACACGATAAACTCAACAGCTTTTCAGCAATTACAACCTATCTGCTTGTATTTATTTGCAAGATGTTTATTTATTAAACACAGTGGTCAGAACAGAAATTCCTGAAGTTGCAAAGTATACGGTATAATTTTTCTGAGTACGGTACGTTGATTGATTCAACCTGACTTTAAAGTGGTGAAATTAGGGGGAAGGGACCATTTGGTGCCTACAAAAATTAAATACATAGGGGAATAAAATGTTCTATTAGGCCATCCTGGAAACTGCCTTTTTCTTGTCCATTTTGCTAGATGAGTTTCCTCAAATCAGCTTTTCATCATACATAAATATATATATTTAACCAGCTTGCTCACAATTACAATTATTACCCAAAAAGGTCTTTTAAGTCATTGCTAGCTGAGCTGCTGGTTGTCATACTGTTTGCTGGCTGTGTAAAGTTTTGAGGATTAAAGAAAGGATTCCCCTGTAAGCCAAAGCCAGGTTGTCCCATTACATTCATCTGTGTTCCCAAAGCAGGATTGTTGGTACCCTGGGAAGGTACAAACTGGTTAAGCCACTGATTTGTTTTTTGTTGAGACAATTGATTCATACTCATTTTGGGTTTTTGAGGCCCAAACAGGCTATCTAAAGCAGACATATCTGGAGGCCTACTTTGCTGTGCTGGCTGTGAAACCGCAGTTGTGGTATTCATTGGGGAATAAGGTGTCATATTTGCTGCTGGCAACATATTCATATTGGTCATTCCAGTAACGCCAGTATTACCAAAGAAATTCTGACTTGTGGTGCTAATTCCCATGCCAAATCCAGAAGGCTGAAATCCTATATTAGCATTTAGTCCATTTCTCTTAGCACTTTCAACAGGTGATGGAAATCCCATTCCAATACCCACGGAAGAAAAGCTACTTGAAGAAGAAACTTTAGTTTTGTTAACAGATTGGTTGGTCAATGATGCCATGTTCTCTCTCAAAGTATCAGTCAAGTCCTTTGTCTGCAAAACAGAAAACATTTGAAAGTAAAGTATTTAACAGCATTATCAACAGACTGCTGTTAAAAAGATGGCAATGTACTAAGAATGCTTTACCCAGCAGAATTTCCATTTTTAGTTCAAGACAAATATGAGTATACAACTGTAATCATATCTGTATCCATAATCATATCTGTATATATAGAAATATGACATGAATGTATTGGCATCATGAAGACTAACCAATTCTATTTGGCATAAATTTTGGTAGACTGCACTCCACTTTACCAGATGCTACAGGCACAAAAGATTATGACAGATAAAGTGTGCCACTAGATTTCTAGTTGCAGCAGACTAATGTGGTAATACCTCTGGAATTGGTCAAATGAGCAGTAGTAACTTTGGTACAAATGACCTTCAGATAGTTTGACTGGTGTGTAGCTGTGACTCCTAGATACAGTTTTCCATGCTCTGATAACCTCCAGAGCAGGCAGCTGCTGTGCATTTTATGTGAAGCCTGTTCAGATGCTGTTGTTCATAAAACCCCTTAAATAAAATACAGTACAATGGTATCAATAGTAACTTGTAGTACATAACAGACTGGATCCAGACTAATGGTATTGATTTAAATTCTACTGAAACCTACCTTAAAATCTAGTAATGAAATCCCATCTATTTCAATGGAAACAAGTACAGATGAATAATTTCTTGCCAGTAGCCAAAATGTATTCTACTTTTCTCATATGTTCTACAAAAGGCATTTGAAATGGTTCTATCCTGCTACTGGAAAGTTTTTTTATTGTTCATTCATCCAGACTTTATATTGTAAAGTATTTATATATGTAAATATAAAATGAAGAAACTCAAACTCATTCCAAGTAATACAAAACAAATGTATCTTAGTAGCTTGTTGCTACAGATGCAGAGTTTCCCATGAAAAGTTCCCTTACAACATTCCATTCGTACCTGTTTGACTGGAGCTGTAATTGTATGAGTCTGAGGTTTAAGTGGCTGTTGGCTTTTCAGTTTCTGAGCTTGTTCTTGTTCTTTTGCTAACTTTTGCTTTTCTTCAAGTGTAAGTGACCCCTACAAAAGAATACACAGTGGCAGATTGACAAGATCCTCAGAGTTGGGGAAGGCTGGTCTAGTCATTTGGACCAAACCAACCTTCCCCAACTTCCCCTACCAGACATGATGGAGTGCAATACCCAACGGGCACGCTGACTGGAGTGTGATATGTAGTCAAAAAACATCTGGAGGGCAGGTTGAGGATGGCTGAAATCCTCCATATTGATAGCAGGCCACTGAAACAAACAGCACTACAACCCACCCATTTCAATAAATCTACTCAAGCATTACTAACTTTGAACCGAAGACTTTGTTTCACTTCATTTCCTCTGTCCTTCACATCTTCCTCTATCTTGGATTGTTTTAGAGGAGAAAACTTCTGTGTTTTTGCCTTCTCCAATCATAGGCTTTTAAAAAAATGTTGAATTTCTTTCAGAAGTTTCAGTAAGCAAATGAAATGCTGGATGTATCATTCAATCTGCACTCCATGAACATGCCTACATTTCAGGGAGCTGACTGAGGGATAACAATGTTGGGACCCAGGTGACAAAATCTTGTTACTCCCTTTCTTTTACTGGAATCAACACAACAACATTTAGCTGAAAGATGTGGTTTCATAAGGCCTATTAAAAAGCAATAAAAAAGGAGGAAAGCAATTTCTTCCAGCGGCTTTAGTGAGAGACCAGCACTATTGGTCTCTTCCTCCAACTACCATGAAACAGATCTACTTGCTCTACTGAGGTCATATTCTTCTATCTCCTTCTCTCCTTAACATTCATTTAAACATTTTTGTCCCTGGCCCTGAGATCAGGAACAGTCTTGTTTCTTTATTGGTTTATAATCTGCTCTGGGGAGTCTTGTGGCAGAAGAACAGAAACAGCATGTCTTAATGGAGTAAGCGATTTAAAACACATCCCAATTATGTTTGATTTGTGTCAATAATTAAAATTGAACAGTTCTCTACAGCACATTTCAAAACATTTTAATTGCAGTTGAGACCCCACAGTTGTAGGCTTAACTTTTGCAGATTTGGTTACTATGATCTCTTTAGGAATCTCTAGATCTTGACAGATAGCCATAGTAGGCCAAGAAATATATAGGTTGAAATACCACCCGAAGTGAATTTTAAAAAATCTTCCTACTTCTCTATATTTCAAATCATCATTTGTTATTAAAACTCACCTTTCTCTGATTTGTCAGCAGTCCATTCTCTTTACAGTCAGATCCACTAGTCAAAATATCTGTTCCTAGATTGGTAAATACCTTGTCAATCTGTTCAAATTAAAAACCAAAACTTTAAAAACAGTTTAATAAAACACTGCACTAATGTAATTAAGACAGCTTCTTACCTGATTGACTGTATTGCTGCCTTTTTTTTCTTCAGGCATATTCATCTGATTTATATCCAAAGATCTGTTGTACAAAAGTACAGTTTCAATCAAAGTAAAGCAAACCATTTCAGCATTGAAAGCAATAACAATCCAACTACATATACAAAATTCCATTAAGGTATTGAATAAACTATGATAAATTTTGATTCAGCATAGCAGTAATATGTACTTACATTACATTCTTAATCTACAGGTCACAAGAAGCACATGTAATAGCACAGTGCAATATTATTTTGGAGCTACAGTAGAGTCTCACTTATCCAACATAAACGGGCCGGCAGAACGTTGGATAAACAAAAATGTTGGAGAATAAGGAGGGATAAAGAAAAAGCCTATTAAACATCAAATTAGGTTATGATTTTACAAATTAAGCACTAAAACATCACGTTATACAACACATTTGACAGAAAAAGTATTTCAATATTCAGTAATGCTATGTAGTAATTACTGTATTTACGAATTTAGCACCAAAATATCACGATGTATTGAAAACATTGACTACAAAAATGCGTTGGATAATCCAGAATGTTGGATAAACGAATGTTGGATAAGTGAGACTCTACTGTACTTAAATCTCTAATGCAAATGGAAAGATTTAACATGGACAGAGAAATCATAAAAGGCAGCAAAATAGTATCAATATAATATAATGGCAACAAATTATGCACACTTACTTTTGCTGTTCTTGCATAATATGGATTTGTTCGAGTTTGATCTTATGCTCAGCTTCCAATCTACTTAACATCTCTTTTATGACTGAAATGAAGGAATTAAACTAAAAGAGAAATATATTTTACATGAAGACAGCTTTAAAAGTTACGTTTTAATCCTGGGCAAGACAACATTATACAAGGAACAGACTACAGCTTAATCCTATTAATGTGAACATGAGAGTCAGTCCCATTGACTCTACAGTTCAATGCATAACAGAAGAAAGTTGTCCTCTATGCATGATGAAAATGTAAGATGAGACTGCAATAGCATTGCATCTCCCTGCCCTGTGTTTTGTAGAGTAAGAATGAGCTAAGAGAGTTATTTTCTACACTGCTTTCAGGAGTGATATACTTCAACCAGCAAATAAAGACAGATTTTACATAGCTGTATTTACATCACTGTTGGTTACATGTGAGACAGGCAGATAAAGCAGTGTGTGTATGAAACAGAGGAAGAGAGGGAGAGAGCGTGCAATGCATTTAAGTCCCAAAGTATTAGCGAAATTTAACAGAACCAGTGAACTACAATAGACATCAGTAATGGGTTTTGGTTATCCCAGAAGAATACAGAATGAGCAATATGTGTGACTAAATGCTAAAGCTTTAATGGCAGCCATGATCCTTCAGTATACTTTTCTTAATGTAAGCCTCAATGAAACCAGTCACAGATATATGAAAAATAGTGATCCTACCTGATTCAGATTCAGATTGTTCTCAATGCTGAGAGGAATCAGATGAGGCAGCACTTTTCCTGCTAGCTGTTCTTTTGTAATTCCCAGTTTTTTATGACTAAATGTACACTTGTAGATGCCTGTTAACAAACATGAAGTATAACAATTCAGATACCGATAGCAAACTTGCTAATTACAAATTCTTTTAAATACAATTTCCAAAACATATCAATATCTAGGTATTTTTTCTAAAGCAAAGGGATGCAGACAGAGAAGTGTGAACTCAATATGGACTCCATATGAACTTTAAAAAATACAATACAAATCTTAAAAGGGTTTTCCTGAATTTGGGGGGGGGGGGGGATGCTGGAACCTTTGAGAAGTGTTATGTTGGAAGACCTAGAATATGCCCAGAAAAGCCATATTTTATTGGAAGTGGATACATGAAACTGCAGTTATCACTCCTGCAAATACAGGGCTGCACTGCCTCCTTGTGGAGAAGAAAAGGGGGTATAAATAGATATAACAACAACAACAACAACAACAACAACAACAACAACGTGTATCATTGCCTCTGAAACCATATAACAACACAGAGATTAGTATAACAGAACATAATGTTACCTAAAACTCCCATAAGGACCGCAGGCTCCTTGGAAGGAATTTGTTGCAAAAAAGGCAGAATATCATCAAGAACGAACCACTTGTCCAAATATTCCAAAATCTTTCCCAAACAGACCAAGGAATTTACCCGCACCTAATAAAAACAGAAACAAACTCTCTAAACTAAAGTCTTAAGAAGATAGAGAAAAGAGCTTTAAAAATGAACCCAAGTAACACCAACATCTTATATAACATACAAAAGCCATGTTTTACGTCAGTTTATAGAAATTAAGTTGAATCCTGCAATCTTATACTGATTTACTTAGGAATGTTATACTGAAGTGAATTTTACTTTGTGGAAAATATGTATAGGATTTTACAGTGAAAAGCACACAAGCACCAATGCCAACCTAGAACAAATTTCTTCAGAACTGTGTGATGTTAAGATCAATTACAACTACAGAATGCAACAATTATGAGTTTTGTGGAAACAAAGATGCCCAAACCAATAACCTGTGCAAACTTCTCTTTTTCTACTCACATGGTGGTGTGAAGGCATAACATATTTAATATATTCTACCTTCCAACTCAATGCTTTCTTGGCAAGAGTTGTTCAGGGAGGGAGGGTGGTTGGGTTGCCTTTGCCTTCCTCTGAGGCTGAGTGTGGCTTCCAAAGAAATCCAGTGGATTTCCATGGCTGAGCAGGAAAGTCATAGTCCAATGCTCAAATCACTGTACCAAAATGGCTTTCCATCAAAAGCTTGGTGAATATAAAAGGTTTTAATTTATAACTTGGCCCCAACAGTGTAAATGCACTCTGATTACCAATGGGCAGCAAGTTCCAAGATCTGAATTACTGTTTTGTTTTGTTTGTTTTTTTTAAAAAAAACACCACAAAAACAGAAAAGGCCTTCTATCAACTAACCATCCATCTCATTTCTAAAGATGGGTGAATGTGGGGGGGGGGGGGATGAAGTCAGGTTTGTATTTTTTTAAATAAATGTCATTGTGACTTCAAAGTTGCAATCAAAATCTTTCAATTCAAATGCAAAAGCTAGGGTTTAAAATTATTTATCTTTTCTGAATTTCTTTGTGAACAGCTGTGAATGATGTTGTTAGGGAATTAATATCATGGCACCACAATGGAAGATATATTTCAAGAGGGGAAGCACATCAGTTTCTAATATTTTAATTGTCATATAAAATTATATTCAAAATAAAGCATAATTTGCAATTACATGTCTGTTGTGAAGAAGTAAGAAAAGCAGCAAAACATTTTCAGCAAACATTAGTTAACTTACAGCAAGAGATGATGTTTGTAAACATGCATTTTTAACTCTTGGTATCAAAGAATTTTTCATTGATGGATAGTCTATGAGGTTGGCAAATGTAGGTATTATGTTTAAGCAAAGTTCCTGTAAATGAAGGTACCACAATTATTGTATACAAAATAGTATGCAGTTTCAGAGATTTCTTAAAATGTTCGATTTCCCTGCCCCATCCCTGCTCACATGAAATAACTGGATTATTCTATTTGCACAATTGTATGCCACAGCTTCCCAAAGAGTTTAAGCAGCTATCCATAATTCAAAATATTGTAACAAAAAACCTGCACAACTGCTTCTTAAACTGTGGGTCCCAACCTCTTAGCTCAATGTTGGGGACCCGAACAATTTGGCAACAGAAAAACTTTTCTAAACATAATCGAGTGGCTGTTTCAGACATTTACATGAATCTGCTGTGCAATGTTTGCAGTGGGCTCTGCAGAAGATGCTTCAGCTGTACTTTAGTAAGCTTTGCAAATGCTGATTTGTTATCTGCAAATCTTTGATGTTTATATTTACCTTATATAACTGTATACTGGGTCACAAAAAATATTCTCAGGGAAAAGGGCTCCCAAGTGCAAAGGTTTAAGGAGTTCTGATTTAAACTAAGATTGAAGAAAATCTGGCCTTCCACAGGCTATTTCACTGCAATGCCCATCACGCCTCACCACTGAATATGTTTGCTAGGAACTGCACCATCTAGAGGGGCACTGGTTCCCCAATATCAATTTGGAACAAACTGCAGACATGGGATGCCCACAGTACAGAAAATCTCTACCATTGATGCTAAGGAAATACTTCAGTAGAAAAAAAGATCCAGAAGTCTATAAACATTACTCAGAGAAAGGCCATACTTTTCCTCCTTGCAAAGAAAGAAAATTTAGAAAGGCTTTATTTCCTACAAAAAAGTTGTGTTCATTTTTCATGAGCAATAAACAGAATACTGTTAGAAACCTTGTTGTCATTTCCCTAAAATGAAATATACATAGTCATATTACATTCGCTGAGTTGAAAGCAAAGGCAATGAAAATATGCAACAGAGACGCCATGAAAATTTAACATATGTGAACAAGACATAAGATACAAACATAGACAAGTGACACGCTAAAAATTATTGACAACATTTAATGTTGGCAGGTCTGATTTTATATTTTTTTTGTATTTACCTTGTATTGTTTTAAGTCTTTTTATAGAACGTTGCTTATAAGAACTCACCAGCGGGCTACAGACAAAATGTATTTATAGAATTAATATAAATGTGATAAAAAATGTTTCCTACACACAGGGGATTCTTTTAGCTATAATGAAGCTTAACAACAACAAAAAAGCTATGTTACCAGACCTGTATCTGAATTGAAGGTGCTTCTAAGGCTCTATAAACCATTGGCAGAACACTGTTCTTTATTTCATCTGGAGGTGTTTTAGTTAGTAGCAAGTCCATTTTTTGAAGAAATATCAACAGAATCTGTTTAAGAAATAAAAGTATTAACATGATCAAAGATTGTTTGTTATTATTTTCAGGATAGCATTTGCTATTAAAATTATGTGCTGAAATATGAATGTAAACACAGCAAATGCATACACTCACCATGTTGCTAGCCTGTAAGCATGGAAAACAAGAATATCTTGACATTATTCTCTATTTTGATAGAGAAGTGACAGAAGTGCATTTGTGGATTACAGACACATGAAGTATATCTATAAAAACAATATGTTAGGGGTCCCCAAACTAAGGCCGACGGGCTGGATGCAGTCCTCCATTGTAATTTAAGCGGCCTCCACCCTAAACTTCAGACTTAAGAGTTGCCCAAAGTCTGAAAAACTTAAAGGCACAATATTAAGAATCCTATTAACTTTACTATCTCATCAACCAAAAGCTGGTCACACTTCCCACTGAAATACTGGTAAGTTTATGTTGGTTAAAATTGCTCTTAATTTTAAATATTGTATTGTTCTTTCATGCACTACCAATAAGATAGGTGCAGTGTATATTGGAATTCATGGATTTTTTTTCAAACTATAGTCCAGTCTGAGGAACTGTGAACTGGCTTTCTGTTTAAAATGTTTGAGGACCCCTGCACTAGACTAACAAATAACAGCTCTTCCTTTTCACTAATGCCACCACTGGCACCTGACATATTTAGCTGAACTATAGCTAGCATACTATGCCATGGAGGTAGTTGGAATCTTTAGACTGGAAACATTTTATGAAAATATAACTATTTAAACTTTTCATTTCACAGTTCCAAAGGAGCACTGCGGTTGAAATATCAAACTAATAGAAGAAGAAGAAAAGCTGGGCCATATTGAACGGAACACAACCATAGATACCTAGTTCAAATTTCTTTAGATAATGTTAGATCACTCAAATTTAATCTAAGCCTACTTCTAATATTTTTTGTAAGGAGAAAAGGGAAAGACATGTGTATTGTTGCTGTTATTTGTTATCAAATTTACTTTGACCTATAGTAGTCCTATGAATAAGATACTATCAAGATCCATGGTCATCAGCTATCCTGCTCAAATCTTCCAAACTCAAGGCCATGGCTTCCTTGATTGAATTAATCCACTTGTAGTGCAGTCTTGCTCTCTTCCTATTACCTACACTTTATCATATCACGTATGTGTTAATGTGGGATTTGGGTATTGGTAGTGTTTAAATGAAATTTGTGTCTTGTCTGTATTGCATACTGATTGCATCATCCAGAGTGTGCTATAGTCTGGAAAGAGTTAATTGCTGAGAAGCTGTGATGACCTTGAGTGTCCAGACACAAGTGTGTGCATTACTGATTACATCAGTTCTGTTCAGTTCAGAGTTCTGTCTGCCTAGAGTGAGAGTCCTGTGTCTATTGTCTGCAAGTCTGTTTGTCTTGATTATTGCTGAAGTCAGTAAAACTTTGTATATAGTTTTACTATCATCTCTGGGTGTCAGTTCGTTCTGCGTTCCACTAATTCCATCGAACTACTGCTGCGCTGCTATTACTCTGACAGTATGCCCTTTCAAACCTTTTCCTTGACTTTGGAAGACAATTATCCAACTAATAAATATATAAAAGCAGCATGGAGTCATCCACAAAGTACCAGTCTACCATCTCATTACAGTGTGGAAGTGAGCCTGCACTTCTGAAGGCTATGCCAGCAAAGTGGAAATTCTAGCAAGTTCTACCAAGCTGGTAAGACTTCAAATATACAGTAGAGACCTGTTGTCTGAGATAAGGGGGCGGGCCCCATCTCAGATAACTGAATGGCTCGGATAGGGCGAAGTCTTGCGGAGGGATGTTATATGTTAGTATTTTGTATGTTAGCATTTTGTGATTTTCATGATTTAACACATGTTTGTTTTATGTTAATGTGGCATTGAATTATTGCCAGTTGGAAGCTGCTCTGAGTTCCCTTCAAGATTGAGATAGAGCGGGATAAAAATACAGTAAATAAATAAAATAAATAAATAACAGCAACAAAGGGAAAAGGGTAGCTATAATTCAAGATTTAAGAATAAAAAACATATTAACAATACCTTACATTCAGTTACTTGTAATGCCCTTAATAGCCTTGCTCTAAAAGGAAAGGATTACCTAAAACTTGTAAGTAACAGCTGGCTAAGAAGTTCTTCTTTGGCAAAAGTAAGATAATACAGTACCATCTCTTATTCTGGCTCTTGATTACTGCTACCAAGCTTTATAAGAAAATATGAATTTTCAAGAATTTAGCTTATGTCACAAACGCACCTGGATTGGTTCTTGTTGTTTAAACACAGGGCTGAGATCAGGCAGAATTAGTTTTATGTATTCTTCTTTGGTACACTCCTCCGCAATTAGCAGAACATTGGGCAATACAAAAGGTACCATGTCCGGATTTACAAATTCAGATGTTAAGCAAGGTAAAATCCTCTGCACTATAACGCGCTAAAAGAAAACAGACATATTTCTTGTTAGCACTTACTTATTATCTTCAACAATCCTAAATTTAGAAGTAATCTCATACAATTAATGTATTTCTTCAATTCTAAGATGCACTTTTCCCTTTATAAATCTCTAAAAATGGGGTGAGTCTTAGAATCACTGTTGTATTTTATGGATTTTTGGTTGTGAAACCACAACTGATGACATCTTATAAAAGATCACATTGGTATTATAAACTTCTCAAAAATAATACTGTATATCTATTTGCCTTGTAAACATGCACCTGTCTAAGCTGTCAGTAAAATAAACTGTTAAGAACCTTTGTATTTCAAATCCAAAATACAATATATTATGAAGTAACAATGAATGATACAAATAAAAAAGGAGGGAGACATATGTCTATAAAAATGCCTATAAAATAAATTGAGTTTGCTGACCTTGGGTAGCTTGGGTAAAACTTTTGGCAGCCCTTTAAAAAACTGAGATTTTTGAAGATTATCCCTTTGGAATAAAGAATCAAAATACTGTAGTGTCATAGCCCCAACATCATCAAAAAATGGGATCTGAAATAAATATGAAAAAAGAAAGTTACATTTGATGTTATGCTATATATTACAAACGAATTCGTATAAATTTTGAACTGGAAAATAGTCAAGAGGTAGTAATGGTAATTGAAACATTTCTTTTGGCATTAAAAATATGACCTACTTTTATATAGCAGCATAACATCATCCCCTTAAAAAAACATATTCTGCCAGGCAACAGTTCCAGTAAATCACTCACTTGATTTGTTAATAAAGCAGTCTTAAGCTCTTTCGCAACAGAAATATTAATAAATATCTTCTATGATTTTCATAAACTGGAATATTGCTCAAAGAAAATTAAATATTTAAAAGTCAAATGCTAATTTCTTATTAGAGTTGCTAAAATGGCTTTGTGCTATTTCCTGCAGATATTTTAAGTAATCCTTCTATTTACCCACTTTAGTCATTTGGTCTGCATCTGGTCTGACAGCAGGAGCGACATTTAAAAGTAGCTTTACATGCTCACAGACTTCTTCTGGGATGTTTTGAAGATTGTTGGCACCCAAACGGCTAAGCTGGACAAATAAAACACATATTAGTTACATCAATAGATAATGTACTTATTAAAATCAAGCTAGATATGTCAATACATTCATATATTTTAAATATGTCTTATTTAGTTCATATAAATGTAGGGGGAAATGGCAGGAGGGAGGCATGTTAGTCCCAGCACCTCTACTGCTATTACTTCGAAATGTGAAATGTAACTTTCTGAAGAAGAGAGCTTTGAATTTCAAGCATTTTGATTGTGTGAAGAACACCAATGGTTTGACATGTCCTTCCTTTTTCAAAAGTTGCTCTTCATAGGAGGAAAAACTCAACAACAAGGTGGGGCTAGCAAACCCCCTTCCTTGCATTTGTATTTTAAGTACATTTATAATGCCTGAATAGGGAGATACACAACTATATGCGTGCACGCACCTGCTGTTTCAAATATAAGCAAACAGTTGGACCACATAACGAAATGCTGTAATGCTTTTATTTAAAGAAAAGGTGGGAGTTATGTAACCCTTGGGATGTTGTTGGACTGCATGTTGCAGCAGATGTCCTCAGCACAGTATAAAGAAAGCTGAGAATTGCAGTTCAACAACATTGTTTGTCAGGGTGCCAATCAACTGTGTTCTTCAGGATGCTGCTTCTTCCACTTGGTGCTTTTTATTTTTATTTCCCAAAGACTATTCACAGTCAACTAATTTGGGTGTTTTGGGAAAAGTTCCTGCCTTAACATCTTAAAAGAATATATTTTGTATTCTAACAAGGATCCGCCTTGCTTCTCATGCCCTCCATTTCTGTCAGCTCTCTTCATTACAATTTACTGTCAGGAGGAATGATCTTTGATAATGGCGCATAAATTATCTAGTTGCTGCTCAATTTAAGAGTGGCAACTATTTCTAAGTGGTTATGCTGATCACTTTAGGTTTCCAAGTTTCATGCTTGCTCACTGAATTCAGCGCACATTTTTACTTGGCTTATCTTTGAAATGCATTGCCCCAAAACTGCTTTATTAGTTAACAAAACAAATTAACAATATACCTGATCGAGCTGTCTACTGAAACTTTTGTATATATCTTGTTTGTTGACCTCAAAAACGGGTTTTCCATTATTAAACACAGCATACATAATTGCTCCTAAAGAGTACATATCACTAGCAGTCTCACAGCTCACTGCAAGAATGTATTCAGGTGCCAAATATTCAGGGTTGGGAAGACACAAAGATGGTAAGTTTGGGTCCCATTCTTTACAAGAGTATTTTGGCTGCAAGAAAAAAAAACAGTAGGAATAGTGTTTTCTAGCATAGGTTTAAACAACATTATCAAAACATTGTTTCTTAACACCTCAAAATATGAATTTAGTGCCCTAAAGCAGAGTTTCTCAAACTGTGCTCCTCCAGATGTTTTGGACTTCAGCTTCCACAATTTCTAACAGCTGGTAAATTGGCTGAGATTTATGGGAGCTGAAGTCCGAAACATCTTGAGGAGCACAGTTTGAGAAACAGTGCCCAAAAGAGATGGGTGCTTTTACCAAGAATCTGAGAGAAAACTGAATGTAATCTTTCAGCAGTGAAATACAACACTGAAGGAATCAGATTTTATACTAGATGTAAATGGGATTTCATCTTAAAGGTATATGCCCTCCAGTTCTAGACAAAGCTACCCCAAAGCTACCCATTTAGATGATACTGGCATTTTATTACCACTTAAAATTATTTCAAGTTTTCTTAAAATAAAAACTGTCTTGCTTCTGTGTTCTTTTTCTATCTACCAATGAATTGGTCTACTTTATTTAAGAAAGGATAGATTTTGTATTTTCAAAATGTTTCTTTGTCTCGGCAGTTCTAGAGAGAATTCTGGAGCAACCTGAAATCATTATAGTGCTTTAGCAAAATTTGAATGCCTGAAAATGCATCCTGTATTTTAAGGTTATGGCTATTCTATACTACCACCTGCTCCCCCCCCCCCCCATTTTCTCCACCTTTACCTTCTTGCTTTGCAATCTGATGATTTTGCAACCTGTAAGTGGGTTCCAAAAAGGTATTCCTCTAATATGGATTTTTTTTCATATGTCCCAAAATTGAATTTTAAATGAAATTAGTTATTGTCACTACAAGAGAATTATGCACTGGGTTTATTTGAGTTACATCCCATTGCTTTGATATACATTTTCAGAGTTAAATAAACTAAACTAATCATATCAGACTACACAGAGAAGCCATTGAAATCCACAAGCATGTGGACAATTTCAACAGAAAGGAGGAAACCATGAAAATGAACAAAATCTGGCTACCAGTATTTTAAAAAAACTCTAAAATCAGAACAGTAAATAAGGAACAACACTCTAAAAACAGAGGAATTCCAGACATGAATCAATCAGGGGCAGTTAAAACCTCCCAACAAAGGATTCCCCAGGCAGGAAGAAGCTAGGACATGAAGCTGACAAGGCCGTTAATGCTAATCAAGGTGATTAATTACCAACACAAAGACAAATTATTGGTATCTGACTACTCAGACAAAGTTAAACATCTTATTACCTCTTGTTCTGATGGATTCATGGATTGAATACAAAAGTCAAATCCCGTAATTTTCCATGCGCCACTTTTATTTAAAATGATGTTTTCTGGAGAGAGGTTGCCATGGACCATTTTCACACTGCTATGTAGAAATGACAAGCCTTCAGAAACCTGTTAGAAAAGAGTGTCTTTGTCAGGGGCTTTGTTTCCTACCCTTATGAAGCCACGCTATATGAGCAATGTTAGCTTTTCCTCCTTGAATTGATGCCAGAACTGCTGATATTATGGTCAAGAAGGGAAGTGGAAGGCATTCAATTCCAGATGAGGGACAATCCATTCCCAACCTTTTTTTCTTTACTCTCAGCAGCACTGTGTGATTCCTGCTGAGGGAACAGACTTGCAAAAGCTTCCTAAAAATCTTCAGAAAGAGCAGCTGCCATATAAATATTTGCTTCTGTGCCAAAACAACAGCAAATTCTGTGGGTAAATTCACACATTACAACAACCTAGAGATTAGAGATGGGATTTCAGGACTTACCTTGTTGTTTTGTGTCCCGACTTTCATTGAAGCCCTGATCCATTTTCATCTGATCTTCCAAAATTGGGAGGTCAGACATTTGTTTTGTTTTTTTTGGAGGGGGGGAAGGTGCCAGCCATGGCCACAGCAGCAGCCAACACCGCTCAAATGCCTGGTAAGGAGCCGGGCAAAGGGAGAGCGGGAGGTGCAGGACGACTTAGCCACCCCCAAACTCCTCCCCCCCACCAGGCCTGTGCACATAGGCCCAAAGCTGCACCTGTAGGCTCGGATGCCTGGGCCTACGGGTGCAATCTTTGGGCCAGGCCTAGTCGGGCCTCGCAGGACTTACAGTCAAGTGCCGAGTAAGGATTGCTCCTTACTCAGCACTCGACTGTAAGTCCTGCGAGGCCTGGGCGCCTAGTCCCAAAGCCTGCACCCATAGGCCCGGGAGCTTTAGGCCTATGGGTGCAGGCTTTGGGCCTACACACCTGGGTCCCGCAGGACCTACAACTGATCGATCCGAAAGGCAGGCTTGGAGCCGATATTGGCTCCTGCCTGCCTTTCATTTCGAGGCAGTTTTTGTTTCGTTGGGGGTATTTCTGTTTTGTGCCATCCGAATGGACGATACAAAACAGAAACGCGAATTAAACAAATGAGACAAATACTGCACACATTTCTACTAGAGATTCAAAAAGTCCAGGGCTGTCATGGATGAGTATTGTGTTTTAGTGTGTTCAATCACTTCAGCAGGAAAAGAAAACAGTCAATGTATCAAAACAGGGAACTATCCTGTTCCAAACAACCTAGAGAACAAATCTGATGTATACTGTTCATTTGTTCTTCTGAAAAGAATCCATTCAGAAAAGGGAGCTGCCCATTTTTGTGCAACATGACAAACCAGTTTTGCTCCATGGTCTTCTCCCGCACATCAAGTGAGTATGATTAGAAGCATACAGCAGTACACAACATAAAGTGAACTGCCACTGTTTTTGTGAAATATATAGAAAAATAAATAGTATGAATAAAAATAAAAAGACAACCAATGAATTAAAAATCTCAAATCAATCTGTTTTAAGCAAATAAGAGGCAAAGACTTATTGGCTTACATTCAAACAAATTTTAGGTTAGGGTGTCTCATTTATGGAGGTCAACACTCTTGGTTGGCAGCTACGGCATAAAAATCGAGCACAGGGTCACAGAAACATTGCAAGACACACTTATACAAATATTTTCATTCATGTAGCTCTGGCCATGCCAATGGGGCCAAATGCATGTATATGTTTAAAGGTAAGATGTTGTGATACATGTATGATACCAAATGCATTATGCTTGCCTGCACATAGCATTATTAAGGAAGCATATACAAGTGCTGAGTACATACCTGAAGCAAACCGTATTTGGTTTCCACATCATAGAGTTTATATTCTTTGATGTCAGATGGTAAAGGTGATGGAAGATTGTCCCAGTTGCCAAGAACATTGGATAAACTTGCAAAAATTGGTTCTGTGCAAAATGCCAAACAGTCCCTAAAAGAAAAGAAAAAAAGAAGTCAGCCTATTTGACAGATATTCGCAATATGTCCAGTGCTTCTTTTGAAGAATGCTCAACTATCCACTTGGGGTGGTGGGGAGCAAGTGGTGCTTTATATCTTGTGTATATGTGCATGCATGTATGCATGTATATCTGAAAACCCCTAACTCATCTTCTGTGAAATAGGCGAAGACAGTATGTCCCCAAAAATGTATACACCCTTGAAAAGACAATAATGGCTATAGAGTGATTATCTGAAAGCTAAATAAATACATTGTATGTTGAAAAATAAATGCTATCGTATTGATTTAGTCAATTAAAAATTCCATCCAAAATTAGACTTTTATACAAGGCGTTCCAATTGTCATCCTTGCACTACAATACACTGCACTGAAAAAAAGAAGAAGTAAAATAACAATAAATGCAGAATTATAAGCTGTTAAGGATGTATACATTTTGGGGAGACACCCTGTATATGGTTTGGCATCTAAAGTTCATACCCAAGATCTACCTTATGTTCAGTTTCCTTGTGTTCTATGAGATAGACCACTGTATGAACACTTTCTTATTAGGCAAGTCTAAACTTCAGCTTTGCAGGGATGGTATCAGTGATAGTTTCCATATGTGAACACACACCACAACAGTAAGAGAATCATATTCTTAAGATTAATGTTAGGAAGATAAAATATTTGATAGATTCAGAATATAGACAGACTGTAAGTTGGCTATTACACAAATATTTCGAAGAAGCAGATCATTTCAATTAATCAACACATGTTGAGCATCCTTTACCCTAAATGCTTGGGATCTGAAACATTTTGGGTTTTTTTTTTCATTTTTGAAAACTAGTATATGAGATATACTGCAAATGGTACTCAAGTCTATACACAAAATTCATTTATGTTTCCCCTTATATGTATAGCTTGTCGGTACTTTTGTGCACAATATTTGTAATACTTTTATACATAAAACAAGGTTTTTGTATACTGAACTACAAGGAAGTAAATGTGTCAATATCTTAGCCATCCATGTGATCAATTTTAGAGCATTTCAGATTTCTAGAAAATGGATATTAGACCTTCACTCTAAGTTTATGTACTTAAGTAGCTTTCCCAAAATAATAAACTGAATGTCACAATATTTTGTGACTATGAACACTCCCTGGACACTTACTGCAATTCCCAACATCTGTTGCGAACTAATAAGGTGGCAGTGGAAGTGCAAGACTCACTATTGAACAGAGGAAGATGGACATCTAAGCGAGCGGTCCGGACATCTCTCTCACAAATTCTATCTTTAAGCTGGTCGAAAGTGAAGATCAAGACTATCGACTGGCTTCGTAGAGACTATCAGTCCTGGAACCGCTCCATTTGTCTTCTCATTGGATTGGAAGACAGAACACTGATGGAGGAATTGTTTTTGTATAGGCCCAAACTTCAACAGTGGGGCATTACTCTCAGGAGGGTACTAGTAGACCCATTGATTCGCCCCCTGGACATCAGGCGGAATCTTGGTAGACAAGATCCCCCAGGTTTAGGCCATGTCTATGTTACCTCTCAGTCCCGTTCTCAGACATCATTAGTGCCTAGCCCCCTTCCCACGCTAGATGATGATCTGTTAGATGACTCCTTTCCTCCTACACCAGCGGAGATAGGCCCCTCCTTTAAACAACCAAGTATTGCTGGTGATTTTCTATCTCAGGACAGCTGACTATCCCCTTCAATGGGCAACCTCAATCAGTCATCTCTCCAGGGGGGAGAGGGTTTCCACGGGCAGGGTCTCATTGAGGTGGTTTGGGGGAGAAGGAAGAACGGTCACTTTCGACCCAGGAAGAAGCGCAACAGAGTTTTTGCGACCCTGGAGAGGAATAGGTGTGGTAGTCTTCAGGACAGACCTCCCAGCCTTAAGGTCCTGCTTTTGAACGCCAGATCCGTCAACGGTAAAACAGCTGTTATCCAGGATTTGATCCTGGATGAGGGGGCGGATCTGGCATGCATCACCGAGACGTGGTTGGACGAGCAGGGTGGTGTGAATCTCACTCAGCTGTGCCCACCAGGTTTCGGGGTGCATCAGCAGGCCAGGGCTGGGGGGCGGGGAGGAGGAGTCGCGGTGATTGCTCGGCAGTCCATCGCCCTGATCAGATGCGCCGTTCCGCAGTCTTCGAGGTTTGAGTGTGTCTTCCTGAAGGTGGGAGCCCGAGACAGCTTGGGGATTCTGCTGGTGTACCGTCCACCCCGCGACCCAGCAGTCTCTCTGTCCGAGCTAGCAGAAGTGGTCTCCAATTCGGCCCTGGTCTCCCAACAACTCATAGTTTTGGGGGACTTTAATATTCATGCCGAGACCTCTTTGACAGGTGCAGCTCAGGATTTCATGGTTGCCATGACGACCATGGGGCTGACTCAAGTTATATCTGGGCCCACACATCAGGCGGGACACACGCTGGACCTCGTCTTCATTGTGGACGGTGGGACAGTCAGAGTGGAAGAGCAAAATATTCTTCCATTGTCATGGTCTGACCATCATCTGATCTGTTTGAGTTTCGCCGTGTCTTCTAACCTCCGCAGGGGTGGTGGACCCATTAAGATGGTCCGCCCCAGGAGGCTGATGGATCCGGATGGACTCCTGAGGTCTCTTGGGGATCTTCCTGTTCTGGAGACTGGCGATCCTGTCGATGTCCTGGCTGATCGCTATAATAGTGAGCTGACAAGGGCACTTGACACGATCGCTCCCGAACGTCCTCTTTCGCTGCGTAGAGTCATGTCGACTCCTTGGTTCACTGAGGAGCTGGCTGTGATGAAGCGTGCGAGGAGGGGACTAGAGTGCATCTGGAGGAAATCTCGGGATGTGTCTGACCAAGCACGGGCTAAAGCCGCTATTAAGGCTTACTCCGTGGCTCTGCGAGCAGCCAGGAAAGCTTTCACGACTGCCCGCATAGCGTCTGCGGCCAACAGGCCATCGGAGTTGTTCCGAGTTGTTGGGGAGCTCCTGCGGCCTCCTGAGACCCAGGGGCTTCCTGATGACTTGGCAACTAGGTGCAGCGATTTTGCGCACCACTTTGCAGGCAAAGTTGCTCAGATACGCCATGAGTTGGACTCCAGCTTAATTGTAGTTCCAGCGGAGGTAACCGAGGCACCTGTCTGTCCGATTTTGTGGGATTCTTTCCGGCTTGTTCTTCCGGATGACGTGGAGGGGATTCTTGGGTCTGTGAGGGCGACCACTTGTGCTCTGGATCCTTGTCCCTCTTGGCTGGTTAAGCAGGCCAAAGAGGGGTTGTTGGATTGGTTTGTGGCTATAATAAATGCCTCCCTGGGTCAGGGGTCATTTCCATCTTGTTTTAAGCAAGCGGTGGTAAAACCGTTACTAAAAAAGACCTCGCTAGACCCATCTGTATGTAACAACTACAGACCAATTTCCAACCTCCCGTTTTTGGGCAAGGTTCTGGAGCGGGTGGTGGCCACGCAGCTCCAGGAGTTCCTCGATGACACTGATTTTCTGGACCGCTCGCAGTCTGGCTTCAGGCCTGGGCACAGCACTGAGACGGCTTTGGTCGCCTTGGTGGATGACCTCCGCAGGGAACTGGACAGGGGGAGTGTGACCCTGCTGGTTCTCCTGGACATCTCTGCGGCTTTCGATACCATCGACCATGGTATCCTTCTGGGGAGGCTCTCCGGGATGGGACTCGGTGGCACTGTTTTGCAGTGGCTCCAGTCCTTCCTGGAGGGCCGTTCCCAGATGGTGAAGCTGGGGGACACCTGCTCGGACCCCTGGCCTTTGACCTGTGGGGTCCCGCAAGGGTCTATTTTATCCCCCATGCTTTTTAACATCTACATGAAACCGCTGGGAGAGGTCATCCGGAGTTTTGGAGGGTGTTGCCATCTCTACGCAGATGACACACAAATCCACTACTCGTTCCCACCTGACTCCAAGGAAGCCCCTCGGGTGCTGAACCAGTGCCTGGCCGCTGTGGCGGACTGGATGAGGAGGAACAAGCTGAGGATCAATCCTGACAAGACAGAGGCCCTCCTGGTCAGTCGCTCGTCGGATCGGGGTATTGGGTGGCAACCTGTGCTGGACGGGGTTGCACTCCCCCTGAAATCACAGGTCCGCAGTTTGGGGGTCCTCCTGGATTCAGCGTTGACGCTTGAAGCGCAGGTGTCGGCGGTGGCCGGGAGGGCTTTTGCACAACTCAAACTTGTGCGCCAACTGCGACCATACCTCGTGAAGTCTGACTTGACCATGGTGGTGCATGCATTAGTTACCTCTAGACTGGACTACTGTAATGCGCTCTACGTGGGGCTTCCCTTGAAGACGGCCCGGAAGTTACAGCTGGTCCAACGTTCGGCCGCCAGACTAATAACGGGGGCGAGTTACAGGGAGAGATCTACTCCCCTGTTTAAGGAGCTCCACTGGCTGCCGTTCATCTTCCGGTCCCAATTCAAGGTGCAGACCATCATTTATAAAGCCCTAAACGGTTTGGGACCCGCCTACCTTCGTGACCGTATCTCCCATCATAAACCTGCCCGACCTCTCCGATCATCAGGGGAGGCCCTCCTGTCGCCACTACCTATATCTCAGGCTCGCCTTGTAGGAACAAGGGAGAGGGCCTTCTCTGCGGTGGCCCCTCGCTTGTGGAACTCGCTGCCCATTGAAATCAGGCAAGCCCCCACCCTTTTAGCCTTCAGGAAAGATTTAAAAACATGGCTCTTCCGGTGTGCTTTCGGAGAGTAAATGTTCTATGCTACTCCCCCCCGATATTTATCCTCTAGACTGGTTCACTATCTGATGTCCCGTCCCTCGAGGTTTTATTCTGATCCCTTTCTCACCCAGAGTTTTAATTTTTAATCTAGTTTTTAAATGTAGTATTCATGCGGCCCGCTCGTGTTATATTGCTGTTTTGATCTTATGTTGTACTGTTTATTTTATGTAATGTATTATTTAATTGTATTATGTTATGGTTTATTGTATTGTCTTGGGCATGGCCCCATGTAAGCCGCCCCGAGTCCCCGTTGGGGAGATGGTGGCGGGGTATAAATAAAGTTTTATTATTATTATTATTATTAATAAACTTAACCTTTAATTAAATAACAGGTGAACTTACCGGGATTCTTCTAATGGATGCTGCACAGTTAGCAGCCGGGGATGTCGAAGTCTTGTTAGCTGTTGAACCCCTCTTTTTAAGGAATCAATAATTTGATCCTTCTCAAATTTCTGATACTTGTCTATGAGCTTTTTATCAAAAACAAAAACTGCAACTTCCTAAGAGTAAGACATGGAAACAGAATGATTGAATAGTGAAAAATAAAAGAAACTATCGAACCACAGTTGTATTTGTTTTCCCCCCAGAAACTAAGAACAAATAGCACAATCTTCATAATGATTTGAATTCTTTACAAATCAGTCAATATTTCCTGCACTCACATTGTCAGGTGTATCAATTGAGTTTTCTTAAACTATGTTATAAGAAATAAGGCACAAGTTATCAAGCCAGCACATTTATCTCCAAATTTGCTCCACTTTTGCATCTGCTTGGTCTGTTCAGTTCATTTCTTACACCTACAGTATAAAATTCTGGTTTAATGTCAGTATACTAATTAGAATAAAACCATGGTTTAATGTTCAATCAAAACATGCCTAGCCATTAGACTTTTAGAAACTGACAGAAGGGCTTGTAATAGTGTATTGTACTACTGTATTTTGTGTTTTGTATATGGTTTTTTGATTAATTGTAGTGGTTTTAGCTTTATAAAATACTTAATTATATTAAATAACATTTTATATTTATAAATATTGCCAATTTTTGTACAATTTTAATCTGTATTGTTTAGCATGAGTCCTTTAAAGATGGGATATAAATGAACAAATAATAATAAGTGGTGTTTCTTTCCCTATCTCATCTCATACCTACTAAATCAAAACGTTCTTCTTCAAAATAAAAAAAAAAATGTATTAGAACATTAGTCTCATACCAATGTATGCAACATGTAGTTTTCGCCTTAGGAGTTCAGTTTTACCAACAATCTCAAAATTCTCCATAAGCCATCCAGTTTGTTAAAGATGTGAAATTTACTTCTACAAATTGTTAAGTGAAATGGAATCATATTTCTTTTCATTCCTTTTCAATCATAGTCAGCTGAAGTAAATGAGGGTTAACTATACAGGATCAACAGTGAAGTCAGTTCAGTGGATCTTTAGTATTAGAGTATGTCAAGAACAATTTTAAGAGACCTTTTACATTAGGATTGCTATTAGTATTCAAAGGTGAATTGTACTCTGTCATCACTAAAAAAAACCTACATAGATGATTACAAAATAAATGGAGCAAAATTATTTCAAGTCATCGTCATCTCCGTGTCCCTTCATCATTTACTGGGTATAATAACTTTTTTCAATAATGAAGTATTATTATTTCTTGTTTAGTTATGGGAAGATCCGTTTTTTCACCTTTTAATTAATGATGATTTACTACAGAAGGGTCATGTATTTATTAGAATGTCACAAGATTTGCTAACAATTCTTTCTGAAAATACCATTGAGATATCAAACAAAAACTACAGCATAGACTTGCACTCCTACTTATTGGCAGCCACCTGGTCCTCTTTTGTCTGAGCTAGCCCCATGAAAATATTTAAAATATTCTGGCTTTGTCATCAGACAAGTGTTTCAGAGATAGTGTTTTTTAGCTGTAAATACTGCTTTTATTACAGATGATCACACAAAGGTAACATACTCAAGAGTTTACGATCAATTGACAGCATGTGGCAGTCAAAAAGAAACATTGCTGCAGAAGTATTGGACACTCTCATGACATCCCTGAAGTTCTACAACTAGACACCAAAGACACTGCGTTTCCCTGAAGATACATATACAACTTCTTCACGCATGGAAAGCCCCAATCAATATATAATAAAGCATTTACTGCACAATGTATTTGTCCTACATATAGATTAAGATATATAATCTCTTGGAATATCTCTCTGATATAACTCCAAGGCAGATCAAAACACAACTTGAATTATATCCCTCATAATACTGAAAATGTAAACCAACAAAACCACTATTAAACCCAAAATCAGAAAAAAAACACTGACATGAATGTAAGGTGACACTATTAAAAGCTTTACAAAATAAACATATCTATATTGCTTGATTTAAAATGATAAACAATGGCTGTTTTCTATAACTTGCCCATTTTATCACTAGCATCACCTTCATTATAAAATACAGACAGGTTCACAATAATGAATGTAATTAACTGGTAGATTTATTTGGGAGGTGATGGTTCTTCATATATCCCTGGCCATTCAGAAATTTATTGAATAGGATTATCAAGAAATGGATCTTAGGAGAAAAGAAATCTAGACTACCAAATAAAATATACTTTACACACCAGGAAGATCTGGGGTGGGGAATCCCAAATTTAGAACTATACTATGAAGCGTTCCAGATAAAACCATTATTCGAAAATATGAGAGAGAAAAGAGATAAATGGTTTAAGATAGAGGAAGGAGTTAACAAGAGAGAGGCAAGTTTTGGAATTTTTACAAGAAACTTGGAAACAAGCATTAAAAGAACAAGAGGCCCCTGAAAATTGTCATTAAAAATTTGGAAAAAATGGAAATTTAAATAGATGCCAGGAATATCAAAATGGACCCCAATTGAAAGCCTTTATGAGAAGGAGTTTGATTCCAGCTGGTGGAGAGAAATGAAGGCCAAAGGATACTATAGGATTAAAGATTTATATGATATGAACAACCAACTTATCCCCATGAACAGAATAATAGATAAGATGGGAGATAAAAATTGGATTAAGATATTAGGACTATATAATAAACTGAAACAAGGGAAATATGGAGAATGTATAGTTAAGGAGAGTATGATGGAAGACATAATTAAGAAAGCACAGATTTCAGAGAAAGGGCTGGTGGGAGTAATATACAAAGGGATGATCAAACATGAGGAATATATCATAAGAACATTACAAGACAAATAATAGAGAACTTAAAAAGAGAGGCCACAAAAATTAAAATCGAGAAGTACAAAGAAATGGAAAGGAAATTCATATGGAAATGATACCGTACCCCAGCACAATTAGCAAATATGATCAGGGATAAAAATTCAACATGTTGGCATTGTGGAGTAGGCAAGGGATGGTACACCCACACGTGATGGGAGTGTCCAAGGGTAAAAACATTTTGGGAAAAAATAATGGGGAAAATAGAGGAATTATTTAGAATTTCACTCCAAGTAAACATGGAATTAATGTTGATGGGGATATTAGGGAACAATAAGATTAACGTAAAATATCAAGATCTATTCAAAGCTATGATTCTTGCAGGGAAGGCAGTAATAGCTTGGGGCTGGAGAGACGAAAAAAAGTGGAATATGGTGAATTGGAATAACTATTTGTTTGACCAGGTCCAATCAGAAATTATTGCAAATGTAACCTCTGAGGATAAGAAGGAAGATAAAGTGAGGAAAATTAAAGAGAAATGGACAATATATTTGGATTGGATAAAAAGAGGCGAAGCCAATGTAACTATTGTACAGAAATGGGAAAAGTTGTGCTCATGGATGGAGTTAAATTTCTAATGGAATTGTGGTATGGGGTAGGGGTGGGAGTAGGGGAGGGGGATGGAAGGGGGAAAAAAGAATGAATAGAATGATGATATATTAGATATGTGAGTAGACAATATAGAAGGGAAGAGGATGGAGAAATGTGATAATAGATAAATGATGTGTAGGTATGAACGTTTGTATTAAATGTGCAATATACTCACAACATGAAATATAAGATAATATCAATAAAAATATATTTTAAAAAAACATATATCCCTGGCCATCCAGAAATTTATGGGCAACAACTAGCACCTTAAATTAGATCTGGAAACAAACAAGAAACTAGCAAATAGATCAGTATAATATGGTCTGAAAAGTAGATATGAAAAATGTCTTTGCTCCCTGCCTGCATTTTGTGTCATCTGAAGCTTCTGAATACAATTCAAGGACAGTCTCAAACAGTTTATTGGAGATAATTAACACATATATAGTTATGGTTAGATATTACCCTACCTTATGTATAAACACACGTATGCAATCCCCTACACAAGAAACAAGTTTGGTCTCTGGATCATTAGAAGCACACGATACAAAGTCTGAAGATCTGTAACATGCCCTGTTCATCAAAATCCAGGAATCCCAGACAAATAGGCTCTTCCAGAATTGGGTTATGTGGTGTCACAGTTCAATAGAAAAGGCACACATAAATCTAGGCCCAGTCCCTTTCTATCAGAGAGGAAAACTGGGAGTTCAACCATGGAAGGGCAGTGGAACAGCCAGAGTAAATATTTAACAATTCAATAGTTTCAACTGGGTAATATCTGACCTATCCTAGTTCCAAGAAATATTTGTTGGACCCAGATCCCTTTATCCCTTTCAACCATACAAATATTAGAAATTTCTCAACCTCATTATCTATTATGCTGAAATGCATAGATATGTTGATGCAGTTGATGCAGATTGGGGTGTCTGAATATGTTAAGGAAATGAATCTTTGAAGCTCACAAATAAACACATCCATTTTTATTTATTTTACTACTACTTTTTATCTACCTTTCTACTTAAAAATAACAAACAAGGCAACTATCAGATTAAAATTATCAAAAATATCAATAAAGAACTCATTATTTTATACAGACAATGGGCTTATTCTAGAATGAAATACATTGCATAACTTACAAACATCAAACAACATGAAAACATTCTTTCAAACAATGCAATCACGCAGAAAATTAGAGAAGACACAATGAATTTACTAGCAATTTGGAAGACTTTCTTAGGTAGCCAGTATGAAAAAAGTTGGTCACAATATTCACTTTTTCACAATCTATTAAGCATCAAACTCATTTTTAAGAACTCCTCTTGAACATGTATAAGTATTGTTTGGACATTATTCTGCGGTTGTTGAAATGCACATTGCCTTCTGAACACCTCACCTGTTTTGTTGACTTTTTGGTGCCATTAAAAATTTTCCAAGCAAGCCCGTTGCCACCACTAGCAATGTGCCGTCCAACATCAAATTCCCGAGTGACTGGATTTCCCATGACTGCACTAGTAACATCTGCAGTCACTTTGGTGACGGTGCTCTTCAGTTTGTTCAGCATGGACTCCATTGCTATGACTTTATTCTAGTATGTTTCCTACAAGAAAAACAAAATCTCAAAATGTTGCATAACAAAAGCATCCCAAAACTAAACAGTATTTGCATAATCTGCTTAATAAAATTATACTTTTCCAGATGGCATATAATCTCAATTCTTTCTCAAATGAAAATGTGCTGACTCAAATAAAAGAATCAGATTTTTAAAATTAGTTTTATCATTACTGAAGCCCTTAGTATGAGACATAAACATTCAGTTTTTACTTCTAATAGACATACATAACACTTTCTCTTAGAATTTAGGTGCTAAAGACACCAGCTGTTTATATCAGAAAAAAAGAAAACTGTCTTAGAAAAAGGACAAATGAGCCAGCAATCCACATGACTAAACAGTCTAGATTAAGATATCAGTTGGCAGTCTACCCTTTCCAAAGGAATAAACATTCTCTTGATTGTGAAAGAGATGCAGGGTGTTCAGGAACTGAATGATTCAAGATGACAAATTGCATTTATTATTGTTTGTGATACATTCATTTAAAAATGAATTGCTGTATTTTGTTGGCATGGTCTATATAATTCTGTAGCTGAATAGAAAAACCTTTAATTAAGTACATAACAGATCAAAATACTAAAAAGTATGCTTGAATATTTTCAGATCGTTTATAAAGATGATTTGATCCAAACTCCTACACTGTCTAATCTAATCCGTAAGATCCAGTGAGCAAACAATACAGAAGTATTTTCTCTCCATTTTTACTTCCCAGTGTCTCTTAAAACTATCCTTGAAGACTGTGGAATTCTTTGGAAGAGCAGAAAGGTTAAACTGAAGGAACAATTGGAGGTGAATATTCTTTCTGATGGTAGAAGAGTTCTGAGTGACACTCGATTTAGCATTTTGCTAAAATGCATATTTTCCATCAGTTGCTCATTCTAAATAAATCATTAGAGCAAAGACTACTTATTTTTTGAGATGTTACACAGGTATCATACAGTATGTATACATATAGCCAGAGCGCTTTCCTATTTCACTTAGCAATGCACAATAAGAAACATACTATACGTGAAATTAGAGTGCCACATTTCAAAAATTCAGGTACAAGTTTATACATTTGTAATCAGTAAAACTTGATTTTCTGAAACCTGTTACTACAGGTACAGAGAGGGAAAATTAAGTATCACAGAAATGAACCCGAAAATTAGAAGAGCCATAAAATATGTTCTAGAAGCCAAATACACATTGTTTTGTCAGAGAATCACAAAACTGAAGAGATCCCAACCATAACCAACCCCTGCCTATGCAAATATCTACAGGTAAGACATCTCTGCCAAGTGACCACCTAACCTCAATGAGAAAGCCTCCAATGAAAGAATCTATACCACCTTCTGAGGCAATTTGTTCCACTATCAGACAGCTTAGGAAGCTCTTTCTAACATTTAGTAAAAAATATTTCTCAACAATTTAAATTAATTAGAGTTCATTCTCTGCAGCAGGAGAGAAACAATGTGCCATCTTCCACATGACTGCGCTACTTGAAAGATGGCCATTGTATCACCTCTGAATCTTCTCCAAGCCAAAAACACCAAACTCCTTCATAAGGCTTAGTTTCCACACTAATGTGGTTGCCATCCTCTGGACACATTCCAACTTGCTGATATCATTTTGAAATTGTGGTGTTACGTGCTCACTCTTTGCCTGGACTTTACTTTCCCTTCTATTTAGTGCGTTTATGTGAATGCAAGTGCAAAAGAGGGGTAGATGAGGCAAATGATATCAAACAATGAGGCCATGGGTATCAACAGGTTAGAGAGAAAAGGAGAAATAACTATGCCATTCACTTCTACAAACATGGCCTAGCTTTGGCTGTTGATAGACTCAACAGACTTTTTCCTTGGAAAGTTAATGGTCCCCACAGGGAAAACAATTCCCCACTCCTAGTTTGAGGCATATTTCTTTCAATCATGTTCATTATAAAAATGTATGATTACTGAAGCAATTCAGAGGCCAAAGGGAACAAACAGAGCATTTTCACCAGAATTTCAAGAATGTATCACTCAGTATTACAGTATGTATATACACATTTACGAGTATTTCTATAACTTATACATCGATGTGGAGTCAGCAGATTATCTATTCTTCTAGTTACAATACAGACCAGATGGAAATACAGTGATAAAGAAAGCATCTTGCAGATACAGTGAGTCCTCAGTATCTGCTGGGTTTGCTTCCAGGACCAACACACAGATTCCCAAATCCGAAAATGCTCAAGTCTCATTATATACAATGGGATAGTATAATGGTGTTTCGTTTGAACAATGTTCACTTGGCAACATAAACTTCAGTTCCAGCCAAAGACAATTCTTAGAAATTCCTCACTGAACAACCCAAATGAGTGCCAAAGAGAACCCCTGTGAAAGACTGAAGCCTATAGCAGGGTGTACCTAAATATCAGCATAGCACTCCATGTACAGCAAAATCAAGGTTTTCTTTTTGTATTTTCCCCCTGAATATCTTCTAGAAACCACATTATTTAAACGAGAAATTTCCTTTAGAAGAGGCATACCGACTGAGTAAACAACAGCTTACTGGGTGCTGCTAAAAGCAATAGGGAAATACGCCAGGAATCACAGAGTTGGAAGAGACCTCATGGGCCATCTAGTCCAACCCCAGCCAAGAAGCAGGAAAATTGCATTCAAAGCACCCCCAATAGATGGCCACCCAGCCTCGGTTTAAAAGCTTTCAAAGAAGAAGCCTCTACCACAGAGAATGCCATTGCTGAACAGCTCTCACAGTTAGGAAGTTCTTCCTAATGTTCAGGTAGAATCTCCTTTCCTTTAGTTTGAAGCCGTTGTTCCACATCCTAGTCTCCAGGTTAGCAGAAAACAAGCTTGCTTCCTCCTCCCATCTGTCAGGGGTGCTTTGAATGTTGTTTTCCTGCTTCTTGGCTGACGGTTGGACTGGATGGTCCACAAGGTCTCTTCCAACTCTATGATTCTTATTTATTGTTTTTACCTGATTTGTTCTTCATCCATTTGTGGCATTGAATGTTTGCCATTTCGTTACTTGCTGGAAACCGCCCTAAGTCCCCTTGAAGAGTTAGAGCGGGTTACAAATTTATTATGATGATGATTAATCTTATGATGATTATTATTATATTAAAGAATGACCCTGACTTTAGTTTATAAAGAAGCACCATTAATGTCATTTACCAACCTATTAATCCCTTTAAAAAAAAATCACCCAACTGAGGAAGGGGAAAATTTGTTTTCTGCTACTCTGGAGACTAGGCCAGGGAGCAGTGGATTCAGATTGCAGGAAAGAGATTCCACCAAAGTACAGGGTGTTTGAAAAAGAACTTCGTAGTTTTAATGTATTTATATGTAAAACTAGGGAGTTCTTTTTCCAACGCCCTGTATTAGGAAGAACTTCCTGACAATGTGTTATCGAAGGCTTTCATGGCTGGAATCACTGGGTTGCTGTGAGTCTTCCGGGCTTTATGGCCATGTTCCAGAAGCATTCTCTCCTGCTGTTTCACTCACATCTATTGGCAGGCATCCTCAGAGGTTATGAGGTCGGTTGGAAACTAGGCAAGGGAGGTTTATATATCTGTGGAAGGTCCAGGGTGGGAGAAATCTCTCTTGCCTGTTTGAGGCAAGTGTGAAATCTCTAGTTTACAATAGACCTGACAACCTCTGAGGATGCCTGCCATAGATGTGGGCCAAACGACAGGAGAAAATGGGTTGTTGTATGTTTTCCGGGCTGTATGGCCATGTTCCAGAAGTATTCTCTCCTGACGTTTTGCCTGCATCTATGGCAGGCATCCTCAGCTTCTGAGGATGCCTGCCATACCGTGTTTCCCCGAAAATATGACAGTGTCTTATATTAATTTTTGCTCCTAAATATGTGCTAAGTCTTATTTTCAGGGGATGTCTTATTTTTCCATGAAGAAGAATTCACATTTATTGTTGAACAAACAAAATTGAACATTTATTATATACTATACAGTAGTTGTCATCACAAACCAACATAACCAGACAAACTGTGAATCCTATCAAGAATTTCTTGTTACTACCATTATTTCCATGTACAACTGGTATGTACATTTACCGATCCTGCATGCTCTGATGTTCTGTTTGGCAGACATGCTTCCAAACAAAACCTTTGCTAGGTCTTACTTTCAGGGGAGGCCTTATATTTAGCAATTCAGCAAAACCTCTACTAGGTCTTATTTTTTGGGGATGTCTTATTTTAGGGGAAACAGGGTAAATGTGGGCGAAACGTCAGGAGAGAATACTTCTGGAACATGGCCATACAGCCTGGAAAACATACAACAACCCTGTGATCCCGGCCATGAAAGCCTTCGACAACACAGGAGAGAATGCTTCTGGAACATGGCCAGACAACCCGGAAAACACACAGCAACCCACTTCCTGCCAATGTTTAGCAGGGAAATATGCTTCCTTGGAGTCTTTTAAGCAGAGGCTGGATGGCCATCAGTCGGGGGTGCTTTGATTTTGTCCCCTGCGGGGCAGGGATAGGGTTGGGCTGGATGGCACTGGGGTCCCTGCCCACTTAATGACTTCATGTTCCTACCTTTCTAATAATCTCCTGACAGCTGACACTAGCCAGGCACCTGATCCCTTGGAGTAAATCAGCTGGAGAACAAGAAAGGTGTTTCTGACGCTAAAGCAACTCCGCACCCAGCCCTTGAGATTTGGGGAGAAGGAAGGAAGAGATGAAACACCACTGAAAGGATGGGAAAGGCTTGGCACTGAGGATCTGGCCTCGACTTCCCTTTCCGCCCCGTTCTCGCTGACAGCCCTTCCGGGACTGAACCCAGGAAGGCCTTTCAAGGGAGAGCCAGGCCTCTCCGGGCCAAGAGGCCACACTCCGGTGCCCACAGATCCGCGCCAGGCCTTGAGGGCTCACCTCAGCCTGAAGGGAAGCGAAAGGGCCGGCCCCACACTCCGTCTATGGGGCTTCTTTGACCGGTTCTGACCCCGACTCTGGCGCGGCTACACCATGGCGGCCTCTTCCGCAAAACCCAACCGGACCCGTTCCCGCTCCTCTTCCTCTTTTCTCTCCGCCGCCGTCCCTGTGGCCGGTGAGGGAGAAAACAGGACGCGGCGCTCGGGGCCGGAAGTCGCGCCGGAGGAAGCCCCGCCCCTTCGCCTTGCGCCTCCCAACGGCGGCTTCGGACCGGGCGCCAAGTTTGACAGGCGGGTTTGGAGTTGAAGGGAAGGGCCGCGCCCACCGTTCTACCGGAACGGTAGAAAAGGCATGGGCAAACTTGGGCCCTCCTTCCAGGTATTTTGGACTTCAGCTCCCACCATTCCCAACAGCCTCAGGGCCCTTCCTTTCTTAAGCGGCTGAGGGGAGAAAGGAAAGGGACTGAGGCTGTTAGGAATGGTGGTAGTTGAAGTCCAAAACACCTGGAAGGAGGGCCCAAGTTTGCCCCTGCCTGCTGTAGAAGCCTTGCAACTTCAAGGCCTGGCTGATTCCTGCCTGGGGGAATCCTTTGTTAGGAGGTGTTAGCTGGCCCTGATTATTTCGTGTCTGGAATTCCCCTTTTCAGATGCTAATCTGAAGAAGCCTCCCAGCAGGATGGTAACACACCCGGGCGTCTCCTGGTCAACGTCTCTGTAGATGGCCAATTCTCTCATACCAGAAGCAACTTGCAGTATGTTCTCAAAGTTGCTTCTGACATGATTTGAAAAAAATTTTCGATTGTTTGATTTCCTCCTAAATCGTGATTAAGTAAAACCTCTGTATGAATGAAAAAGAATGAAGTTCTGTATTTTAGGGGTTAAACTGGATGGCCCTTCCAATTCTGATTCTCTAAAATGATGCCCATTAGAATAAGTGATTTCACATGCTCATCAATAGGATCTGATTAGAGAGTGAATAATCCAGGGGAGTCACTTGCAATCTGATTTCAGGCTCCTTATGAAAAGAACAGGGACAACTTTAATCATCTTAGTAGAAGATACACTGGATGGGGAGTCTGACCCTATTGATTTTGATGCACCGTTCAATGGCTTCATGCTTCCACCCATGTAGCATTTTCCCAGTGCTGTTTATCCTGCTAAATAGGCTAGCAAGAAAAGGGCCCCACCATTCAACATTTTCCTTGAAGAGTTCAAGAGGAACCATTTCTTCTCCAGGCATTTTTTTAGATTTCAAAGATGCAATTAATGTCTTTACTCATTGCCAGAGACTGGTTCCCTTTCAGGGAAATTAGAGAAATCTTTATCCAGCCCTGACACTTCCAGAGAGCTTGGCTGGCTGCTTAAGATATTGGAGTAATCCATGTAACAAGTTCCCAAAATTTATCTTCCTTTCTGTTAATTCCTGGTCCAGTTCATGCCACTTAGATTTTATCTTTCTTATCTTTAAGTAGAATTTTATATTTTGCTCTATGCTTGGTTATGTTTTACATATGGTATTTGGTGTCTTTGGTTTCTTGTTTGCTCTGAGGGTACTACTCTGCATTTTTTGCCTTTTTGTCATGGCCATGGGCTTGTACAATAAAGCAATTTGTGTGTGACTTCTAATACCCTTGCCCATGATATCTTTGTGGCTTGCTTCACTGGGATGGGACTTGAGACCCTTTTACAGTAACTCTGGCCTATTGTGATAAATCCTAGTTTTTCCTGCCTAGTTTAGGGAGAAAAAGAGGGATACAGTGGGAGATATGTTTTATTTGTGGCATCCAGAAATGTCTTCTATTTCATAACAAAATATATATTCACCAAGTGAACTAATTGATGATATATTCAGATGGACAAAAGAATATATGGTTACTTTAAGAAATTATCTGTAGACATGGTGATAAATCACTAGGTGAGAGGATTTTTAAAAGGCTTTAAAATTACTGAATAACAGATAAGCTTTCAAGTTCAGAAGCAATTATCCAGATATAATTGGGTGCATAAGATTTCAGGCATGATTGTTGTTGTTTATTCGTTCAGTTGTTTCTGACTTTTCATGACCTCATGGACCAGCCCACACCAGAGCTTCCTGTCGGCCATTGCCGCCCCCAGTCCCTTCAAGGTCAAGCCAGTCACTTCAAGGATACCATCCATCCATCTTGCCCTTGGTCGGCCTCTCTTCCTTTTTCCTTTCATTTTCCCCAGCATCATTCTCTTCTCCAAGCTTTCCTGTCTTCTCATGATGTGGCCAAAGTACTTCAGCTTTGCCTCAAATATCCTTCCCTCCAGTGAGCAGCCTGATATCAGGCATGATATCAACTGGTTTCTCTGGTTTTTACTCCTGAGAAAATCAGTTCTGAAATTTGTTACATGTGTGATAAATACCTATCATCAGCATGCTTATTATATCCATATAAATCCATATAAATGCATAGGAGCCCCGGTGGTGAAGTGTGTTAAAGCACTGAGCTGCTGAACTTGCAGACCGAAAGGTCCCAGGTTGAAATCCTGGGAGCGGCACGAGCACCCGCTGTTAGCTCCAGCTTCTGCCAACCTAGCAGTTCGAAAACATGCCAATGTGAGATCAATAGGTACCACTCCGGAGGGAAGGTAAGGGCGCTCCATGCAGTCATGCCGACCACATGACCTTGGAGGTGTCTATGGACAACGCCGGCTCTTCGGCTTATAAATGGAGATCAGCATCAACCCACAGAGTCAGACATGACTGGACTTAACGTCAAGGGAAACCTTTACCTTTACCTATGTATTGATATATGGTTTACTTCCTTTAAGCAGGGTACTTCTAGAAGTACAATCTACAAGGCTAGTGGAAAAGATACACAAGAGATAAACAAGTATCAAGCACCGGAGCATTTTTCCTGTGAGTGACATTAAATATTATGGGCAGAGAGAGAGAACCTTAAAAGGGATTTAGGCCTAGAATCACAAGGCTTTTCTCATTTTGTTCAAAAGAGAGTGGGGATTTCAGGACTTTGCACTTCTTGTGCAGTACATGGAAAAGGAAATCTTTTCTCCACTCCATGAATTGGCTGCAAACAACTCCAAGGCGTAAACTGAGTTATGGTACTTTTATATCTTGCATGGAAATATTTTGTTAATTTTGCTTTATTTTATCTCATTCTGCTACCAAAATTGATAGACTTGTTGAACATTTGTTTTCCACTTTATCACACGCATCTAGTTGTATTATGGTGTTTTCTTTGGAAGATTTGTTCAGAGGGCTTTTGCCTTTGCCATCTTCTGGACTTGAAATGCATAGGTTGAATTGCCCCGTCATCCAGTGCTTCTTGCTCTGTGAGACAATGAGACTTGTCCCAAGTTTCCATGGCTGAATGGGACTTCGAGACCTAGTCTCCAGAATCATAGCATAATGCACAACCCATTACACTCGCAATACTTGTCATTAGTTTTTTCTTTCCTAACTTGATCTCTGATAGACTACAAATCTGAACAACATCTTAACTAAGAGGTCCATCTTTCCACACAAAAAATAAGAAGGCTTAAGTCTGTAAGTTCAGTTTTCTCACAAGACATTTGTTTTTTATTAGTATAAAATAATTGTACAGTATAAAATGCATGACATCAATATATAGTATCTGCATTATTCTTAAGAATAAAATGCATGGTGGGCAGAACTATTCTGGAAGGCATGCAAAAGTAGGTATATCTTCAATATGTACATACAACAGGAAATGTGAAAATCCTAAGAGCTCTACTTTGAACACAGAAGAGCAAATCTCAGGAACTTGTTTTGCCATGGGAATGTTCCAGATGACCTCAAGCACCAAATGCATATGTAAAGGAGAAGGTAGTCTTTCAAGTAACCAGATGTTGTGTTGTTTACATTGTTATCTATTAACAAAAATAAAGTCACTGAAATTATTTCAGTGGAGGTATTTTTTGTTGTTCTTAAGTTGCTCCAATAAGAAGCTTAACCAAAATATTCTCTACCTGAGAAAGCACAGAGTATAGCAAAAGACATACAAAAGACAACAAGGGCAGCAGCCAACTGGCAAACTTCATCAGCCTCCCCAGATCAAGGCAGCATGATTGGCACCTCCACTTAGCTTTCTATTGCCTTCCTACACCTAACCCAGGCATGGGGAAACTTCAGACCTCCTGGTGTTTTTGATTTCAACTCCCAAAATTCCTAACAGCCGGCAGTCCAAAAACACCAGGAGGGCCCAAGTTTGCCTGTGCCTGCCTAGCCCCAATGACAGAGCTAAAGGCTAAACAAACTCTCAGAAAGAAGATGAGCATGATCAAGTTGCCTGTCACATGGGAGTGGGAAACAACAGTGGCTAAGTGGGGCTTACTAATGGACACTGAAGAAGGAAAATGCGGCACACTTGTGCCTATACTTGTACAAGGAGACAGTATTGTTGGTATTATACAAGGTTTAAAAAGACTGCACAGGTTCAACTGGGGCCATGAATGTGAACAATGACCTCAATAGAGTCTGATCTTTATACAGAGGTTTTCACCTTTCCCCCAGACTGTAATAACTAGTTATATGACAAATGAATAAATTACTGAGTTAAAAATGAGCATGATATTACAAAACCAACTGTTCTGCTCATAAAATGGTTTGAGGTTTATAAGATCTAGAACCCATTTATGGCTCAAGAAAACTTGCTAGTTGAATGGTGTCAATACACATCTGGTCCTATTAAATATCAAATTTCTCTTCACATATACAATGTCCATTTTCTTCATAGTCTTCTCTTGTTACAACCATATCTTCAAAGTCATCATTTTCAGAAATCAACTTTCCACCTTCCCAGGCATAGGTAATAGGGCTGAAAATAAATAAAAGCCTTTAATCATATAATGCATCCCTCCTCCTGAATATTATTTAAACACCACAAATTTCAGGAAGGAAAGAAGGCCAACGAAAGGCAAGCTGTCCACAAAACATCACTCACTATTTAAATGTAATTCATCACCTATGAATACTTTAGGAAGGCAGTATTTAGAAATGTAATGCTTCATGTTTCTCAAAATGTGTTTTTTATCTAAAGCAGTTTGAGGGCTTACATTTAAAATACATGCTGCACCCTGTGAAGGCAAAATATGCCCTTTTAGTAGTCAAGACCACAGAATACAACCAAACTGGGTGCTTTGAAAAATGAAAGAATGACAGGTATGTGAGACATTATTTTACAACTAAAAAGATTTTGTAACTGAAAGTATACTTACTTCTCTGGCAGAATAACAGAAACATCATAATCGGTTGGAGTAAGGCACCGGACCTCAGAGTAAACACGGTCCCTGAAGCCAGGAAATAGTGTGTTTCCTCCAGTCAAAACAATATTTTTGAAGAAATGAGGTTGCATTTCTGTGGAAAAGACCATATGTCAACTGAGTTGATAATTAAAGCAGCCAAACAATCTTAAGGGGAAAGATGAAGCTGTGGATGATTTTTCAATTCCAAAGCTCCATCAGCCTCTGACAGCTCTGACAGATGAGGTCCAGCTCAAGGGATCTGATCATGGTCTTTTGGGGAAATGAAATGACACAGTATACGAAGAATCAAAGGCTGTTTCTAACATCCCCTGGAGCTACAGTTTTCCAGCTTTAGTTCTTCATATGTGTTTGACTGCAGTTTCCAGTAAATTCAGCTAACATTGTCAATGCTCACATATTTTGGGAGTTTAAGTCAAAATATCTGGAGGGACAAAAAACAAACGCCAGAGATCCACTGCCCCAGCCAGAGTTTTCTGTGGCAAATGTGTCTTGAACTAGCAGAGTCATTTCTAATCTAACCTAGTTCAGAAAATCATCCAAGGAGGTTATTATTTTACTCTTTCAGCATAGTAAGTAAGTACTTACTTACTTACTTTCAGCATGGAATAAAAAGAGGCCAACATGACAGAGATATAAAGCTAAATATTTAACAAAAATAATTTCTTTAACGTTTAAGAACAGAGTGCTAAATTAAAAATGATATTCAACAGTCCAAATATTGCACAGGTATCTCTGGTAACTGCACAGCCAGTATGAAAGGAAAGGAAAGAGTGGTTTTCCTTGTATAATGCATGTGTCATGACATTTTAAGTATTTTATTATTATTTTTTATTATTAAACTTATATACCGCTACTCCCGGTTTGGCTTGGAGCGGTTTACAAAAATAGATTAAAACAATACACTTGGCTTTAAAATAACAATAAAAACAATAAAAGCAACAATAAAAACAGACATAGCCCCGAGTTTTTCACTCATTGAACGCTTGTCGGAAGAGCAAGGTTTTGCAGGCTTTCCGAAAGGCAAGTAAGTCTCGGGTGGTTCGAGTTTCCACTGACAAGGCATTCCATAATTGAGGGGCTACAATCGAGAAGGCTCTCTGCCTAGTGGAAGACAAATGATAAGTCCGTATGTTAGAGACTTCAAGCAAATTTTGGTCTTCGGACCGAAGTAATCTCTAGGGTTGGTAGGGTGATAAGCGGGCCCTCAGGTACGCTGGCCCTAGACCATGTAAGGCCTTGAAAGTTAGTACCAGTATCTTGAAAGTAATCTGGTACTCAATCGGTAGCCAGTGCAGCTGTTGAAGAATTGGGGTGATACGCCACCTCGCCATATCATAATTATCATAAGTAGATAATTACCTGGTATTTTTTTGAAATCAGATTTGATCATATATTGAGGAATCAAAACTGGAGTTTTGGATCACTAAGAATAGTTCATTTCAGAGAGAATGTGCCATGTTGGGTTGTACGTTTTCGACATTTAGTCCAAATTGTATATCGACAATGCTTTAACTGAAGAACATTCAAATATCGCTAACAAAATAGTTATAGAAATAAACCTTTTTACCCTAATAAGCTAGCTTTGGAATAAATTAGAATTGTATCACTATGCAATATATTTCTTAATGAGACTTTTGGTAATACCATGTTTAGATAAAGCTACCTTCTGGCAAGTTCTGGATTGAAAAAACTATGGCTTCAGGAATTCCCATTTCTTGAATACCAATATCTGAAGGATGAAACAGTATCTCTGGAACAGCAAATCGCTCATTTGTAAGACGAAGTATTTGTTCACCGGCTTTATATTTTCCACTTAACACCATTTCTTCCCTTGGCTATAAAAGGAAAAGTCACAACTTGTGAGCTATAAAACACAGTGGCAACTTAGTTTTTCTTTATTTTTGTATTAGTACTGCTTTTTTTGTCTTCTAATGGAGCAGGAACAAGAGCTCTCCAGATGACGCTGAATTGCAGCTCCCACCATTCTTTACTAACAGATATGAGGGGAAGGGCTGTTGAGAATTACAGTCCAACAAAATTTAGAGAACTGGAGAACTCCCACTCCTATCCTCATGTATCTGGGATCCAAAGAACTGCACCATTAGCTTTGCACATTTAAGGGCACTGTTTCTTGAGCAGCGCAATGCACTGAGCAGAGAATGTCTTAGTTGGGGGTGGGGTCATATCTTACCAAGCAATGAAACTGACAGGCACAATAAAAACAACTCTTTAGATCTAGACCAGGGTGATGTACCAAAACACGTACTGTATTACAAATTAAACACTTTCTAGACATAGACAACAGAACAAGGTTTTTTTCTGCTTAGTCAAAGAGTATTTTGAAGTTTTTCTTCATTCTATTGACACAAACTTATTAGGCATAAAACATGTCAGCAGTATATATACTCTGTATTGGAACAAATGCTTCAAGGGGCATTCTTAGAGTAGAATATGGACAATACTGAGGGTGCAATTTTACACATGCCTACTGACCTAGAAATATCCCACTGAATTCAGCAGGACTTATGATCTAATCAATTCAGTGTGATAATTCAATGCATATCTTTGCTTCTCAAGCCACATTTTATTTCTTCTACTAGCATAACAACTTTTGCATTTATCCTAATCTTGGAGGTACCAATAGAAAGTCTGTGCACTGGAATTTATGTAAATATGCTTGTATATAAATGAAATATAAACAATTGTGCTTGTTGTTTGCATCTGAAGAATGCAAGAGAGAAAACATTTTAAGGATATTCCGTTTTTAGTACCACAAGAAGCATTAGGTGTTTTTACATTATTACCTTACAAAAGCCTTTTTTGATTGTGCTGAAGTCTGGTAAAACATAGTCAATCATTACAGTATTTTCTTCCCCTTTCAATCTGCAACACATTATTGGAATTCAACATATATTTTTTAAAAATAGTATCTCTTCAAACTTCTAATAGTGTTATCCAGTGTAACTTAGCTAATTAGACTAAAATGATTCTAAGTGTCACTGTCTTAGAATGTAATGAACTGCCCAAACTTCTAATATGGGGCTCAGATAAGCACTGGAGGGATGAAACAGTTGATTATTTGGCATTATTACTACAGTAGAGTCTCACTTATCCAACATAAATGGGCCGGCAGAACGTTGGATAAACAAAAATGTTGGAGAATAAGGAGGGATAAAGAAAAAGCCTATTAAACGTCAAATTAAGTTATGATTTGACAAATTAAGCACCAAAACATCATGTTTTACAACAAATCGACAGAAAAAGCAGTTCAATACACGGTAACGTTATGTAGTAATTACTGTATTTATGAATTTAGCACCAAAATATCACAATGTATTGAAAACACTGACTACAAAAAAATTGACTACTAAAATGCAGACTGCATTGGATAATACAGAACGTTGGCTGAACGGAGGTTGGATAAGCAAGACTCTACTGTATTTGCAATTCATATAATAATATAGAGTATACATAATACAAATACTTCAAAAGCACAGAACCATTACAGATATTTTAGTTTAATCCTTTCACTGGGCAGAATTTCAGATTCAAGCCATGTAAAAATCTTTATCATTCTTTTGGTATATGAATAGTGTCTTTATATGGATAAAGATGGATAACATTACAAATAATCTAAAATTACAGTGTTTCAGGCTACTCTTTAATGAAACAAGGTTAAATTTAAGTCCTGAACAACTAGTTTCACTTCCAGCAAAGTGATTTAGTACAATTATAAACTCATATCAGCCTAACTTTTCTTATTCCATCTCCTCCCGCTCCTCCAGACAAGTCTATATATTAATGCTACGCACAGTGGCAATTCCTGGACCTATACTGATTCTCAAGCCAAAAGGCTATTGTTCCCTGGAGTTTCCAGAAAAGAAAGCAACTCTTGTAGTATGGTGCTGGTTCCTGGCACACTGGAGGGGGGAAAGAAACCTTTGCAGGTCTCCCACATCCCACAGCTTAGGATGCACTGTTCCATGTAACACTTTTCAAGATTATGGTAACACTGAGCATGAAATGTACTTGGCATAAAAAACCACCCAAAAACATACTTGGCAATCTCCATATCCTTGAAAAAGTCTTGTGAGACATAGCATACATCTTCTTTCACTTGATTAATCACATGGGTCTCATCCATAACATGCAGTTGCCTATAAAAATAGAATTTCATTTTATCTTGTTACCAGCCTGTTAAATGAGTATTAAGATTTATTTAAGCTTGTATGTTACAGTTCACTACTAAATTATGGAAAATTCCATTTAATCTGTTAATCCTCAGCAGTTATGCTAACTAAAGAGCAGAAAGAAAAATGGATTCTAGTGGAGCAAGGTTCTAATATTCCATTTATCAGAATAGATTTAAG